>NC_056478.1:5232061-5566132 GCF_008729295.1 Plectropomus leopardus
GCATTTTCTGTTTGTTTGGGTTTTTTTTCATTTTCTTTGTTTTGTTTCTTCATTTTTCTTTTTTTTTAACTATTTTTTTCATCATTTTTGGGGCCATGTTTCGTTATTTTCCTTGTTNATTTAAAATCATATTACAAAAAAACATAAAAATAAATATTTCTGAATTTATTTTTTTTCGAGGGGAGGGGGCATTTTCTGTTTGTTTGGGTTTTTTTTCATTTTCTTTGTTTTTTTTTTTCTTTTTTCTTTTTTTTTAACTATTTTTTTCATCATTTTTGGGGCCATGTTTCGTTATTTTCCTTGTTGCCTTCTCGTTTTTGAAAGAAATCGAACTAATTTCTATGAAATATTTTGTATTGGATGAAGTAATTTTGCAGCACTCATTCTCAGCAACTCTCAGCTGCAACCTTGCAGAAGTGCAGTTTGAGAGAGGGAGGGAGGGAGGGGGTGTTGTCGGCGTTTCCCTCCAGACATACATCATTTCAGCCCAACCTCCAGCTGCTAGCACAGAGATGGAAACTACGGCATTGCGGGGATAACTTGAGACTGCATTCCTAACAAGAGGCAAATTCAGGTGACGGACTTTTTCTTTCTTTCGCGGAGGATCATTATTCCTGGTGTTAATGATGTGTAGAAGGAGCTCAGTGCTGCAGCTGTCACTGGGTTAGAACCCGTCAACCTTGAAGAGAGCGGTCGGTCTGGACAGCCAGAATTCCTCGGAGCCGACTGCTGCTTCTGCAGAGCAAACCGGAGCTCACGTCCAACCTGGAGACATTTTTTTTTGCTGCATTCGCGATGGTCTGAGCGTGACTACTGGGCGCTGAGTAGAGGCATCCCTCCTCTCTCTCTCTCTCTTTTCCACCCCCGCCTCCCCTCTCTCTCTCTCTGTTTTTTCGTGGTGGGCTCGGCACAGGCTGCCCAGTCACTTAGCCCCCTTTCTGCAGCGCTGGGGAAGCTGGTAGCGATGGGACCACTCGGTTTCAGCACCACGGAGAGCGCCCGGCTTCTACTGCTCGGTAAGTGTGTGTGTGCGTGGTGTGTATGTGTTTGCAGCTGTCGTGACTCCTCACTGCAGTGTGTGTGTGTGTGTGTGTGTGTGTGTGTGTGTGTGTGTGTGTGTGTGTGTGTGCGTGCGTGTACGTGCATGCGTGTACGTGCATGCGTGTGCACCTTATGGCACGACTGAGTGTGAGCTCTGGCACATTTCCTCCGCACATGAATATAAAAGTCGTCCAAACATGATCCGAGTTTTAGTTCATCACTTTCTGACGCAGCCAGTGTGGTGCTGTTGCTCCCCTGATACTGCAGATTTCAGTCTCCGGTGTTTTCACCTGATTTTGACTTTGCCGTGAGGAAACAGAGGTGATGTGCCAGTGATCTAAAGATGTGAGCTAAACTCAAGAGCAGCCTGCTATTTCTGCTGATTCTGCATGTTTTTGTGTGTGTGTGCTGGAGTATGTGTGTGCGTGAGTGTGTGAGTGTGTGTGTGTGTGTGTGTGTGTGTGCCCCATCTGTTACCCCACTGACATGAAGTGCCCCCCCACCCCCACCCCCAACCTTTCATTGTTCGGTCAGGTGTGCTGGCGCTGTCCGTGGTGCTGGCGGAGCAGGAGGGGGAGAACCTGTCCGGTCTCTCCAACAACCCGGACAAAGCCATCTTCGCGGTGCGTGAGAATGGCACGACATGCTTGATGGTGGAATTCGCCGTGAGATTCCTCGTGCCATATGACGTGCTCGCGCTCAATGGGATAGACGTAAGGAATCCCCCGTGCATTTTAAAACATGTGGATGCTTTTAAAAAAGGAAGGCACTGACTGTTTTTAGCTTGTAAGCTACGTAAAATGATGCTTCGAGTTAAAGACATTAAATTAATTGTGCGTAAAAGTGGTGCAGAAATGAAAAATGTTGTTTTACATGCAAAACGTTTTGCCATTTACTTCATCTGACTGTTTTTGCTCTTTTTAATAAGGAAAATGTCTGATAAACGCATCAGAATTGTATTTGGAGACTGCTTTTGTAGTGTGTAGTCGTGCGTAAAATGCTGATGTCGCCAGATCCATCCTCAAGAAAGGCAAAAATTTTTCGAATTAAAACTTCATCATGAAATAAATTAACTTTTCTTTGTTTTTGCCTACTAGAACAACTTATTTAAATAATTATGCACCCTTTATTGATAACTGATTATACTTTAAGTTCGTGCGTAAAAATAGAAGTATAAAAGTACTTCCAGCTTCATCACGATGCGTAATCTGTCCCCATCTGTCAACTTTTTTTTCACGTGCCTGTTATCTTTATGCAGCTGATCACCGAACAGGCGGCGTTCACACTGCCCCGTGGTGCAGAAATCGAGGGGAAATGCGGGAGCGCGGAGTCGGAGATCCACATATCCTGGAAGAACAACGCCTACACACTCCGCATCTACTTCTCTAAGGTGGGTGACAAAGAAAGCGTCAGGGGAAACGACAGTAACGCACGTACTGAATCTTGGCGTGCAATTCTGAATCATCTCATGGGAATATCAAGACGCCAACACCTCGCCACACTCCATCTAAATATACATGTTTTTCCAGAAATGCCAATGCCAATCTTTTTTTTTTTTGTTTAGCAATTCGTCATACAGTGTCAAGAAGTTCAAATTTATGTGAAAATTTGGCTTTTTTCCCTGAACGAAACGCCATTACGGATCGTATAGTGGGATTATGTCACTTATGTCCTGTATTAATTGAAAATAATTAAATTAAAAGGGAATAACCTCACAAATTTTCAAACAGAACAGCAGCCTAAAAAAGACGGATGGATTTTCCCCTCAGTTTAGGCCAACCTGCCCTCTCCATGCGGCGGAGAACCCTACTTTGACGCTTGTGTGTATCTCTCTGTGTATTACAGGAGCTCCGTGACAAGGGCATCGAGGTGTGGAAGATTAGCAAGGTCCAGTTCGTCTATGACACCTCGGAGACTTCGCATTTCATCAACGCCTACAACCGTGAGTCTCCCGCCGAGCCTGACGTACAGTACAGCAGCTACTCAGCACATTTCCACCGCAGCTCGCTCTCATCACGTCACATCTGCATTCAGATGGAATTAGAGGGTTGAGTCATGCACGGATTTACGATTTTCGCCCACGTAGGCTATATGGCAAATTTTACTGGAATTATAACAGATTTTAGGTACTTCCCGGTACGTAACAGTAGGACTTACGAACTTACGATGAACTATACGAGTTTTAAAATATAACATTATATTATTGTAATTATTATAACTAACTAACTATTAATAATAATTATGACAATTTGAACAACAAAACGAGTGTATTAAATCATTTTATGTCAGACATCGCCACACAATGCTTCCATGATTACAATTCCACACGTTTTAATAATTTTGCGATCTTGAAATATTTTTTAGTTAGTTTTTGGTTTAGTTTTATACGTTTATTTATAATAATTTTCATTATTTTATTATTATTAGTAAGACTACCAATATTATTAAAACAATTTGACGAATTTTAATAATTTTATAGTAATCTTGAAATATTGAAACCTTTTATAATTAATTATTATTTATTTGCAATTTATTTAATTATTACTACTACTACTATTACTACAACTCCACAAGTTTGAATTTCATTATCATCTGAAATATTTCAATGTTTTAAAATTCTTTTTTTAAATATGTGATAATTATTGCTTTTTATGTTCACACTTCTTTCATAAATTACAATACACAGTTACAATCTTTTTTTTTGTCATTATGAAATATTTAATTTTTTAATTAATTTTATCCATTAATGAATATTTATAGTCATTATTATTGTCTCTATTATTTTGGAGGATTTTTCCCCGTTATACTGTCCCTTGCTTTTTGTCACAGTGGATTCACCCAAATGATATATTGAAAATCATCTTAAATTATGAAATTTGCACCACCCGTGTTTCGACATACAGAGGCCCTCCATGGATACAAATTTCATACACTCACTCCCTAAACCAGTTACACTACACTGCCATACTCATTCATGACTCATCCTTTCTCTACAGCTGGGAAGCACACAGCCAGCACCCACCGCCTGTCAGCCCTGGTGACACCCGCCGGACACTCCTATGTGTGCACGGCGCAGCAGACTCTCACCCTCATCTCGAGCGACCACCAGAAGGGCGTCACTGTCTCCATGTATGACATCCAGATCCAGCCCTTCGACATCGCCTCTGACTTTATGTTCAGCGAACGTAAGAACAAGCCTGCCACACACTTTCACTGTGATAATGAGAAATCTTGGGGTGTAACTACTTTATCTCTCTCTCTGACTCACTCACACACACACACACACACACACACACACACACACACACACACACACACACACACACCTCTGGTGGTTACTGCTGCAGTATGAGGAGTACATGGTTGCAGACAGGAAGTCAGGGTAACGAGAAAAAAGAGGAGGCAGGGATGCAAGAGGGACAAAGGAGACATAAAGAGATGCAGAGAGAGGGAGAGAAGGGGTGGGGGTCATTAGGACTTTATGAGTGCGGTCATATTTTTGCCCTCAATGCAGCTTCTGTAGACATACTCAGTGTCCCTGGCTGTCCTCTGAAGCCAATCACCTTGGAAGAATCATTTCCTCTGAGCTGCTGTAAACTAGGCTGTGCTATGCTTCACTGCCTCCCTCCAAGTGTGCATTACTGCCATCCACAGGGAGAGACACCTTCAACTTTAAAACACACACACATACTGTACACTGACTTGGGTGTCCTCCTTCTCCCTTATGTGTGCACGCTCAAACTTCTCGAACTGAGCACAAAATAGCAAAAACAAACAGTGTGTGACTAATTTGTATAACTGAAAAAAAGAAAGAAGCATATGTGTGAAATTTGTGTCATTTAGTGACTAAAAAGCTCAGTAACAGTTGCTGCTGTGCAAACACACACACACAGATGCAACCTCACAGATAAGCATGCAAACACTGTACACAACTGTGCCCACTGCACATTCACACACACCTCTGTGGACCAATACAGATGGCTGAGTGAGCCTGTCAGATGCCACACAATGAGTGTGGCTCATATGACAATCGGCAACTATGATAACCGAAACAGTGGGGCTGAGTGATATATTACATATATGTAAAAAATGATGATTCAAATGATCACACTGACATTAAATGCATTTAACTGTGTTTTCACTGTACGAACCGCACCAGAAAAAAAACTCTACATGTGCAACAAAAACTCTCATTTGGTTAACTAGTAATTTAATTTACAAATAAACCATGAGTAAATCGATTACTTCCTCAATTAATTCATTCAATCAAATGAAAGAAAATTACTCTGCAACTATTTTGTGGGGCTGCAACTAAGGATTATTGCCATCATCAATTAATCTGTCAATAATTTTGTCGATTAATAGATTAGCTGTGTGGTCAGAAAATGGTGAAAAATATCAGTCATTGTTTCCCAAAGCCCAAAATGGTGTCCCAAAATGTCATTTTTGTCAACATTAAGATATTGTTTACTGTCATTAAGAATGAAAGACACAATAAAATATTCACATTTAAGATGCCTGAATCACAGAACTTTGACATTTTTTCCTTGAAAAATTTAGTCAAATCAATTATATTAGTTGATTAAATTAATAGTTGAAAACTACTTAATTAATCTTTGCAGCTTTACTATTGAAAAAAATCAAGCTTTGCTTTAATTAAAAAATCAATGAACCATTTCACTCCTTTATAAAAGCCAAATGCCAAAAATTCACTAGTTGCAGCTCCTCAAGTGAGTATGACAAATTATCATTGTGGGCTTTAGGTAATTCTTACTTTTACTCTTTCCACAGATTTTGACATTTAATAGACTTAAAAGTTAGTCAAGCAAATAACTGGCAGCTTTAACAACAATGAAAATTAGGTTTGAACAATAATATCAGAAAGTCACCATTGTCATCACAAATTAAGGCTTTAAACGCGATATCAGCATCGACCCAAAATTAATTTTTCTGTCAATATGAAAAGGTGATAAGATGACACTTTAACCTGTTTCAAAAAACTGAAAGTCACACAATTCAAGTGACTTTTGTCAGGATTGTCTCAGGGAGAGAATCGCTGAAGCCTGTTGGAGTAGGAGGAATTTTACGGTTTTGATTGTAAAATAAATACTTTACATGTAACTTTAGTTGAAGTAGTTGCCCAGAGAATATATTTTCAGATGCATTTTGTTTCATGTTTGCATTAGCTAGTTTGGAAGGCACAATTAATAAAAATATTATAGAAATCACAAAATGGCAACATCCGAATCGCAGGGGCTGCTATATTTTGATAAGGTAAAATGTGCCACAGTGTACCATAATAAATGAAGCTTTGTGGTGCTACAGAGATGCTCTAGCCTACAAATCTAAGGCAACAATATAGTTTGGTACAGACCCCAGGAAAAGAAGATCATCATTTTTATATTATTTTTCAGTGAAAATCGTGCAAAAATTAGGCCTACCGCTTCCACCAAAGTTGTAACTCATATCCCAACGTCAACATCAGTCTAAATTATCTCCTCCTTACGCCCTCACACAATCAGACCTTGCACCGCTCTATAAAGTCAAACCAATTTCATTTTATTTGATATATTGCACCAAATCACAACAGAAGTCATCCAAGGTCACTTTTCATATAGAACAGGTCTTTTTTAATAAACTGAACATGCTTATGTTATTTATCCAATTTTTTATTATTATTTATCTTATTTATGTTTCAGCCTCTACTGTGTCGCTGTCAATTCTCTTCGCTCACACACACACACACACACACACACACACACACACACACACACACACACACACACACACACACACACAGACACACACACACAGTCAGACAGAGTGGAGCAGAGCAGAGGAGAGATTCTACACATTAAATTAAATGTATTACAAAGCACTGCGGCTTTTGTGAGTGATACACCATCGGACAAAGACCGACAGTCTAAAAGCCAACGAGTAAATCACAAATGGAGAGACGTCAATCCCAACTGTCTAAAAAACAGCCAAAATATCAGCGTTTTTTTGACTAGCAGCGGGCTAACGCTTGCATCCTCACCACTGATGCTAGTTTCATGCTCTGTGAGTCTGAAAAATGCAGAATCAACACAGGCAGTAAACCATCCTCATCCAGCCACACCAGTAAACCATCCTCATCCAGCCACACCAGTAAACCATCCTCATCCAGCCAAACCAGTAAACCATCCTCATCCAGCCACACCAGTAAACCATCCTCATCCAGCCACACCAGTAAACCATCCTCATCCAGCCAAACCAGTAAACCATCCTCATCCAGCCAAACCAGTAAACCATCCTCATCCTGCCACACCAGTAAACCATCCTCATCCAGCCAAACCAGTAAACCATCCTCATCCAACCACACCAGTAAACCATCCTCATCCTGCCACACCAGTAAACCATCCTCATCCAGCCACACCAGTAAACCATCCTCATCCAGCCACACCAGTAAACCATCCTCATCCAGCCAAACCAGTAAACCATCCTCATCCAGCCAAAACACTAAACCTTGGGGCAACACTGTAATAAGTTAATTCCATGACAGTCGATGCTCTCTCTTTTAAGTGGAATCAATATTAGTATCAGCAATCAGTCCAAATGAGTTTGAAAATGTCAGCAAAAATCCAACATTGTGCATCACTAATGAAATTATCATTAGCTGCAGCCCTTATTCTGACAGAACTTTATAAAATTGCATCATATGATGATTTCCTCACAATCTGATTCTGGTGAAAGTCATTAGAAAAAAAGTAGTGAATCAGCCAGCCTTAAAAGACAATACGCATGAACTCTAAATATATGTGCACGCTCTCTCAGGCCGTCAGTGTCGCCTCAGCACGCTGACTGTGCTTATTGTTCCACTTTCTGCAGCCTACAAGTGCATCACCGACCAGCGGGAGCGCCTGGAGGAGACCCTCCCCCTCATCCTGGGCTTCATCTTGGCCCTCATCATCGTCATCACGCTCACCGTCTACCACTTCCACCTGAAGCTCACAGCGACGCAGACCCAGCTGCCCAGAGATCGCTCCATGTACAAGAACATGTAGCCTGCAGCACGGCGGCAGCGGCGGCTCCCTCAGCTCTCTCCAAAGCTAACCTGATAAAAGACTTGTCTCCTCGATGTCCCGGACCTAACACCACGGAGGAATGTGCCATGTGATGGACTGAATCCCTGACAGAGAATTGTGTGTACTGAAGGCCCACTGGAACTTTTCAACAGCTAAAACACAAGTTAACGGCACAGCTTGGGGCCTAGCATGGATGTAGTTGCAGGGTAAACCCACCAAAACCTAATTTTCCCGGTTGCTGAATTGAATCCTAACGCCATAAATTCATCTGTATTACAGTAATTAGAGTTTTAATGAAAATAGACAAATGGATTTATGTTTTTATGAAAATAGAATTAATTTTTGTGAGATCGGTGGTTGTTTGTCAACTAAAAATCACCAACTTGACGATCAAGTTCACCTATTTTTCCCATAACGTCACTGAGATATTGTTTATCAATTCTGCTGTTTTTAATCAACTTCTCTTAAAAAAAAAAGATTCACATATTGCCAGAGCTTCTGCTGTCATTTTCCAACTGTTTGTTGTCTTCTCCTCCCTTTCTCTCTCTGAAACTGCTGCTAAATCATTTCAGTTGTCGGTTCTGTATTTGCTAACTTGGTATATATATATATTTTTTTTGTTCAAGAAAACCTTTGATTTCATTTTTGAATGCAACCATAGTGTTTCACAGTGGACAAGTCTTGTAGTGTGTGCAGTGCAGTGGCATTCAGAGTTGCAATGTTTTTGCTTTGACTAATCCTTTCTCCCCACCGATGTATGGAACATATCAAAAAAAAAAGGGAAGAAATAAACATCTGATAAAAAAAAAAAAATCTGTACTAAACAGAGAAGAATTTATCAGAATGCCATATGAGAGTTTATGAAAAGAGAGGTTGTTAAATTGAAAAAAAAAAAAAATAAAATAAAATAAGTGTATATTATTTTCAGAATCAAAGTCTATGCATAAACCTCTGCTGATGCAATCTTGTGCAGTATTCTTCTGTTCGTTGAAATAAATTGCTGGAATCATCTCTACACACCTGTCAAGTATTTCCTGTGATCTGCCACATCACTCACTGCAACCTTGAAAAAGCTAATCAAAATTTCCTTGTTAAAAATAAATCTAACACGTCTACGGTGCTCAAAAAGAAGGTGACGGATACTCCTGTCAGAGGAGACGCTGAGGTATTGATTTTGTCGTCTGACTCACGGCCCCTGAAGGAAACGCAATATGAACAAGTCTAATTGAAAATAAATAGAGCATTTGTGTCAGCTACACCTTTTGTTTCAGCAGCACAGGCATCATACATCATCATAAGTCACCAGAATCACAGCCTTTCATCCAGTTTTTCACTCATACAAGCCAAATCAGTGCTGGACATGATCTTTTTTTTTAATTAATATTTTTTTTATTCGTTTTTTCTTTTTGACAACAAAAGACAAAACAAACAAAGACCATTTATACATACAAAAACACCACTTATACATACAAAATCACCACTTACACATACAAAAACACCATTTATACATACAAAAACAGATCTACAAATCAAAAAATTCATCAGACAAAGTACAATTCAAAGTACAACAGACAATAGACAGGTTATTATCCAACCTCTACAGGTTGCTTTGAATGCTTCCCAGACTGTCTGTACAGAGGGTACTGAACTTATATTAATATTTATATAATCATTTATTTTCTCTTTTATCAAGGAAACAAACTCTTCATCTTTCAGTAACTAATTATTAAATCTCCACCGCTTACTGTTATAATTATTTACAGAAAGAGAGAGGAGTGCTGACAAGGGTGCGTGGTCTGAAATGAGAATATTATGTATTTTGCTGTCAATCACATTATCCGCCATAGATTGTGATAAAAGTAAATAGTCATTCCGAGAGTATGAGTTATGAGCTTGTGAATAAAAAGTGTATTCTCGGGCAATAGGGTTTACAACTCGCCGTATGGCAGTCGTTGCCAAAGTTTCCCTTCATTCATAAAATGCTGCTGAGAGCGCAGCATCAGATGGAATTGGGCGGCCCGACCTATCCACCACCAGATCACTCACTAAGTTGAGGTCTCCCCCCATAAAAATAGGATCTGCAGCAAATTGGGATAAAATCACATTCAATCTGGATATAAATTCAGCTTGACCCTTATTGGGAGCATAAGCATTCACTAGTGTGCACTTAACATTTTGTAAAAAACCTGAAATAATTATATATCTGCCATCTTTATCAGTAATTTCTTGGGATAACCTAAAGGATCACCATTTCGCTATTAAGATACTGACTCCCTTGGAGGCCCCAGAACCTGGTGCTGAGAAGACCTGGCCGACCCATCTCTGTCTTAATTTAACAGATTCAGCATTTTTCAAATGTGTCTCCTGTAACATTGCCAAATCACACTCCAGGGACTTCAAATGAGTAATAATGTTATATCTCTCTGTTTTACTAGAAATCCCGTTAACATTCAAACTAATCAGCTTAATAGTGGCCATAACCCTTTTTACCTTGAGTCACATCACATATTATTTTGTTGTGAAGATAAGGAAAAAAAGAAAAACCTTTAAAAAAATCCTGGAGTTATAAATGATCTGTATTAACATAAGGGAAAGATAGACACAACTATCTATTTTATGTTTCACCCTCTACTGTTGCTGGGTAGAGAGCTCCATACTGTCATATTTGCTTAAACTGTCACTATTCTCACACACACAGCACATCATAAGACAAAACAAACTTATTCCTCTTCTTCCTCCTATTGCTTTTAAATACTTGCGTTACTGCACATAAATGAAAACAACTAATCAGAGTCTTTTACGCAGCTGCCAATCAATCACTGTTCATGAGCTGCGGTCAAACTGTCCAACTAGAGAGTGCGGATTAAAAGTGAATCAAGATTCTGTTGCTGCATTGCCCATTTCTCCCCTCAGATGTTTTCAGAAACATGTTTTAGTGTACTGTTTAGCTGTAAAATGAGAAAGTTTGCTGAACAGCCACCGTGTTGAAAACAGTGAAGCCAAACCAAACTCTGCTAACCCCCTGAAATATTGTATAATATGTATGTAAAGCAACCTGTTTAAACTAATTGCCCCTGGTGTGATTTATAAAGTTATCTGAACCACAAAAATATTGCAATACTATGCTGTATCAATCCCTCCCCACACACCTTATGGCTTCATGAACTGTATAACATCTAATATTGTACAAAAAAATCATGTATCAGTCAAAAATGACCAAATTATTAGATGTCAATAGAATCAGGAAAACCAGAGAAGTTAGAAATGTGGCTTAACACAACACAACTTGACTGAGGTTGATATGAAAATACATGAACAATGGTGCATACTAGAAGTGGAAATCAACAGAGGCCAACATTATCATGATGCAAAAGTCATGATACAATATTAATGGCATTTTAAACATGTTGCCATGTCACACAAAAAAAACGTTATTATCAGTCAAAAATCACCACATAATTAGATGTCAACAAAATCAGAAAGACCAGAGAAATTAGAAAGTTGAACACAACAACACATTTGCCATACATTTGCCATGAAAACACATGAACAAAAGAGCACACAGAGCAGCAAAAAGCAAAAATTTATCATACAGCCAGAGATGGGCTTTTAACCTGAACCAGTCAACCACAAACATCTCCAAATGTAACCAAATGTTTAACATAAAGCAGCTCACACTCAACCACATGAGAGGACAACAAACCACAGCACAGAGAGGAAAATGCACACATTTAGAGACACAAGCAAGCAATTCAACCTAGCAATAAGTTCGCTTACATGTCCACCCACAATAACAATAAAGAAAAAAATACTGTCTCAGCCAGCTCATAATTAATTTAGAAAAACTCACCTGTTGTTGAGCTTCATTCATTTCCAACGATGGAGACGCTGTCCATCCAGTTTGTGTCCAAAGGAGACCTTTGTCAGCATCTGTCTGATTGAATAAAATAATTTTTTCAGTCTGTTTGTCTCACTTTAATCATTTTTATTGTGTATTGAATAAAGGAGCTGATTTTTTTTTTCTAGAAGGCTACCAAAAAATTTGTAATATTAATAATTTATGTAATAAAAATAAATACTTTGCATCCATGTACTGATAAAATATTAGCACAAAAATATTGTGATACTGTTACAATACGACGAATTTTACATTTTTGTTTTTAAATGTTACATAAAAAATAAATATGGCATGTTTCACATTTATTGTACACTGAAGTAGTTTTCCTATTTTGCACAGTGAATGTGTACATTTCAAAAACACTGTATTTATGTCAGTGTCTGCCAGTGGCCATCATGATTAGGGTAGGCATAATATTAAGTTAATTCTGCTACAGAAGAGACTTAAAGTTTGCCACAATCAGTTGGGATAGAGATCCCCAAAGGTCCTTGGACACAATATCATAATGATACTTAGGTCACAACACAGTATTATTGCAATTTAAATGTTTGCAATATGCTAAGAACTGTAATAACATAAATTGCACTATATAATGCAATTTTTCAATTTCGGGGGGAAACTGAGGTTCATTACAGTCGCTCTGATGTCAGCAGAACATTATCACAAGCATAAATATGTACACGCACAAGTACATAAAATATACATATAAAATTAGAAATACAGTAATAGTAAACAATTAGGACTAGTATGTAAATATTTTAAAATAATGTATAATATTCTGTGTGTGTAGGTGTGTAAAAAATATAAATGTAAAGAAATACAGTAACAGACAATTAGCACTAATATGTGAATATTTAAATTATAACATGGATAATGTGCTGAGTGTGCAAGTGTGGAAAATAAAAAACATGATACATTACAATGTATAAAACTAGTATGCATGTTCAAAATATGAAAATATACATATGTGTGCAATGCTACATTAATGAACGACAAAGATATACAAAAGCAAGAATAACGAAAAGATATATGCAAGATGTGTAACATGTTAATTAGAGCCTACATTCAAGAGTTGGAGGAATAATGCAAATTTGAATAATTGCAAGTTTGCCATGAGACATGAATAACTGGACACAGTGAACAGCAAATAGCAACAAGCTCTCTTACAGACAAAAATGTGCTTTTAACCTGAACCAGTCAACCACAAACTTTACCAAATGTTTGACATAAATCAGCTGACACACTCAACCCAGAGAGGACAACAAACCACAGCACAGAGAGGAAAATGAGGCATACAGAGGCGCCAAGAAGCAGTTCAAACCAGCAGTAAAACAGCCTGTATGTCCAGCAACAGTTACAATAAATAAATAAATACAGAATCACAGCAAAACCATCATTAACTTAGAAAAACTGACCTGTTGTTTAGCTTCACTCGTTTCCAACGATGTTGCCGCAGTATGTCCAGTATGTGTCCCTTCCGGCTGTATCGCCCAAAAGTCTTCGGAAACAAATGTGTCCTTTTTCTGTCTTCATTTGAGAAAAAGTCCTTTTGTGGTGAATAAATTCGTCCTCTTGAGCAGGTTTCTCCAGCAGTTGGCTTCGTAAATCGGCGGGACGCCATAGCTAACCGGCTAACTAGCTAACTGGGCTAATAACGAAAAACCAGTTAATCGCATCAAACGTTGTAAAAAGCTTTCTGCGTGTGAAGAATCCATCGTAAAGCATAAAAAACGTCGTCGAAAGTGCTTATAGTCCAGTGCCGGCGGTGTTTTTCGCAGCAGACAGTCACAGTTGTCACAACCGGAAACACACAGATGTAACGGATATTATGAATGACGGCTGTGCCTCAGGGACCGGGGTTTGGTTCAGGTTTGGGCGGGAGGGGGGCACGATTTGGCGAAGAAACACATTTCGCCGTAACACCTGTTAGCATCACCGCTGAGCCAGGGTGTACTGCATTCGACCGGATGCGTGGTAACTGAAGATGGCCGGGGATTTTGAATCTCGGATAAACGGAAGTTATGAATCCAACTTCCTGCTGGAGGATAAAACATTCATTTTATCGGTTTTTATTTATTTATTTATCGATCAAAAAAAAATCTTGAAAGAAAAAAATCAGCTTTTTAACACTTTGAAACCCAAGAAAATTAGCAACAAAATTTATAAAACATTACTGGAAAATAGAAAAAAGAAAAGAAAAAGTTAAATAAAAAAAACAAACAAAAAAGAAAATAACTTGTCAAAAAATATTTATTTATTATCAAAAGTATGATTTTCTTTTTTTCTCTGCTTTCCTTTAGTAACATAATTTTATATATACATTTAAGAGAATTGTAAATATGGTTTTCTGGACATTTTTCTTTCATTTTTTTGTTTCATTGTTTCCGTGTCACCTTTTACTATTTTCCTTTATATTTATTTATTTGAATGTATTTTTTGTAGTTTGCAGGATAGTTCTTGCCATGTTGCTCATTATGTTTTTCGTGTGATTTTGAAAGAAATCAATCCAATTTTCTCAGGTTTCAAAGGTTAAAATGCTTATTAAAGGCATCTAAGTGCAGCAATAGAAAATAAATGATGATGTCTCTTTGTGGTCATATTGTGTGTCTTCATGGTTGTTTTGTTTCCCTTTTGGTTATTTTGTGTCTTTTTATAGTCATTTTTTGCCTCCTTGTGATTGATGTGTGTCTCATTGTGGTTGTTTTGTTTCTCTTTGTAGTCATTTTGTGTCTTTTCAGTTCCTTTGCATCTCTTTGTTGTCATTTTTAATCTACATGTTAATTTGAGTGACAGCTCCTGAAACTTTAGTCCTCTGGGCCTGTGCCCTGTAACCCTGTTATGTAACTCAGTGACTCTCCAGTCTTGAGTTTGATCCTCATTGACGCCCTGCAGCCTCCAGTACTTGTGCTTTTTATTTACTAGGCCGTTGGCAGAGGCATCTTTCTCTGAGAAAGAGGCTCCATTCTCTGTCTGAACCAAATCAATATCCCATTATGGAGTTTCAGAGGGAAATGGCTTAGAGGAAAGAAAGAGAAATAACCTCATATATTTTGCCGATCCATGGATGTGTCTTTCTGCTTCTCTGCTCGGAGGTGAAGTTAGGGTGAAATAGTTGGAAATGCTGAATTTAGAGAATATGGAAGACCCAAACAACGAAGAGAAAATAAAACAGTTGATGGCTGAAAGGAACTCCCTTGAATAATCTGACAGTGTGCCGTTGGGAAAAAAAAAAATCTCTGCTTGATATGAGACACAGAGAAGAAGAAGAGGCTGCAGAGGGTGATGAAGGAAAAATCCATGCAACACATCTCAATGTTTTTATGGGCGTTTTTTAATTGAAACCAGCTTCACTGATAACAAACATGCAATATCACTGTACAAGCCAACACCACAGATAAGTGTTACTCATTCAGGTCTTGACACATTGTCAAGGATTAGCCAGCAGTGCACACACACACACACACACACACACACACACACGCACACACTTTCAGATGTTGTACAGAGATAAACACACTCTTTGACATACACAGACACACACACTCACACAGTCATATTTACATATCACAGTGAATGATGGGTAAAAACGATGCGGGGAGGAGGATTACACTGTTCTCCCGGTCCGACCAGAGATGAGGATGGCAGCACAGTTCCAGTGATAGCGAGTAGTGTGTCTGACTTGAGGTGGGATAAGGAGTGAGATGATGACAGTGAGGATGTGAGTAGAAAACGAGACCTTTTATCAGCATCCGAAAATCTGCGCGGGAGGCGGTCGTCTTGGATGGGCGCCTCTTAGCATTTAGAGAAACAGGATGAGACTCCTAATATAAAAGAAAACAGGTCTGCGTCTTTTCTTTTTTTTTTCCCCCGTCAAATCTCCGTCTGTGCTACATTTAAATGGTGTAATTACAGTATCATAAATACACGGCTTCATAAATAGGTTTGGGGTATTGCTTGGATGATATAACAACTGGTAGCACTGTCTGTGATGCGCTTTATAAATGTAAACCAACAAAAAAAAAACAAAATAAAAAAATAAACAAAAGAAAAAAAAGGCCACACTACCAAAAAAATAAATTCCAATAAATAAATAAATACTTTAAAACGTCATACAAAATTCTGACATTACCCTTTTTTCCAACATTTAATGGAAGTTCTGTCTACAAATGTAAGATAATAAATATATTTAGTATTTTTAGTAACAGTTAAGGTGGGTTTATTTGGGATATCTCTTATATCTTTAAGCAAAAACTGGATTATAAACAGTAGGAAAGATCTCTGCAGAAACTCTATTTAATACTGCTCATATCACAATGGTTACGACACGATAAAATACTGCAAATTATCAAAACTGTACAGAAAAACTTACAAGTTTCTCTAAAATACATTTTCACTGTTAGTGTGTGAGATACAGGAGAGCTCGTCTCTGTTTGACCAGCTGAGCAGCAGCACTGTCCTTCACGTGGACACAGTCAACAGTCACTCAAGACGCCTCCCTGCACGCAGCTGATTGCTCCGCCCTCTGCTGCTCTGGTCCAGAGCAGAGCGCCGGGCCCCGGCGTCCCTCCACCGCCACGTCGGCAGCTCGCCACACCCTTCTGAAGCTCTTTCTGATGGCTACGACAGCTCTACGTGGAGCTGAGGACTCGCAGTCTGGGAAGAGAGAAGACGGCAGCGAGGCGAGCCGGCCTGTGTGTTTCTACTGAGTTCCTCCGGCACATTTCTACTCCGGCTCATAGTTTCAAAATGGTTAACGATTTTTTTTCTTCTTTTCTCTGTCTCTGTGTGTTTTTTAAAAAATGTAGTTTCTTAGATATTCCTCTAGCTAATCTACGTCACGGTTACAGGTGTGAGTGTTAGTGGCGTGTCACCAAGCGGTGGGGTGTTTTGGCTGGGTGAGGGCAGTGCCACCCTGGTAGTGTGTGTATGTGTGTGTTTTTTAGTGTGGAGGAAGGCGGGTCTTTGGGGGCCGGCGGGTCAGCGGTGGCGATAGTGTCTCATGAGGGGGACGATGCAGGAAGGAGGGCCGGACAGCTTAAGGAAGGGGTGCTGGAGGAGTTCCTGGGCCGTGGCTCTCTGCGAGGGCTCCCTCACCAGCATCAGATCCAGGAAGGACCGCAGCACCGAGGACACCTGGAGACGTGAAGACATGCTTTAGTCCCTTATCGAAACTGTTAATATTGATTCTAAAGAGACGTTTACTACATACAAAAATACATGCAAGAAAGATCTACGATAAAGTACTTTAGAGCCTCCATCCTATTTCTGTATCCAGCTGCTCCTCAGCTGTCGTCATCATTCAGACCATACACAGACTTTATTGTCCTTATGCAGCTTTTTGTGGTTTTGTGTCTCTTTGTGGACATTCTGTGTCTCCTTGTGGTTGCTTTGTGTATCTTTGTAGTGCAGTTATGTCCCTGCTTACTGACATTATGTCTCCTTGTGGTTGTTTTGGGTCTCTCTGTAGACATTTGCTTCTCCTTGTGGTTCATTTGTGTCTCTTTAAAAACATTTTGTGTCTTCTTTTCGCTAATTATGTGTCTTTGTGGTTGTTTTGTGGTTTTTCTTAAGCTAATTTTGGGTCCCTTTTGGTTGTTGTGTGTCTCTTTGCAGCTGCTTTGCACATTTTTGTACTTATTTTATGTATATGTAAGGTAGATCTTAAAGGGATAGTTTGGATCTTTTGAAGTGGGGTTGTAAACAAGGTACAAGGTAGATTCATTAGTCATTTTTTAAACAAAGTTTAAAAAACTCATTTTGACAAAAAAGAAACTTAAATATGGGTTAACAAAATTACACAAAATGTCTGCAGAAATAAAGACCTCCAAATTTTAAAATGAAGTCTATTTAATAACCTTTAAGGCTTTGCTTTAATGTCTTTCTCACCTTGTGCGACTCTTTTAGCCGAGGGGGCAGGTTGTCTCGTATCCTCCTCATGGCCTGCAGAGGGGGTTCGTTGAAGTACGGGGGCTCTCCGTCCACCATCTCGATCACCATGATGCCTAAAGACCAGATATCCACCTGGATACACACAAAAAATATTTCTGTGTACTGGAGCAGCACAGAAAAGTGTACAATCATACAGTATACTGGGAAGTTTTTGGATACAAATTTCCGTTCGTCCTCACCTCAGTCCCATAAGGTAGTCTCGAGATGACCTCGGGTGCCATCCAGTATGGCGTGCCCACGAGCGACTTCCTCTTGGGCACCTCTTTGGAAACTTGGGCACAAAAGCCGAAGTCTGACAGCTTGATCTGCAAACACACAGATGCACAACGCTGCGTTCAGGTTCCGGTCTCCGAAATGTCGGTGCAGACTGTATTAGTTCAGAACCTCGGCGTTTGATGTCGGGAAGTGCACTGACCCATTGTGATGAAGAGCTTTTATAGAAGACACTAATCTCTCGTATTAGTGGTTAATTAGCCTTCAATTAATCACGTCTTATCAGCTCGTTAGGAGGCATTAGGCAGGATTTAATTACTGGGGCACGAGTGGTAATTGATGATGATGAGTTTCTGGCACTGGCTGTTGACAAGTGGCGGGAGTGGCACCCATGGAGAAGGTCAGTGAGTGTGTGTGTGAGTGTGTGTGTGTGTGTGTGTGTGTGTGTGAGTGTGTGTGTGAGTGTGTGTTATACTGAAATCACCAGTGACAAGAACAAGAGTAGCCGCGCTTGTTATTAAAACCTGGAATATTGGTGAGATCCCTGTTTAAACTGGGATCTTTGGGTTTAATAACATGTCAGGCGGAGGACTGTAAATGAATAATATATTTAAATACACACACAGAAGAGTCAGAGGCGTTTTTCCATTAATCCTCAAATTGAAATTGCGCATTAAAATACACCCAATGGAAACACGCAAATTTTAAAAAACCCTACCATTTATCGCAAAAAAAGTTTTTACACTTGCATGAGGTGGTTTTTCAGGCGATTCTAAAAAGCCATATTTTGCAAAACTGCAATCAAAATACTTTTATCGGCTTTTATAGGTCACATGATGCTATGGCTAAGCACCTGTCGGTAGGAACTGGTTTTCTTGGGTATGATGCAGCAGGCGCTGCAAGAGGTGTTATTGTACCACATAACTCTTCAAAGATTGAGTGGATCATCTGGAAGTTTTGAGTCCACAACGTCTCCATAAAATTGTGGACTATCACCTCCCAGAAATCCCTCGTATGTCGTCGCTCCCACTTATAAGGGGCTTGGCTTTCCGTTATCACTTGCATAACACGCCTACGTCGCCTTCAGTTGGAAACAATGACAGCTAGTGTCGTGGCTGCAATAGAAATAAACCTGCTGATGTTTTAAACATCCATCGCCATGGTTACTGGAATGTATCGCCAGAAATGTCGCATAACATCAATGGAAACGCAGACATCTCACAATTGTGTTTGATCGACATTTAGAAAATATCATAAAAGTTTCCGGCAAATCTGTAATGGAAACCCGCCCACACATACTCATCACATGCACTAAATTATGAATGACACATTTATTGAAAGTGAACAATATTATTAGCAACTGGGCGCTATAATTGATAGGAAGTTGACAGAGAATGTCAGTCTTTATAGTGTCGGATCTACATACTATTTTAAAGACTTTTATTCAGAGTATTACGGCATTTTGTGTTCATTCGTTCATTCACTTACCCTGCCATCGCTGGTCAGGAGGATGGAGTCGCTCTTGATGTCGCGGTGGATGACGCCCTGTGTGTGCAGGTAGGACAGAGCCCTCAGCACCGACAAACACACTGTCGCAATCTGTTCCTCATTCATCCTGTCAGGAGACACACACACACACACACACACACACACAAATACATGTCAGCAATGACTGTGAAAGTAAAAGAGCATAAAAATTCTATTTATAATACTGCAGTCCTTGTTTAATGGAGCAGTGGGTAAGATTTGGGGTGATTTATTGGCATCTAATGGTTATTATTGCAGATTGCAACCAGCTGAAATTTTTCCTGGTTAGAATTTATCCAGTCTTTACTGCTCAGGAGGTTTTTTACCGGGAGTGTCTCTTCCTCTCCAAAACAAACAGACCAGGTGATTAAAATTGGCAAAAAAAACTTTAATGTATTTAAAAATAATAATAATAAAAAAAATATTGAAAAAAAAAATCCTTATTTCTCTGATGCTGTTCGTTGCACACGGGTTGAAACTACGGTGGCCGACATAGACATTATTGACCATATCTAAAGCCAGTGTTTGGTTTGTCCATTCAGGGCTACTGTAGAAACATGGCAATGCAACATGGCAGTCTCCATGGGCGAGGACCCGCTCTCTATGTAGATATAAACATCTCATTTTAAAGTAACGCAAACACAGTCTGCGTTCGTGTCTGCTGTGCATCTGTGTCTATGTGTATGTGCGTAAATAAAACACAATGCTTCTTTTTTCAGGTGATTAGACACTAAAACATACCTATCATGTCATATTCAGTGTTTGACAATCCCTCACACTGGACCTTTAAATGTATAAAATACAGAGCTGTGTTTATTTATTTATTTAGTATTTTTCTTTTGGCAGAGTTGAGGGTAGTCAGAGTTTTTTTACATAGCACAAGAGGGTATCTTAATTCGTTTTTTTAAATAATATCTTATGAACAAGCACATTCAGCAGTTAACATGATATCTAACAAAGCCCAACAAACATCTTCACATTATGTACTTAATGTAAAGTCACACAGGTTTGGTTTAGGTAAGTAACGTTAGGATAGGTTAGGTTTAAGAAAAGAAACACAGAGTTTCTGGTCCATAAAATAACTCAAAGTTCACTTGGTTTCACATAAGACACACACACTGATCCTCTGGGGGAAAGTCCTGTGTTGTTTGACCAATGAACGACCCCATCGTGGAGTTTAGCTCTTTGTACCACTTCCTTCTTTACGCTTGTCAGCGCTTTGGTTACATGATCGCAGCCTTCCTGATTTCGTGGATTTTGTATGAATACTGGTGCATTTTATTTTGAAGGTATATGTAAAAACAGCATGTGTAGTTAATGGTAAATTTACATTCTTGGCAACTGTATTAGTACATGGCATATCATCTTATTTACAAACATTATCAACAATTATTCTAATCAAATATTTTCACTTGTATTATCAAATCTAATTTATCAAAACTTACTTTATCTATCCGTGAGGCACTTTTCTTGTGTAAACACGTCAGTACAATCACAACATATAACCGGACAAATGACAAATATAATTTAAAAACATTGTAGAGTGCAGCTTAAAATAGATATGATGTCCGCCTTAAAAAAGCTTAAAAATCAGTGAGAAGTATGTGTCAGGCACCCGAGCTAGCTCAAGCAATATTGAGTCTGACAGAAGTCGACACAAAGCTTGACATCGCCCGCTTGGTCTTGAGTGGGAGTGACCTGCATCTGCAGCCTGAAGGGGACTGACTGTAGCAGTTGTGAAGTGTGTGTGTGGTAACTTCGGCTATTTGTGGTATTTTCATTTCAGTCTGTCTGTTGTAGAGGCCACTCAGTGGTTCTCGGTCCGCTCCAATGGTTTTGCTGTTCATTTTAAATATTAATATAACATTTGGATTGAGGTGTTGCAAAAAGCACCAAATGAGACAGTTAAATGTGACGAAGGTTCAATAAAGCAGCTGTGGAAAGCTGGTAAGACTGATTGGACCAAAAAGTTGAGTTCCTGCAGCTCAAGGTAAGTTAGATTTAGTTTTAGAGTTTTAAGTTTTACATTTTAAGACATTTTTGATGCTGCTTGGATTTAAGTTCTAGACCAGTTTTCTAAAAATTGAAGGACAATTGTATTTTGCCCTAATGTTTACTTTAACATAAAACAATGTTTTTTTTTATTCCAGTGAAATAGATTATCTGTGTCAAATGTTGAGAAGAAACAACCCTTTTTAGTGTGGAAAACATGGAAGAAAATGAACATATTATATTATTAAAGTATCTACTGGGTTTACTGACAGAAGTGGGAATTATGTGACAATTTTTGCAGTTTTTGGACAATTCTGAGTTACTCACTCTGCATGAGACTCCACGGCTTGGATTCCCAAGCATGAATTTATAAGAAAATTTTTTTTTTTTTAAATTTATTTATTTTTTAATTTTAAAAGAAAAGAAGTAACCATTTTTTTAATTTTACAAAATGAATTAATTAATTTAAAAAAGTAATAAAATCCTGCTTCTCATGTGTCAGCATTGTTAAGACTTTAAGATTAATTTGAATAATTAAGGCCTTATTTTAAATGACTTAATTAAATGCCTTTTAAGGATCAATGGGAACCCTGCTTTCAAAGGCAATTACTTTTTAGTTAATTACAGTATATACACATTATTTTTTCTTTTATTCTTCTTCTTTGTCATTGATCTTTTACTGTCTGTATTGTCTTCTGTACTTTCTCTGTGGTGCATTGTGGCAAAGCAAAAATTAGATAGGTACAATTTTTTTTCTAAATTTGCACAAATTACAAAAAATAAATAAAATAAACAAAAAGACCACACAGACAAAAACCAAAGTACCTCTGATTTTAGACTGCAAGTAATAACACTTTTTTGAGGTAAAAATTACTACTGTTCCAGACTTCAATATCAGTCTAAAGCGATTGCAGTTCGACTCAACTAAGACGGAGCAGAAATCCGTTTTGAACCCCCCGTAGCCTGCAGCGGCTGAAGCTGCGACGAGCAGAGCAGGCAGGAGGGTCCCATATGGAGAGACGGGGCGATGCAGTGCGTCTGACTGAGCTCACACAGAAACTCGCAGCTCCACTGAACATTAACATCTAGACCCAGCTGGCCGCGCCGCACCGTGTGTTCATGAGTGTGTGTGCGCTGAGATGCCATCACACACAGTTCATGTGCAGAAATAGAGACACGCTCATTTGCAAGCAAGGAAACATACATTTTTGTCGCACATGTTAATAAATATAGAGTTCAAACACACGTTCATACATCCTTAACTCTTACACTGACACACGACTCTCTCTCCATCCAGCACAGTCGCCAGGAAAATGTTGGCATAGTTTCCTTAATTTATGTTTTAACAATGTCCTACTTAATGTCTGGTAAGGTTTTGTTTCAAAAATGACTTGACTCTGGCTGGGGAAAGATCTTGTTTTGGGTTAAAATACCCAGTTTGGAGGGCACAATCCTGGCAGAAAAAGCAATATCTCCTTGTAAAAAAACAACAGCTTTTAGTGACACTATTCTGGCAGGAAAAAAAACAACCAATTTTCATGCCAAGATCTGCCAAGCAACTGCTTTTTATATCCAACAGGAAAAACCGCTATGTCTTAGCCAAAACCAACTGCTTTTTGTGCCAGTACCCCGGCAAGAAAAGCAGTGAAATCCAGTAAAAAACAACCAATTTTTGTTCAACTCTCCCCACGGAAACAGCAGGATGTCTCTGTAAAAAAACATCCACTTTTTAAGGCACTATTTTGGCAGTAAAGGCAATGATGTCTCAACAAAAAACAACCGCTTATTTTGCCATTATCCCCGCAGTAGAAGCAGTGATGTCTCTGTAAAGACACTTTTCATGCCACTGTCTTGGCAGAAAAAGAAGCCATATGTTGGAAAAAAACAATGGCAATATCTCAGTTAAAACAACGGCTTTTCGTGCCACTTTTCAGGCAGGAAAAGCAATGAGCCCTCTACAAGTACAACTGCCTTTGTCTCGCAATCCCAGCACTAAAAGCAGTGATGAGTACTAAACGCCCACTCTGGGTGGCCAAAAAATCACTGAAAACACAGCGAGGAGTTACTGACAAACAACCCTTTTTCTTGTTTTCTGGTCTTGAACAGGCGTCTCACCTACGTGTCCAACCATCCACCATCTCCTCCACCTTTAGATAACAAAGTTAGCTCATTTACTACGTCACATTAGAAACGTTGATATGATTCTTATGAAACGTGTAAATGTAACGTATTTGTGATTTACAGAAATGCAAACACTTCTTCTGGTGACTGACTGCTTTATCTGATCACTCAGTCTAGAAGATCCCACACTGTTGGAGAAGTTACTTATAAACTGGCATTATGGGAAACAACCCCCAGGCAACACACACACACACACACACAAACTATAGATACACACTGCAGATTGCAGCAGATTTTATTGTCACACATGTATGCATTTACAATCACTCGAGATAAATGAGCCTTCTGCTAATGGAAAAACAACTGGCTAACTCAAAGTGAATGGGACGGAGAGTGCACAAAAACAATTCACCTCTTACTGCACCCCCCCTCTCGCACACACATACACACACACAGAGAAATGAACGCATACAGTTGAGCAAAAAACAGGATCGCTGAAATAGAAAATTGTTTGAAATATAAAGCGAGAAACAGTTTTAATGAGCCTGAAAAGGTTGTCAAGGGGAGGAGAATTACACACGCACAGGTGCACGCATGCAACACAAACACAAACACAAACACACACACACACACACACACACACACACACACACACACATCCATATGCTTTTGCACTTATATTCAATGAAATCCCTGAAGTGCAGCTCATTAACAAACTCTGAAGTATAATTGAAATCTGAACATGATTGAAATAGTTCAGAAAAAGCCTGTGTGTGTGTGTGTGTGTGTTAGATGTGTGTGCATTTTGTGTACCTCGGTGTGTGTGTGAGCGAACTGATGAGGCTTGCACGACGCGAGGCAGGCAGCAGTTATTTCCACAACAAAAGGCTTAACAGAAATAGCAGGAAGCTTTCACCTGAACAAATGCGGCGGAAACTACCAAGAGAAAAACTGTTCTTATATCATCAGCCTGGAAATACTGTAAATGACGTCCAACTGATTCAATGTCTCATTAAATCAGGTGGCTGTTTCGTATTGCCACACTCCTTAAAAAAAGGGTTCTTCCTGTAGAAATGAGGTTTTACCCAGAAGAAGAAGAAGAAACTGTTCTTCGAGGGTTTTACTTTGTAAAAATGATGCTGTGTTCACACTACAAGCGACACAGCGACAGATTATTAAGTAAAGATTTTAACTGGAAGTCGGTAACATGAAAATACAAACTGGCCACAACACACCACTAATTCAAAAACATGGAGGAAGTTTGGGTGAAAAATTAAACCGGCGACTTCATTACACCTCAAATAAAGAGTAAACAAACCAGTTCACAACAATCGTATTGGCGTATGTTTAGGAATAGCTGTGACGGTAACTGCATTACCGAAATACCACGTGATTGAGCTCATTACCACCATCGCTGCTTCTTTTTTTTTTTTTTGCTAGTGAAAGTTAAAGGAGTGCATATGCTGTGTTATATGAAATATAAACATAGTAATCACTATGTAGTTATCATTACGAACTTTCTTCCAAATGTTCATGTGCGTCTGAAGAAACAAAACGTTTTCACTGCCTCACGTGTGAAAGGAGCAGCGATGGGATTTCCTTCTTGTGTGTCTGATTATTTCTCTCATGAGATATCTATAAACAAAGAGAGAAACTCGTGCGCACTGCTGACATTTATTGACTGAATAAAATGACGTTTTGCTCTAACAGACCTTCATCATGTCTGTTACTGTCAGCGGTAAACGGGAGAGTGTGGAGGAGTTTCTCTGTCAGCTCAGCAACTGAGAAAAACTCCACTGAATGGTGAATTTGCTGCTGCTCTAACACCACATCGATCAGCTGTGGAAATATTCAAATACAGTGCAAACTTTAACTGATATTGATTTTTTGTTTGTTGGCTTTTGTTTTTTGTTTTGCTGCAGCCCCGTCCACAACACTACATCACTGGTGGTGTGGGACTGTGTTTTTCAGAGGAGCAGGGTGGCTGGAGTGTGACCTTTTGTTTAAAATAAATACAAAATACTACCTTTTAAAGTTGTACATCCTTCATCCAAGCCAAAAAAAAAAAAAAATGGACAAAAAAAAAAAAACAGCCAAAATGGGGTATTATGTTGCTTTTTAACCACGGTGATAAAATAAATCCATACTGTCACAGCCCTAAATTCAAGGTTGGATTCCAGGTAGAGCCTTTGTTAAGGTTTCAACCCAAAAAGTGTTACTATAGGAACAAGCCAAAAAAACAAAAAACAGTTCCAGTTGGCAAACGCATGTATGAGTGTATTAACTAACATACTTGCAATTATGAGATATTATTTTAATCTAGGTGCAAAGTTTCACTTCACAAACATGTTTTTCCTTTTGTGTCTTTGTTCTGATCAGAGTATCGATATCAGAAACATTTCACTCCATCTAAAATTCAACAAACTGAAAAAGACAAAAGTGGAGAGTTTAAGGGAGAACATGTGCCAAATTATATCCTCTTTACTGAGATTTCCATTTCTAAAAACACTCGTGTGTATACTGAAACTCACACACACACCGAACACACAAACAGGCAAACATCTGTGTGGGAGACTGTTCAAAATACTTCACGGTAGCAGCGGTGCTCAGCCTCACCAAAGCGTGTTATTAGCATCCGACACCGCACAGCGCTAATGCTGACACTCCACGCAAATGACTGTAATTAAACACCAAGCACAAAGTAAGCTTAAAACAATGAGGCGGCAGCTCAGAAACACGACTCAACAACAGAGAAGCAATTAGGAAAAGTTGGAGAACAATAATCCCCAAACTATCAAACGCACGGCTGGATTACAGCCCGTCTGCTCGCTTCTCCTGGTTCTCTTGTAAAATCATCCAAATGAAGTTGTTGAAGTTTCTGATATGTGAGACAAATAATGACATGATTTTTAAAAACACGTCTCAGTGTGCCAGTTAGCAGATAAACCAGTTCGATCACCATCATCACCAGATCATCACACACACTGAGTCATTCAAAGATTTCACACGAAAACGGACGACGTGAGCTTTCTTTTATAAGCTGCCTCCTCTGACTCAACACACACTCGAGGCCAAATCATTCAACACAACTGATATAAACACACACACACACACACACACACACACACACACACACACACACACTGTATCAGTTTCCAGTTATTTTATTAAAGTGGCGCTGTAGCACTGAATTTTTACATTTTTGCAATGACCTAAAACACGGTTTGGCTGAAAGCCCACTACAGCAAGGACAAATTTTCCTCTGAAAAATTTGCATGGAAATGTATAAAAACTGATTTTATAGATTCTTATAAAAACTTGTGTAAAGAAGTCTAATGTTTGCAGACTCTGTGGTGACATCACCTGCTGAAGCTCAGGCTATGACCTACGTCCGTTGACGTCAACATGCATGCACAAAAAGTCGTCGGCGTGCATCATTCATCTACGCCGCTGTAGCAGCAGAGAAAAATGTAAACAAATCGAGCCTTCGCTGTAGCAGCATTTATGTGTGTCGGGGAAAATGCTGCAGTTCTGTTGGCTGGTTCGTGGACGTTGGTTTAACAGCAGTCACACAGCGAGATTCTCCCAAATTTCTGACGCTGTCAGAATTTTATCCCAGGCTGTCTTTGATCGCACGACTGAGCGACGTAGGACCACCGTTTTAGAGCCAAGACCAAAAACATCTTTCGTCTGAGACAAAATCGCACAGTGTATACCGGACTTAATTTTCAGAAATATATTTAGGAAACTCAGGGACTAATATTTGGATGGCCCTCCATTTCAGCATGTGCAAATTTCAGAGGTGCACTACTTTGTGGCATGATAACTACGGAGCGTGCAAAGCTTGCACCGAGAACACGACAGCAAGTATAAAGTAAGTTTTTTTTGTTATATTTGTATTTGTATATTACCTGGTGTGAGTCACGATGTCAGTGAGTGCCCCGCCCTCGAGAAACTCCATGACAACCCACAGCTCGTCTCCAACCAGGTAGCTGTTGTACATGTCGACCACGTTCTCGTGGTGGTAGTCCCTCATGATCACCACCTGACACACACAGAGACACAGACAGACAGAGACTGTAGTTATACTTTTACTCGTTCAGTAACATGTAGTTTTATTGGAATGTCACATCGTTCAGCGTGAGTATAAACTATGGCACATACCTTATATATTCTGATATGAAAAACACTGTGTATGTATTTATTTAATACAATAAAATTATGGGTGAGAAGATATTTTTGAACCAGTCTGGGGCCACTTTTTGGCCTGAATAAAGGGAAAATAGAAAATGTCTGACTAATTTGTTACTGGCACCTAATTTGTAGATTCTGATGTAGTGGTTTCATGAAGGTACTTTTTTCCCCGTTTGTCTTTGTTGGAGTGTTTTTGTGTTGTAAGTAAGTTTTCTGTGCGTTTTTTGTTTAAAAAAGAGGGGACAGCAAACATGTCTCCATTTATTGTTTGTTAAAACTTCTGTTTTTTGTGTTTTTTTGATGTCCATTAAAACGTTAAAAACATCAATGGAAAAAAAATATTATTATTATTATTATTATTATTATTATCATTATTATTATTATCATCAGTTGCTAATTCAATACTGTATTTGTACAAATACACTACATTACATTCATGGATGCATTGTAGATATGTTACAAGGAGATCATTTATTATTTGAACAATTTATTACATGTAGTCATTTAATTTCAATTATTTATTCATTTAACTTTCCTTTGTCTAATGTGAACATGTTCCGGAGGATTAACTATAAAAGGATTACATTCAGAAATTAATAGGATTACATGAAGCAAATTAGCTCCCAACTGAACTGAACACCCACTGCTTCACATCTGTGCTCACTGCACACACATGCCAACATACATGCATGCATTTTCTCTCTCTCACACACACACACACACACAGACCCAAAATACAATCAGTGCAACATATTGCTCTATAAAGTAAATCAAAGGTCAGCTCTTTACTTAATTCCCATTTTTCTGCTAAACAAGCGATCACGAAGTTTGTCTGAAAATATCATTTATTCCAGCGCGAGTGCAAATGATATGTTTCAGTCGTTAGCATGCCGTTAATAGAAACAGCTATGAATTAAATTGCTTGCCTTGGGTTTTCACTGTGAACGCTACTTAATTCTTCGCAAATGAATGCAATTACAGATGCAAAAATGTGCCAGTGGTTTGATTGCCATGGATACATGTCAGGCAAACTGAACTTGTGTTTTTCATTAGCAAACACACTGTTTCGCTCTTGGATGGTGAGATTTATTTATATCCGGCACAAAATGTTTAATGGTGCTATTTAAAGCTGTTTCATCTCTGCTGCTGCGGCTTGTTTGAGCTCTCAGAGCGGGCGTCATGCTCTTCGGTCGTGTGGCTCAAGATGACCCACAGTAGCACATCTAACGTCCAGCCTCCAGATTAACACTGATGAAACACACACAAAACCAGGCCTTCAGTAAATGTGTTGCTTGAACTAATAAGACTCAGGGATGTCGGTCAGCGCTGCAATGTACTGCTTTAGGTGTGAGCGTGACTGAGGTAAGAGTACTGCAGTTTCTGGCTTCCTGTATATTTTACAATTGATCTTAAAATGTTATTACAAGCTTCTGTCATCTGGTCGCTGATACATGTTGCCGAAGTGCAAGACGATGAGACACAAGAACTCATCTGTCCCTGCTGCCATTGGCCTCATAAAAGGCATAAAGTAATTTACTGTCTGTATGTTTGGCTTTATTTGTGTGTTGTGTAAATTTTACTGTCCTTGTCCTTATTCTGCTGGCTGTAAAATGAATCCCCCCTCAGGGTAATAAAGTTTACCTTGACCTTGACCTTGATTGCCTGTTTTTAAGGCTTTAAATGGTCAGGCACCCCAACATCTCTCTGATATGCTTGTGAGCTGAACGCCTGAGGTGATCTGGCACAGGTCGCCTGGTTATTCCCCAAATACGGGTGAAAGTGCCTTTAGCTGTTATGCTAAAGGCGCAGGAACATGTTACCTGATAACATAACAAGTGCCCCAACAGTATCATCTTTTGAAGTTAACTTGAGGACGTTTTCCATTTTAGCTGCACATTTCAGTTGCCTGGTTTGACTATTTAATTTAATTTAATTTTCTGATTTTTTATTTTATTTTCTGTTATTTTATTTTTATTTTACTTTATTTCTTTAATTGGTTTTTAGCTCTGGTAGACTTATTGGTTTTATTCTATTTTAAGTTATTTTATTCATTCAATTCATGTGTATTATCCTCTTCTAATGGTCTAAATTTAATATTTATTTTATTTAATTTAAAAATTTTCTTTAATCAGTTCGGAATGAGATGTCTTTGTATCTCTTTTTTGCTTATTCTTCATTTTAACTATTATTTTATGAGTTAATATTTTTATTTTAATGGATTTCATTATCTTCTATAGTCAGTTGATTGCTTTATTTTGTGCCTGAAACTTGTACGCCGTGCTTCCACCTGGAATGAAAGTGCTGTATAAATAAAGTTTTGCTTGCTTGTCTTATCCCCGTCAGTCTTTCGCACCTCATTAAAGAGCAGCTCTCTCCTCTGCTGTTTCCTGAGGTCCATCTTCTTCACAGCCACCTGCTTGCCGCTGTGTTTCTCGCTGGCGATGCACACGATACCCGTGGAGCCCTCGCCGATTTTAATAAAGCTGTCCAGGTACTCCCGAGGGTCGCCTACGGGCAAACACAAACACAGCTCAGTTCTAATGCAATACAAAAAAAGAAGAAGAAATGTTTATTTAAGGCATTACAGTGTCGCTTTCTGTCGTCCATGTCTCACCTGGATTGACCACCAGTTGAAGTGCAGCTCTGAACTGCTCATGAGAGACTCTGGAGGGCTGAGTGTCGGAGCTGGACCCCCAGGAAGGAGGCGGGTAGGCCCCCGGGGGGATGTAGGGTGATGAAGGCTGTGAGTAGGCCCCCTGTGTTTAAAACACATACACCCACAGAGTGACAGAGAAACAGACAGAGGCTGCTGAAATAGAAACAGTAAGTAGCATTTAGGCACGTTTCCTCTGTTTAAAGGGACAGTTCACCCAAAATGAAAAATAAATAATTTTCCTCTCACCTGTAGTGTTTTTTTTTCAGTCTAGATTGTTTTGGTGTGAGTTGCATATTGTTGGAGGTATCGACTGTAGAGATGTCTGCCCTTTCTCCAAAATACTGGAACTAGATGGCACTCAGTTTGTGATGCCAAAAAATACATTTGCAACAGCAAAGTCTCTTTCCAGAAATAGAAAGAGACTAAAGAAACTCAACAGACCGTGTTGCGTGCAGTTTAATATCAGAACTATTTTCTCTCTACCGAACTACACCTGCCAACTGTATCACTGTGCAGAGGGAAGCGTGCATCTACTCGTGGACGAGAGGCTCGTGCTTGTGACAGCACACGTCCTCCTCGACTGAGCTGTAACATTAGCTAGCTCAGTGGGGCCGGGGAGCTCGTGGTTGATGCATTTCTTCTTCTGCGTGGTTATACAGTTGTCTGTTGTAGTTGGGTCGAAATAAGTTCCTACATGAAAGTGCTCACAACAAGGTCTGTAGATTATCTTTAGTAACAGGGTCATCATTTCTGGAAAGAGACATTCCTGTTTAGTTTTTATTTTATTTTTTTGGTGCTTTAAGCACCACAAGCTGAATCGCCACAAGAGCAATCTAGTTGCATTTTATTGGACAGAAGGCAGAAATCTCAACTCAAAAATAATTCAGATTGATAAACAACGATAAACATTTGGAGTTTCATTTAATTTCACATTTATAGAATAAAACTGTTGCCACATACTACAACATTTATAGCCTAAGCTAATTTGCAATGTAAGAGTTAGTCTTGTTTAGCTTGTCAAATTCACACAGTAAACAGCAAATTTAACAAAACTACAGTGACTTAAAAACAACATAAAATGCATTTTTTGGTCTATAGCACAATTATCAGTGTCCAATGAAAACGATGTATCTCCAAATGTCTTGTTTTCAGCTTTGAAACTGCATTTTTTAGACAGTTAACTGGGTTTTTATATGGTTTACCTGTCTTAAATTCCAGATTATTTTTTTCAAAGCATTAAGGAAACCCAACATTTCAGTTTGTCCAACTAACTCAAAACTTTGGAGATACGTGGTTTTCAATGGACACTCTTTTAAAGCATTTTAATATGGACATATCCCATTAACGTAACATTAAACCTGTTAAAAAGCTGAAAAGGTCATTAAAAGGCCTGAATGAAGCATGAAAGTGTACCTGAGGGGTGTACGGTGGGCTGGGCTGGGAGGGGGGGTGGTGGTAGGGTGAAGGTTTGTAATGGTGAAACACAGGTGGGTAGGGCAGGTGTGCTGGGGGGTAGCCAGGAGGCTTCATGTGACTCTGAGGTTGTTTAAGAGGCCCACGGGGGTAGGTGTCTCCACCTGTGACCTGGGGACTGCCGTCACGTGCGGGACGCTCGTAGTCACCCTGGACGAGAGAGCACAAGGACATCTGATTGGTGGATGTTAAGAAACATAACAATCAGAATCAGAATCCAGTTTGAAGTACATTTACATATACCAGGAATGTGAATAGGGCATAAGATAAAAGAATATAGGAGCAATTTAAATACATGAAATGACAAAACAGAAGTATAGTTTCATGGCAAATAAAGTCTAAATAATTAAGTTGACCTACAGTGTGCAGAAACCCAGTGCCGTGTGCGTTAATGTAACGCATAAAAACTGATTTAGCTGAACATTAATGTGCTGCTATAATGCTGTAATACTATCGCCTGTAGGAAATCCATATTGAAGAAATGGCTAAAAAAATAAATATCCAGTGTTGACGAATAGACTGATGTGATATACAGTATTTATGTAATCGAGAGAATGACTTTTAATTTGAGAACCCAGAATTATACCTTTACTGAAAACTGGACAAAATGGATAGTGCATGTTTCCCTTTATGTGATTGTATTTATTTTCTACCCTTTATTATTTTATAATTTCTATTAACTTAATTACTCCCCATTTTTCTTTTTTCCTCCACCCATTTATTTGTTCATTCTATTTGATTTTATTTCTTTGTATTTTGTATTTTTTATTCTTTTCTTTAAGTCTTTATTTACGTATATATTTATCCTTTTTACATGACTAAAAGGTCTTTATGTTAATTTTGTTGTGCTTTTTTTCATACATAAACCAATAAAAGAGATACTACCAGGTACGTCTGCAGGAACATTCGCTCTGGACAGACCAAACAGAGGACATTTAGTCCGCAGAAAAGGGACCATATTTTATCATTACGACCCCACAATGCTCCATAACTACTGCATTTATCAAACAAGAGCCCAGGAGAGCATCCAGATCTGGGACAAACCTCTTCCTTAAGATCCTAGTAACGCCTGAGTCTCCTTTAACCCTTTGAAACCTGGAGCGACTTCACTTTTCTTGTGCTGCTTTCCAACGTCTTTTACAAGTATTTAAACCTTTTAAACACTGAGCATGGGAAAAAGAGGCAATGAACAACTTGGTAAATGCTCCTCAAACTGCAAAAAAAATAGTAGATTTAGAAAGTTGTTTTTGAAAAAGCTAGGGAAAAATATCTGGGGACAAAAAAGAAAAGTGCTGGGGAAACACTTTATTTCCAATTATCCTAATTACATATTTAATTTTTTTTCAATTTTGAAATACTTTTTCAAGGTCATTTGTTCTACTTATGTTTTTTTCAGGTAATTTTCTTGCACTTTTTATTAAAAACGTAATTTCTTCTTTTGTTGCTCATTGTCTTCTTCCCATGTTTTTGACAGAAATCAAACTAATTTTTTTCCTAGTTCTTGTACGCACACACACACACACACACTCACAGTGAGAGTGAGAGAGTGTAGAGCTTAACTCAGGGAGAACTATTAAAAGCTCTGTGTTATGACTCAGCTGAACTGCTCTGACTCATATTAGGTCTGACACACACACACACACACACACACAAATGCATGCACACACATACACACAAACCTTGAGGAGATCCTGTACCACAAATAACCACAGCCGTAGTGATTTCATCTGCACCATGTCAGTCACTTTAAGAGTTTATGAGGGTGTCAAGATGACCACGGGTAATTTCAAAAAGGTAAAAAGGTGAAAAAGTTGGTGGTAATCTATCCTTACAAAACATTAGGAAAGTCAAAAAGAGTCTAGAGATGAAGTTTTTTAGGCCGCCATTCAAGCCGGCGAAACGCTAAACCGGAAGTCAGTCGCTCCGCTGGTGGAGGTTACCCGCTCAGACGCACTCGGCTGCGCTCGACGTCTCTACTGCACACGCCTCATGGGCCCATACGTGCAGGTATTTTTACCCAGATAAAGAGCTTTTTTGCTTTATGTGCCAAAGAGCCGCTCTCATAGGAAAGAATGGGGCCCCGCCTCCACAGCTGTATCCAGACTCTTTAATACATCCATGGGACCAAACTGGTCTCAATCCCAACTAGTCAAATACTGACGTTTGGTCAGCGGTCGACAACGACACCGACAAAAACAGGACTGTCCGCAAGGATCAGGTGGGTTAAACAAACACGATACATTACATTTGTAACAAACGTACCTTTTAAAAGCCAAATCATGATGCTTTTTCTCAACCTAACCACACTCTTTTATTACCTAAACCTAAGGACCTAACCTGTCCTTAAAACGATTTACACCGATGTTTACTTTGAAAGAGACAGAAACTGCACTGTGAAAACAGAAGTGTATTTTGGCTATAGAAAATGCTAGCAGCAAATATAAATTGATACGCCGCCCCTTAACGTCTGAAACTGACTCACAAGGGGTATCTGGAGCGTCATATTTTGACATCACAGCCCACTGATCAGGCATCAGTGTTTGATATTTGGGAGTGAGACCGCGTTGCTCTGTCCTTCATCAGGGGTCAGTGGATTCACTTCAGGTACTTTAATTATAATCAAGCTCTATTTTAATGCTTTTTTACACACTCTGGTACCTTATTTACATTAAACAAGTGTGAATCATTTCATCTTTATGGTAAATTAGAAAATGGTCAGGGGGGCTGGCACCCGATCACGGGCCAGATTTGACCCATGACTTTCACTGAGCAACAGCATGTGTTATTTTGTTTACATTTTTCTGCCAAAGATGACAGTGTAATGGCCAAATTTGAGTCCAGATTGTACTTCAGGCTGCAGAACAGACAGACAGTGGAGGTTCAAGCTGCCTCCACCCTGCAGAGATTACATTAAATTACCTTTTCACACCTCCCAGAAATGTTCTTCAACCAGCATCTCATAAATTCTCAAGAGACTGAGAAGATAATAAAACACTCCCCCTTTCCTTTTATTTGTTTCTCTCTCTGAGCCGATCACTCTTTCTCTTTACACACACACACACACACACACACACACACACACACACACGCACACACACACACACACACACACACAGACAGGGGCAGGAGGAGGAGCCCTGATGTGTTGGGATGGTGTATAATTACATGGTGTGAACTCTTTTAATCAATCACTCTCAGGCAGGTGGAGGGGGGTGCTGCTGCAGGGACGGCCCAGTCTCGCGGCCCCCTATCGTTGGCCGGCACCGCTGGCTGGCTGTCAGCCAGGGGTCTCCTGATCCATGTTGGTTAAACGCGCATTAATCTGAGTTTGGCAGGGTAATCAACAACCTAACTCAACTGTGAAATTGAATTCCGCGGTGGAACATCGTTCGGCCAGTTTTATGCTAAGGCTGCAGAAAGGGAAAGTGCCGCAACATCAATTTGTCACCCAGAGCTGCGGCACTGAGCTCGCGCTCGCCACGAAACACAGAGAGCGGGAGAGGGAGGAAGACAGAGAGGAAGTGTGTGTGTTTGTATCTGTGTGTGTCTGTGTGTGGCCAAGTCTCCGTGCTGTCTACTGTTACATCCCCACCGGCTCCCAACAACAGCGGGGAAAAAGAGGGATTTACTTCAGTGGTGTGAGTGGGCTGAATGAGGGAAAGAGAAGAAAAGGCAGAGAATGAGAGAGGAGAGAGAGGGGTGGGTTTGTTACAAGGTCCATGAGCCGAGAAGAATAGTGATTCTTAAGCTGCCAGCTGATTCTTGTTTTTTCCTCTTTTTTCTTACCACTGCTGCAAAATCTCCGACCATCACAGAGTAAATTAGGGTGCATTGATTCCTCAGCCCACTCTTCACTATAGTCTGTATTCAGTTTGATTCAAGATTTGACAAAACAAAAGGTAGAGCAGTGATACTCAACTTAGGACTCACGGGCCAAAACCGGCCCCCCAGGGTGGTGCAGGGTGGTCCCCCACCCCTGACAGAGGTCCTAAGCCGCTAATGTCCTAAAATCCTAGAAATTCCCAGAATCAGAGATATGTCCTAATATCATAGAAAGGTTATAAAGTCTGTGAAATGTCCTAAAAACTAGAAAGGTCCTAAATTCATAGAAACATCTTAACATTGGAGAAATGTTCTACAGTCTTAGCAACATGCCAAAATCCCAGAAACATGCTAACATCCTAGAAATGTCCTAAAATCTCAGAACTGTCATAAAATCCTAAAAACTTTCTAAAATCTGAGAAATGTCCTTAAATCCTAGAAACCTCTTAAAATCCAAGAAATGTTCTAAAATCTTGAAAATGTCCTAAAATCCTAGAAATGTCCTAAAATCTTTGAACTGCCCCAAAATCCTACAAATATGCAAAAATCGTAGAAACGTCCTAAAATCTGAGAAATGTCCTTAAATCATACAAACCTCTTAAAATCTAAGAAATGTTCTAAAATCCTAAAAAAAATGTCCTAAAATCCTAGAAATGTCCTAAATTCCTGGAAATCTTAAGATAAAAGAAATGTTTTAAAATCTTACATCTTAAAATTGCCCCAAAATCCTACAAATGCAAAAAAAAAAATTGAGAAATTTCCAAAAATCCTAGAAATGTCCTAAAATCCAAGAAATGTCCTTAAATCCTATAAACCTCTTAAAATCAGAGAAATGTCCTTAAATCCAAGAAATGTCCTTAAATCCAAGAAATGTCCTAAAATCCTGAAAATGTCCTAAGATCTTAGAAATGTCCCAAAATCCTACAAATATGCTAACATTCGAGAAACATCCCTAAAATCTGAGAAATGTCCTTAAATCCTAGAAACCTCTTAAAATCCTGAAAATGCCCTAAATTCCTAGAATTTTTTTTTAAATCCTAGAAACATCTTGAAATCTGAGAAATGTCCTAAATCCTACGAATGTCCTACAATCCTAGAAACATCCTAAGATACGAGAAATTTCCTAAAACCCAAAAACCATGTATGGTGCTGCTGCGACTGGCCCCTGGCCTCCTGTCATTTTGCAAAAGTGGCCCCCAATCAAAGCAAGTTCAGCATCCCTGACGCAGAGCATCAAATCAAATCATAACAATACAGTCAGATGGACATTTTTGGCTTTTTGAATCAATACACAACCTCTGCGTGAGGCTGCATCCTGTTATACCTTTACATTCCCCTCACATACTTTATATTTCCAGAAAAGTAAATGTGGCTCCTCAAGCACGACGACTCCATAATAATAAACAATATGTAAGAAAATGACCTTCCCTGCATCCAATTCTGCCACTCTTGCATTCTCAGTGCTACTTACTGAAGCCTGCGGGTTAAATGGTTTTTCATCAAGGCACCCTGGGATCTACATCAGCAAACCCAGTTCTCCTCTCAGCTCCCGGTCTCGCTGTGTGTGCAGGAGGGGAGCTGTGATAGCGGCACACACACCTCAATAAAGAGCCTAATGGGGCACTGAAAGCTGTGGAGAATGATTTAAAGAATATATAAAGAAATGATATGAAGAACAGCTCATAGAGTGACCACTCTCAGTGTGACGAGCCCCCGCTGCTGTATTTATGAGCAGCATTGTTTGCCTTCGTCTACTGTGTAACAGATCCATTATGTTCTACTGCAAATACGCACTTCTGCATAATAACACTGCTGTAAAAGAATCAGCACGAATAAATGATACTGGAAACATATGGTTACATTACACAGCCACTAATGCACGGAGGGTTTGTTTGCTCTTTTTGTGTCTGTGTGGGAGAATCTCTTGGGTATCTGTCCCACTGCTCCACTGGAGCACATCGCAGGCTGCATCACGCTCGCCCACTGTCAAACATACTCACAGAAAACTAAAACAACGCGCACGCACGAAGGCAGAAATATGTGTTATTTTTGTCATTTAGAAAGCTGCATGTAGCCACTGTGGAAGACACTCGATAATTTTCATTTGGACATTTTAATATGTTTTTTACAGGTAAAAGTGTATTTTTTTCACTTTTCCTATATTAGTTAATGTAATTTATTTATTGTCTCTTTATCTGGGTCCTAACTGATCAAAGTGGGACTTTGATTCAAAATATTCCTCAACGTTATAGAGATGGATGTCTTGATTAAGAATTTAATGGAAAAAGACTATGATGTTTTCTCTTTCCCCTTTTTTCTTCCCTTGCTTATTATTGCTCTCGTTATTGCCCTTCTTCTTAATTTTTCAATTTTTATTCTTTTAAAAGATATACTTTTTTTTGGCTTGTTTATTTCTTTAATAACTTTAAGCCCTTGATTATGCTTTGATTTATAATTGCCACGTAAGAAAAGGTTTTGTAGCAGTCTTTTTTTTTAATCTTCTGGCTGCCAATAAAAACATTTAAAAAATACTTAAAAAAAAAATAAAACAAAAATATTCATCATGTATACATCTGGCCCCAGGTTATACACGATAAGCTCGGAAACAGGCCACTAATATCAGGTCATGCTGCTTAGCAATTTTACAGTTTAATCAAATCATCAAAGCAGTATTTTTATATTTTCTTTTATTTTCTTATGTAAGAATAAATAAAATGTAATCATTTCATCACCTTGAGGTGGTAATCTGCGAAATCTGCTGGCGAGATCTTTGGTTAAGAGAACCTGTGATACAGTGATGTATAAAACAGTTTAACCCTTTGAAACCAGGAGCAACATCCCTTTTTAAAACGCTGCTTTCAAATGCCTTCAACAAGTATTTCAACCTTTGAACCCTGAGAAAATTGGTGCAATTTTGTTTTAAATCATGGGAAAAGAGGCAATGAGCAGCCTGGTAAAAAATTACAAGAAATTAGTAGATTTAGTAAATTATTTTTAAAAAGCTAGGGAAAAATGTCTTGGGGAAAAAAGCTAGGGAAAATATGTGCATATATGTTTCTCCAAATTAAACCTTAGAAAAAAGTGTACTTTTGTGAGCAGAATTTTGCTTTTGATAATAATGCTCTTTTTATTCTTTGCACTTTTTCACATTGTTTTTGTACTTCAGGTTCATATCCTCGCCATACAGCAACCACACAATTAATGTCAAAATTTTGCAGTTTATCATATGTTTTTTTGTGAGTTCTGCTCTGTTTTAGTCATGTCCACCTTTGATTTTGGTCTTTTCATTTTCTCTTTCACTTCTTTTTTCCTGCCATGTCTCTGCCTCTCACTTCTTCCTTTGTTCCCTTCATCCTTCATTCCTCTCTTTGTCTCGTTGCCGTAACTCTTTGTGTAACTCAGAGCTTTCTGGTCGATGGTCAGCGTGAGCATTAATTGAACTGTGTGCAGAGACAGTGGCGACTAAAGAGAGAGGATTCTGTATGTGGCAGCGCCTGCCTCCTCCAGGGAAGAGCCGATTAACAGCTGACAGCGTCTATCGGACGAGAGGGCCAGAATAAACGTATGGAGGAAGAACAGAAACAGGGAAAGAGAGACAGACTGAGACAGACTGCAGGTGGATGGGAGGTCGGATTCAGTGTGTATATAATTTTCTCTGACATGTTTCTACAGGCGTGACTCAAAGTGGATGGTTGTCTGTGTTTAACACAAATTTAAGAGACTTTCATGTTTTGTTCTATGACATAAAATACGTCAGTTAACACCCAACATGCAAACTTTGATTTTTTTGTGTTTAAAAAAAAAATGTTGCTAACAAGTGGTTAAATGAGACTACACAATGTTATCACAGCAAACCGCGCAGAACACGGCTTTACAGCCTCGTTGTCATGGCAACACGATCGTAGTGTAGTTCCTTTACAGCCAAATGTTAGCTTTTTACTTCTGGTGATTGTATTTAGGCTTCAGGAATCCTAAAAGTGGTATTTATTTGTGAGGATTATCTTGCAGAACAAAATGTGTAAGTACAACAACAGTGTTTATTTTCTGCAATGATGCAAAATCCAAAGGAAAAATCAGGGTTTTTGTCAGAGGAGTCAGGGCCACGTTAGCTGCCGTGTTGGCATCCCTGAGGCACTCTATGGGAAAGCAGGGTATAGCCCATTTTTAGCAGGTTAATTTGAGTTTAAAAAACCCATGAACACGGACTAATTTCGGTGAAAAAGAGGTATAGGGCTGATGATGCCTTCAGCATCCTAGGAAACAAAATTTAGGTCCCTGCACAGTCAGTGTTTGCGAGCTTATTAACTAAGGTCTGCAGTTTCAAAGTCAGTGTTGGACTGGACAGATTTTTTGGAGAAAATTCTCGAATGCATAGCTCTGTGTGTGGTGTTTTACCTTGGTTAAGGTCTGTGAGTTGGCGAGACTCTCCGAGAGGCGGGGGTAGGTGTAGGAGCTGTAAGGGTGGGCCTGCGGAGGGTTCTTGAACGCCCCGCTGGCCGCATACGGGACATTTGGCTCCTGAAGCCCAGAGCCTGACCGAGATCGCTGCCTTATAGCCGGCGTGGGGCTCGTCTGCGTCACGTAGGAACTCTTGGGTCGCTTTTCATATTCGTCCCGCAGGCCGCCGTAGCTCCACTCACTGTCTGGGTAGTTGATCTGCTCGCTGTGCAGCGATGCACGAGAGGGCGTGCCCACTGAAGTGTCCCTGTAGTCCTGGCTGGACGAGCCACCCACAGACGCCCGATAGTAGCCGCTGGAGCCCACCCCGCTCCCCACTGTGGAGGCCACCTCATCAGCAGAGCGCCCTTTGCTCTCCAAGTAGGTGTGGTAGTCCGGGGGAAGTTTGCCATAGTCTGATTTTTGGGGCATGGCGTCCGGGTAGAAGGGGCTGCGTATGGGGTACGAGTGACCATTCTGTTTGGTGAATCGATAGTGCCTCCCAACTGCCCAGTCCCCATCTATGGAGAAGCTCGGCTTGCTGGGATCGAGAGAGAAGTCCCTGCTGGAGGTGTCAAGGTCACAGGAGTAGCGGGAGTAGTAATGGTTGAATCCGTTCTCCTCCGGAGCGTTGGGATGACCACTGCCGGAGGGTTTGGAGCTGCTTCCAGCCTGGTGGGCGCCTGGCGGACTCTCTTTGCGCAGGGAGTTGGAGCGCGTTACCGATATGTTGTCGAAATCCTCCAGCAGGCCGTTGATGGAAGCATCTTTGGGTGGCCGGTTCCCTCGAACGATGGTCTGCGAGAAGAACAAACACATTTACACTTTACATACAAGAGAGTCTGCCGTGTGAGAGTGTGATGGATTTTTTAGCCCTGATACTTTGGGTTGCACTACATTCAATTTCAGTTCAATCATTCCTGGCTGAAAAGTGAATGAGATGAATTGAAATTCCTCTTTAATCAGTCAACAAAAAAACGATTTTCAGGCTAGAATTTCAATTCATGTGTATCAGGGCTTTGCAACAAGTATGAAATTAATCATCACTTGCAATACATGAACGCCGGTATTTGTAATCTGAAAGAACGGCAGGCATCAAGTCTGCACAACCACTAGTTGTTGTGAGCGCAGATGCAGCTAGAAGATGCATGGAGATAAAAGGTGGGATACCTCAGATCAGGGACGTAGCACCAAATCCTGGGCCCTATGCATAAGGAGTCTTTGTGGGTCCCCCTACCCTTTCTCTCAATGTCTCAAACCAGGCTGTTATCACAAACTGTTTGTATGTTTTCCAGACATCCCCATGGGGACGTGTTTTGGACCATGTGAATTTTGAGTCATTATAAGGTACGTCCTCACCATAAACAAAGAGGAAATCCAGGCACTCCGAAAATGTGAAAAACAAGGAGAAATTAAATTAAAATGCTTTTATTATAGTGGCAAAATCATTTTTAAAAAGCCAACTTGTTTCAACCCCTGTCGGTCATCGTCAGGGCCAGCAATGGTCGAAACATATTGGCTTTTTTTTTTTAATGATTTAGCCACTTTTTTGATGATTTAGCAGGGGCCTCGGAGAGCTTCCAATACTCTTTAAATAAAAAAATATAGTATTGATTTATTCAGCCAATTTTAATTTAGTTATGGCACTAATTACTTAGACAAATAAAAAAACTGCAAACAAAACCAAACTCTTCCTTAGAGGCTTTTGGGGCCCCCCCTTTTACTGGGGACCCTGTGAAATCAGTCCCACCCCCCCACCCCCTGCCTGGAAGCCCCTGCCTCAGATGCTAAAAGGAAACCAGTGGTGGATTGAAGGCGCTAATTCCTGCCCATTTCCCTCGCAACAGATTAGCTTCATTTTCAGTGGGCTGATCAGGATACATTAATAGTCGTGATGTTTGGTTTGGCGCTCGTGATGTTCATGGGCGCACCAGCCTGCACACACAAACAAAGAGAGAGCGAGGAGGAGAGGGGGACTGAAACACACACATGCTCACATCTGCTTCAAAGCAAAGGCAGCTTAAACATCAGGGGTGCCGCTTATCCCCTCCTACCTTGTGTTAAGCCCTTTACACGGATGTGTCGTGAGTCACGGGGAAACTGGTGCTACAGAGGGAGTCACTGAACTACGCTCCGTGCATGATGTGCGTGCCCAACGCTGTTTTTGTGGTGCGGACTGTGAGGATCACCCCTTAATACAGCGTAACCCATGAGAGACGCACAGCTATTATCTACCTGAGTCACCTGCAGTCTGAAGCAACGCTGCATGAGGACAACTGCAACATGTTGCGTGACTGCTGAGTGCTGAGAGGAGGCTGAGCTGTGCGGATTATTGTTTGAATTTCTTATATAATCTATCCGACAGCTTTTTTGTGACGATCAAACAAAACTGCTGAATTTTATTTTTGTGTATCTGACTGATGTTGTCGTTGCATCGCAGCCTCCAAAGTATCAAATCCAGCCAGTCAACATCTTGCCATTTCTTCTAATTCGCAGTTGTTTTATTAGAAATCCTTGTGTGCTTTTACATCACTGCTCTCCACTCTGGATTAACATCCTTGGTGTGCTTCATGAAAGTGCCCGTCATACTTTAGGCATTTAGTGAATCTGCACCCTGATGTTTTCATGGTCTCAGTTTTCAGCTCCCGATCCATGCGCATTACCCGCCCACTGTCAGTGCTGACTGGTGTGGTTTTCACACCTGTGGAAATCCCTCCAAATTCAAATGCATTACTTAGAATATCATTAGACGGATGTTAAAGCTGTAGCGACCAGGGACTACAATACAGCTGAGATGAATTTAAGTAGCTAAATTAGCCAACCCAGCAGCAACCCACTGCATTTTTCATTTGAACGTATACTTGTTAGTCTTTTCCACCTCGGAAAGTGTTTTGCTGGACCTCACTCTTTCACCTAACAAATGTCGCATCAGCAGGTTTTTGACAGCGCTCACGCCTGTCTGCCACATTAACTGTCATACTTGTCTCCGCTGTAGTTTGTCCATGTCACGCGTGTGCTGAGACAGAGTCTCAGAAAAGCGGGATAATCATCAACCCTCAGCAACATTGTGCTGACGCGAGGATACATGGAGACGCCTTCACTGAACTACCTGCAAACTGTCGCTGCAAACACACGACATCCCTCCCATCTCCTTTGTTTTTGAGATTTTATCTCAACCAGCCAAACGCAGATATTAACCCACTGAAACCTGAGCGAATAGGCTCGATTTCTTTCAAAAACATGAGATGACAACAAGCAACTTAATGAGTTAATTACATATTTGTTAGAAAGGCAAAAGAATGCAAATATTAGGAAGGCACTTAACATTGAATAAAATAAAATAGAATAAAATAATAATAATAATAATAAAGATATGTACAGTATGCACAATGAACAAACAAAAAACAGATTAAAAAGAGCAATAAAAAAGAAATAAATTTGAAATTAGTTTGCAAAAAGGGAAAATGGATGTAAAGGGAAACTACCCAAAAATGAACATAAAATTTGTAAAAAAAAAAAAAAAAAAAAAGTACAAGTAAATTATCTGAAAAAGGTAAACAAAAACAAACAAACAAACAAAGGAATACCCTGCATAAAGTGCCTAAAATCGTAGTAACATAATTAAAAATATATAATGATGCTGACTATAAATAAAGATTTTCCTTAGCTTTATTCCCTTTTCCCCTATATTTTTTTCCTAGCTGTCTTAAAAAAAAAGATATTCTAAACCTAAATATTTCTAAATATACTAATTTCTTGCCATTTGTGGAACATTTCTAACAAAGTTGCTCATTGTATTATTGCTCAATGTTTTTAAAAGAAATCAAACAATTTTTTTTTCATTGATTAATTTAAAAAAAAAAAATACAGATAATCAGCAACATGCTAAATATTGGCCCCGATAATCAGCCAGTCCAAAAATCTGTCAACTCCTAGCACATACCTACTTGTTAGAAAAGAGTATTGAAAACTAGACATACAATAAGCATTACAAAACAAGCTCAGGATAGCATTTTAAATAAATCAGGGGGTTTCACTGTACATTTCTCTACACAACTTTATATTTCTGACAAAGACTACCTTCTTCTTTTGGGGCTTTTTTCTACAGAGCTGAGTGCAGTTGTTTCAGACTTAAATAACTGACTGTTACTGAGGCTGTTTTCTGTCACACATCATCTCCCCTTTATTTTGTTACTCGGCGCACCTCCCCTCGCTCTCTGTAACACTCCGGTTGCTCTCCTCTGTTTGAGAGCTATAGGCTGTTTGGTGCCGTGACCCGGAACCCCAAGGTGAAATGGCCTATAAAAGCAGTGAGTAAAGTCTAGCTGAGAGGCGGAGGCTGCAGGACGGATGGTCTTTTAAACAGGTCGGTGAGTGGAAATCTATCATGCCTCGGACAGACGTTGCAGTGCGTACAGCAGGCTCGGGCTGACAAAAAAAGTCGCACAGGTCTGCTTTTTTATGATGTTCCGCTGCATTTTTTCTCTTAAAAGTAACGCATTAATGCTGTTAATCGATGCAAATAAAACTGCTGCAAAGTCTCACTGCTGCTGGTATTGTCAGGAGAATTATCCCCTGAACTGTGCTGTGAATTTATGAGCGCCGTGCTTTGTGCGAAACCCAAAGTCACATCGTGTTCCGCTGCGTGGATGTCGGTGATTCGGAGCTAATTCAATTGGCATACAACAGTAGGGAGTGTCAGTTATCTAATAAAACATCATCATCTCCACTCGGTTTATAATCAATAAGACTGTGTCGAGGAGCGTGACAGGTGCGCGAGGGAAGGAGAGCTGCGGGTGGAAGGAGGAGGTGAAGGGAGTGCAGAGGGGAGAGGGAGACAAGGTTAATTGTGTGCCAAATCACTGTCAAACGGCCGGCATCAGGCCTGGAAATCTTTCCATTAATTTGAATTAAGGGGCCGATGCCGGCTCCCGTACCCCACCTCCCCCCATCTCTCCCCCCGTCCTTACAGCTCCGCGAGCTCCGCGCACGGGTCCTGTTCGGCGGCGGCGGTGACAGCAGCCATATTTCACCGGCGTGCGGCGGCGGCCTGTCCTTTACTGATAAGCTGTAATAGATCTACTCTGCACTCAGTACGGCCTGCTCAAGGTAAGCACACAGAGAGGAGGAGGAGAGGAGGAGGAGAGAGGAGGAGAGAGGAGAGGAGAAAGGAGGAGGAGGAGAGCAGAGGAGAGGGGAGGAGGAGGAGGGGAGGAGAGGAGAGGAGAGGAGAAAGGAGGAGAGGAGAAGGAGGAGGAGAGGAGAAAGGAGGAGAGGACAGGAGAGGAGAGGACAGGAGGAGGAGGAGGAGAGGGGAGGAGAGGAGAGGAGAGGGGAGAGGAGAGGGAGGAGAGGGGTAGAGGAGGAGGGGAGGAGAGGAGAGGGAGGGGGTAGGAGGAGGAGGAGGAGGAGAGAGGAGGAGGGAGAGGAGGTAGGAGAGGGGAGAGGAGAGGAGAGGAAGAGAGAAGAGAGGAGGAAGAGGGAGGAGGAGTGGCGAGGAGGAGGAGAGAGGTAAATGACATGAAAGAAATAAAGCAAAGGACATAAAAGCAAAGCAAAGGGAAATGAAATAAAAGAAAGAATAAAGACAGAAAAAAAAAGGAAATGCATTTTTTTTTTTAAAAAAAGGTAAGAAATTTTTAAAAAATGAAGGAAAGTGAGTAAAAAGGCAAAGGAAAAGAGGGAAAGAATAAAAAATGGAAAGAAAGCAGAATGGAAGGAAAATGAAAGAAACTGAAAGGAACATAGAGGAAGGAAAATGAAAAAAACTAAATGGAAAAAAAACTGAAATGAAAAAATAAAGAAACAAAAATGCAGAGAAAAGAAAGGAAATGGAATTGAAGCAAATAAAAAGGAAAGAAAGGAAAACAAAGGAATGTCAAAAATGAAAAGTAGAGAAAGAGCAGAAAGGAAAATAAATACAAGAAGAGGAAAAATGGAAAGAACAGAACAAGAAAGTGGAGACAAAGAAATAGAAAAGGAGGAGAAGGAGGGGAAAGAAAAGAAGGCAGGAAACGGAAAGAAAAGAATGGAAATAAAATAAAAAAGAAAGATGATTAAATGATATGGGATGAAATGAAAGGAAAGAATGAAAAATGGAAAGAAAGAGCAGAGAGGAAATTAAAAAAAGAAAAGAAATGAAGGAAAGGAAATTAAATGGGATTAAAAGGAAGAAGGTAATGAAAGAAAACAGAAATAAAAGAAAAAAGTACGGAGAAAATAAAAGGAGGGGGAAATGAAAAAGAAAGAAACCAAAAACAAAGAACATAATAAAATGAAATTATAGAAGGAAATGAAAGAACGTGAGGAAAAGAAGCAAAGTAAAGGAAAGGAAGGAGGAAAGGAAAGGAAAGGAAAGGAAAAGGAGGAGGTAAAGTAGGAAACAGAGGAGTGCAGGAGGAGTGACAGTAAACAAAGTTGGTGTGATGATGAAAACTAGCGACAGAAAAGCAGAAGAAGAAACAGAAAAAAGCAGCTGTGGACGAAGAGAAAGAGGAGGCGCATAGAGAAAAGGATGGAGAGGGCGTGACGAGGAAGGGAGGGAGGAAGTGTCGTAGACGGGGAGCCGTGAAAAATGAGGCTCCCTGGGAGATAACGGGGATTAACCTTGCTGGTAATGAAGGGAGGGTGTGATGGGAGGATGGAGGGAGGGAGAGAAGGAGAGATAATTAATGAGCTTGCCCTTATCCTCCTGACTCCTCGCTAGAACCCTGGTTGGAGGCTGCGCTTCACTGGACAGCAGGGTCCTGGGACGGAGGAGGAGGAGAGGGAGGAGGGAGGGGGAGAGGAGGAGGAGAGGGGAGAGGAGGGAGAGAGGAGAGGAGGAGGAGAGGAGAGGGAGAGGAGAGGATAGAGGAGGAGGAAGGAGGAGGAGAGGAGAGAGAGAAGAGAGAGGGGAGGAGGAGGAGGAGAGGAGAACTCGAGGAGAGGAGGGAGGAGAGGAGGAGGAAGGAGGAGGAAGGAGAGGAGGGAGAGGAGAGAGGAGGAGGAGGAGGAGAGCGGAGAGAGTAGGAGGAGGAGAGAAAAAAAAGAGGAGGATAGAGGAGAGAAGGAGTAGGAAAGAAAGGGGAGAGTGATAGGAGGATAGGAGAGTAATTGGTGGAGAATGGAGAAGAGGAGGGAGAGGAGGAGGAAGAGGACGAGGAGAAATGAGGAAGAAGGAGATTATCATTCGGAGTTTTTACGTAGAAAGCGAGACGGCTGGAGAGAAAATCTGAAAGAAGTCTTGAGTTAGGTCTTTTGAGGAGAGGACCGTCCTTAGGTCTTCTGCTCTTCTCTAATTCAGCTCCTCTTCGAGGTGGACTAGGGGGAAGGAGAGAATCTTCAGGAGAGAGTAGACTCTCTTCGTACTAGTCTGAAGAAGAGAGGAAGGGGATTCTCTCCATCTTCTGTCTCTTCAGGAAGAAAATAAAAGTGTGAGGGACCGGAGTGAGAAAAAATTGATGAACTGGAGGAGGAGGAGAGAGGTAGGAGAGCTCCTCTCTGTATTCTTTCTTTGACTTTTTGCTTTAAGTCTGCTGCTTGATTCTTCTTCTTCATTCAATGTGATCCAGGGCACACCATAATGAAAGATAGTTGTTACGTGATAAAGTACTGCCCCCAATTCGAAGTTTCGGTTCCGAGATGGTATTTGATGAGCGTCCCTTAAAACAAACAAAATTTGATTTAAAAAGTTTCCTGTTCGACTACGACCCCTTATTTGTGTAATCGGGTCGAAATTTCAGAAGTGAAGAGACATAAGAGACCACATCTCCAAAATAGTGCAGGACTCATATACATATGTTCACCATCGGTGTCAAGCAGAACAAAATGAGACTGCGTGCTTCATCCATGGTGCGCCGCTGATAGTGAACGCAGAGAGAAAGTGTAAAAAACAAGATCAGAGCCCTCTGAGTAGTGGAGTATATTTTATGCTAAAAACGGGCGTCCAGAACGAGGAAAGAGGAGGGGGGGGTGCTAGAGTACGCGCAGAATGGCCGAGAAAAAGATTCCCGACAACCCAGCACCTTCCGGATTCGAGATGGAGACAGATTGGAAAAAGAATGGCTGGAGAGATCCGGACAGAATTTATGCTGAACAGGTATGGTTGGTAGTCAGTAGAGAAGGGAATAATAGACGTATATTAGCAGTGATAGTATGATCTTGTTAGGGTTTTTGCTAACTTGAGCAGGGGGCTCGAGACAACTTTTATCTATCGAGTTAGAATTGGCCAAAGAATAAATGACATAAACGTTTGAAAGCAATAAACGAGATACTTATTAAATGCAAGATATCACATTGGAAAATTAGCCTTCAATATCTATTTAGAGTCTAAGACAGAATAGTCACTAATATATTTAAGACCAGTTATAAGAGGTATTTCTTTTGAAAACTAGTAAGCGAATGACTGAGGCAAGTTAGAGTTCAAGTAGCAGAATGAAAGCCATTTAAGCCAAAAGACCTTCTCCCTGTAAAGGATTAAGGAATGCCAAATTTTTCTGATTCCGGAGCCTATGGATTGAAAAGATTTACTCAGAAAAGGCAAAGAAAAGAAAAAGATGCACATAGTTTAAGTGAGAAAATAAGCATAATATATTCTATGAAGGGGGGGCAAGAATGAAGATTTCCTGCAAAGACGAGCTATTCATAATTGATTGGAGATTATAAACATATAAAATTGATATGAGTAATTTTACATCTATGAAGTGCATTAGATGATGTAACGATATTAACAGAACACAGTAGGTACTGCAGAGGGCTAAACTCCCTCCATTTAATCCTGAGAGACTTCTCCTGTTTTAGAAGAGATTGAAAAAAATTTTTGAGAACCGTCCATTAGAGCTAGAAGAGAGAATGTATCTTAGCAGAAAAAAAATAGTGATTATGTACATATTAAGATAATATAAATCATAAAGGAAATGTATTGATAGAAATGGAAACTTGTCTGCTATAGACTATTATCTTACTGTTTTTTGTCCTGCTAGAAGAACAGATACTGAGTATTGAACAGAAGTAGATGGAAAGAAAAGTGGCTAAACACAGGAGACAAATGCAAACGATGTAATGAGAGCAATTCAATAAAATCTTTAAAAATGATAGACCGCAAACAAAAAACACATACCCCAGAATTTTATAGAGAGAGAGGAATTAATAACTGCACAGCCTGCTTGATTCCTCGCTAGAACCACTAGGTGAGGAGGCTGCGCTTAAAGTAGCGTACAGAGGTGTGCTCCTGGATCGGAGGCTTTATTGAGGGGCGATGAGGCTGGCGAAAGTGGATGGTGAGGAGCCGGTTTAGCTGCCTCAGAGGACAGCGACACGGTCTCGACAGAGTGGAGAGGAGATGTGAGTCTACTGAAGACATCCATTAGGAGTATTAGTGAGGAGTCAGAATTAAGTACAGGCAAGAGACTGGATCTGACCACAAGGTAGGACTGAGGACAAGAGTAGTGAGTGGTTCTGCTGACGTATGCTTTTATTGACGAGTCGAGGAACGAGGAATTGGATGTAGACACGCTACCCTGTAGAGGAGGATCCCCCGTAGAGAAGAGGAGGAGGCGGCTAGGAGAAGAGAAGACGACATGGGTAGGACACAGGAGAGGAGAGAACAAGAGGGGACAGGAGGAGAGGACCCAGACGATGAGGAGGAGCAGAGGAGGAATAGTATGAACTAAGTTGGGGACTACGAGGTGAGGAGGAGACTCGAGAGGAGCGCGAGGAGATGAGGATCAGGGGAGAGGAGGTGAGGAACTTCTTAAGAGGGGAGAGCGATACGAGGAAGTAAAGCCCTGAGGATTTAGGAGAGAAGATGATGAAAGAGGACTCAGGAGAGCTCCTTTGAGTGAGTCGGAGGAATGAGGGGACATGACCCTGCGGAGGGAGGAGTCATGACGTAGAGGAGAGAAGGAGTGGACCAGGAGAGGAGAAGAGGACTCTGTGGAAGACAGGTGGGGAGAGGAGGCTATGCCTCAGAGGAAGAGGGAGGAGGAGGTGGAGGCAGGAGGATGGCCTACTCAAGCACTGGCTCCACTTTCATTTGAGCTTTTAGTTTCTGCTTTTGGTCAGAAAGGATCATCCGGAATTAAAATAATAGTGTTTTCTGACACCTTTATTCACGGGTTTGAGAAAGGTTTGATGGACGTCTCATTGTCAGGTGTTTTGTCGTTGAAAGTTTGTTTTCTGTCCACTGTGACATCCCTGGTAATCTTAGAAATTTAGTGCAGCACTGGATCTCATGTAATTTGGGTATTCAACTTCGTCCATCGGTGTCAACACGCATGAACAAAAATGTAGTCTGCGTGCGTCATCCATGTGCGCCGCTGTTGTAGTGGCGAGAGAGAATGTAAACAAACAAATCAAGCCCTCGCTGTAGTGGAGTTTATGTTTTTTAAAAAGTCGAAATCAAGACGAGGAAGAGGAGGGGGGTGCGGACGAGGCCTTGTGGCCGAGGAAAAAGAGGACAAACTCAGCACGCCGGTTTCGCAGCGACAGCTAGCAATTTGGCTGTGTTGATCCGTGCATCATTTCATGCTGCACTTCTGTTGGGTTAGTCAGTAGACGTACATAAAACGTATTTATCATTGATTTTTTGTTGATTTTTTATGGGTTTTTTTTTTTTTTTTGAGCAGGGTCGGCGGCAACCTTTTCTATCAAAAAAAGCATTTTTGGACCAAAAATAAAATAAATAAATCTGTCTGGAGCCACAAACATTTGATACTTAAAATGAAGATAACACAACACATTTAATGTCAAAATTAGCCTATCAATATTTATTTATGGGTCTATTTATCAGAGCATTCACTAATATGTTTAACCACTATTTATGATTTTTTGTTACACATTAAACTTGCAGCGTTGGCGGTTAAAAGTTAACAGATCTGTACACGCACACTATTAAACTCCTCCATTTCTAATCTGAGACTTTCCTGTCTTGGATTTGGAATCCAAATTTTTTTGATTCCGGACCGCATATCATTTTTTGAAATTAGGCAAAAAATTTAGCAGAAAAGGCACCAAGACAAAGAAAATATGATGCACATAGTTAATGAAATGCTAATAAATTTTCATATTCTGTGTGTGCAGAATACAGATTTCTGCAATTGAAAAATGTAAGAGTAATTTTAGGCCTAAAACAATGATAAAATTGAATGAAAATCTTTTAAAAAATGAATCGCTATTCATTTCCATATATTTTTTAGTCAGGGACACAGGAGCCCCTGGAGAGGGGCTAAAGAGCCAACAGTTGCCTACTTCTGCTTTTTGGGGATTTAAAAGGTTAATTCTATAAAATGTTAGTAAAAAAAAACATACATTATTACATATTATATTATTATAAAATCAACTATTAGAACAGTTAGAAATGACTTGTCTGCTCATCCACTATTATCTTCTTTTTTTTCTGCTACTGAATTTGCTAACCTCCCCTGGTGTAAACATAGATGGGAAAACACAGCACACAACACACACACACACACACAACACACACCAATAAACAAAATCACACACACAGACACACACACACACACACACACACACACACACACACACACAGAGAGAGAGAGAGGGATGCATACACTACACAGCCTGATGGATTTTAAAGAAATACACACATGACCACCAACAGAGGCAGATGTGTAACTCCTCCCAGTCGTGAGTCTTTAGTCACACATGAGAAGCTCCCACCTGCCACACCCTCCACTTCTACTCTCTGCCTCACACACACACACCACACACACACTGCACGATCATCGCCTACTCAAACACACCCACTCTCAGCTCTCAGCTCTCAGTTCTGCCCCCCCGGGGGGGGGGGGGGGGGGGGCCCCCCCCCAGGCAACACGGACCACAAACAAACAATGTTTTGTGAGTGTTTGCTGACATGCTTTATATGTGACGCGCTACCAACAGACACGTTTCTGTTGCTCTGCTCGTACAAATCCCCCGGCATCATCCCCACTCTGTAAATCTCTCTGTCACGACTCACACTGCAGAGAACAAGCACGCTGTGGGTACAAAAACGATCAGCACACACTTCTATAGTACTACTACTGCCGCTGCTCCTGAAGCGCAGTATCCTTTGTGCATCAGTACCCGGTTTGTGAACGACTTAATTCTTCTCACGGCCGTCTGAGAGCGATACGATCGGAGAGAGCCTTGGAGACGACGGCAGACTAAAAGACGGACTCAGACTCTCCTTTGAGTGTCTCACTGTGGAGGACCCCAACATGACCCCCCCGCAGGGGGTTGATAATGAATGACCAAATAAAGTGACGACCACAGAGCCAAGATACTCTGTGCATGACATGAAACATCCATCATTCAGAGCGATAAAAAAAAAAAAAAAAGAAAAAAAAACGCTCGGCGTGTCAGCCTGCGCTCTGATGGAGGTGAGAGTGTGTAAGACAAGGATTCATATCTTTAACAAGAATACATGAATCACAAACAACTAAACATGGATTTAAATCTCAAAACGGTTCAGATTAGAAGTCAGATTAAAGTTGTTTTTATCCTCTGGTCTCTCTGGTGGACTGAAGTGGTAAAAGCAACACAGCGCTTCCTAATCTGACATTATTTATGACCAAACATCCACCACAAATGTTTATTTACAACCTGTGACACCAGAGAAAACCTGGCTTGATTTCATCAGAAAACATTTAAAGAAGGCAACGAGCAACAACAAATGCCCTAAATATGAGCAATTCTGATATTAGTAAAAAGATGTTTTTAAAAAAAAGTTAGAATAAGCAGGATTCACAAAAAAAGAAAAGTTCCAGTAACAGGAAATAACCTGGAAAAAAAGTCCCAAATTAAAATAATAATAATAATAATAAAACAGAAATTAATAAAAATAACTTTAATTTCTTCTGTGACCTGATTTTAAATATATATATAAGATAGTTTTAAATATAACTTCTAGTCATTTTCTTCTAGGTTTTTTTTTTTTTTTTTTTTAATTATAATCAAACCATCTCTCAGGTTTTAAAGGTTTAAAAACCTGTTAAAGGTGTCAAATGCAGCACAAAAGCACTGATGATGATGCAGGGTTCAAAGGGTTGATACCCAAAAATAAGTTAAGTCTAGTCAACAATACAAAATTCAGAGGCTTAATGTAGCCCCATGTTGCCTGCACAATATATTACATTTTTAGTAAGGTCATTTATCAAATGAATTTAAATATTTACTACTTTTCTTATAGGAAGTGGTATAATTTTGTTTTGTTTGGTTTGTGTCTTGCCAAACATTTGGCTCGTCCCTCGTGGGAATTACAGACACCAGCGTTGTAGTACTGCAGACTGATGTTGGACTTTAGACCAGTACAATAAAGCAGTAAAAGAATGAAGAGGGATCTTCATTTGTGGATATTTTGGATATTCTGAATATTTTCTTGTAAAAAGATGACTACGACTGGCACTTATTAAACTAGTCATCTGGTCAAATAAATTCAGGGGGCCACAGCATGAAGAACTTAACTAGTTTCAAATCCAAATTCAAAAAACAAACAAACAAAAAACACATTTTTAAAAAAGATTTTGTCCATGTGTTTAAAAAGAGAGTCAAACAATTCACTGAATGTGTGTAATATGAGTGAAAAACAAATCATCAAAGGTAGAAATAATGTCTTATTAATTGTAAGAAAACATTAAAATAAATCCTGGCATAAAATACCTAATTACAGGTATCTCACGTTTTTCATGGAAAAAATTTCAAAGTTTTCCATGACTTTTCAAGTACCCCTAATAGAAAATATTCCTTTCTGGCAGCATTTTTTAAAATAACAGATTCAAACCATAATTTCTGCATGTTGGCATATGATAATAAAAAAATAACAAAATCCACACAGACACATATTAGAGCTACATTATCTCGACAGCTACAGAAAATTAATTTGCTGTTAATTTTACAAGTCATGCAAGGTTACCTTTGGGAAATTGCTGTAAACAACCCCCCCACAATTCATTAGACACAAAAAATCCCAAAACTTTTCCAATGATTTTGTCTATTTCCATGACTTTTCTAGACCTGGAAAATAAATTGTGAAATTACACGATTTTTCAGATTTTCCAGGACCTTTGAAGACATGCTTTTAATGATAAGATAAGACTTTAATATCAAGTGAAGTGAAAAAGAGCCATTTTTTTTTCCCTGACACTAATGCTTCGTGTGCAGTAATGTGGGAGAAAAAGCAGGAAGTGTCTCGTGCTCTGCTGCTCTCTGCTGGTCAGACTCAGTATTTCACATCTGAACCAGCACATTCACTGTGAATTAAATAACCGTGAATTAAAATGATGTGGATGTTTATTTCACTGATTAAGGGACAAAGTACAGCGAGGCTTCTGGTAATAAGATCCCCCGAGGCACATATCTCGATCTCAGCTATTAATTAGAACGACTAATCCCGACCTCAAAAACCCAGTCAAATATGACCCTCAGATCAGTATGCGAGCTGACAGGTTGACCCACCTGTATTACTTAGCGGAGGATTTCACGGGACAGTTTCGCTGATTTCTTGACATGTTATTAGCTCAACTACAGATGAGGCCTCAGCAAACATGAACAGGATTATTCAAGGAGCGGATTTTTGAAGCGTTTCCGTGATTAATAGGCTGTGAGCTGACCCGTTTCCTCAGGCCATCCTGCTGCCTGTTAGTTACAGGAGTTAATAACTGTCATCTCAACATACCGAGGGAGAGGCTCAACACGGAGGGGGTCCTGAATAGGTGGATCCCATCAGAAAACAGAGTTATGAAAGTGGATGTCCGATGTCTTACATGTCTGCGTGCATTAAAGAATAAGGGAGGAAAGTACAGAAGACATTTTAGAGGAATGATCCCAAACTTTGACCGATGCTGTGACCCTGCCTTTGGTTGTGCTCGTGCTGTGGCTGCACTGATACTGTGCCCCCCGCTCGCCCTGATCGTGGTCTGGTCCTGGTTTGCGCTGATGCTGTGATCTTGCTTTGGACAACTCCCTATCAGCATATTATGCATGAGACTGTTATCACCACCCTCAACATCATCACAGAGTGCAATTTTAATAATTTCACACCTACCGTTATTGTAATATGACATGAGTCTGTTTCTATTATTGCTGTGCCTCTCTCCCCCTCTCTCCCCTCCTCCCCCTCTTCTCCCTCTCCTCCCCCTCTGTCCTCCCCCTCTTTCTTTCTTTCCTTTTTGCCACGATTGTATTTTCATTTGTTATTTACGACATCTATTGCACGTCTGTCCGTCCTGGAGAGGGATACTCTCATCATCCTCTGCGCTCTTCCTGAGGTTTCTTCCTTTTTTTTTCCGTTTTGCAGGGGTGCTTTTTCGGAAAGTTTTTTCCTCATGTGATATGAGGGTCTAAGGGCAGAGGGATGTCGTACACTGTAAAGCCCTCTAAGGCAAACCATGTTTTGTGATAATGGGCTCTGTAAATAAAATTGACTTGACTATTCTTTAAGGGTAATTTAAGTATTTTTTTTTAAACTGAGATCCTATTTTTCCACGTTTTTGGGTTTGTGACTAACTGGAATAACATTTTTTTTTCCAATACTGAGCAGAGCCGGCAGCTGAGAAACAACAATCAACAATCACCAACTCTGGTTTGGGTGAAATAAACTTTTTATATAATCAGTTAGAAAATATGCTGGCTCTCTACACACTAACATTAGTGTAACTGAGTCAGCTGGGTTTGGCCATAATGACTTCAGGGCTGTTTCTGATTTAATAAAAAGGACTGAATCTCTTTAAGAAAAAGGTCAAGCTCTGTAGGGATCCTTTCTTAACGTATTCAGACCAAAAACTGTACGAATGTAAAGACAAACGACATGACATCTCCCCAAACGTGAAGCCAAAGCATCTCAATCGCCCCCTGGTGTCTGACTGCAGTATAGGTCATAAAGCCCGCCCCTCCATGTTAGTGAATGGGACATGAGACAAAATAAAAACTCGCCAAAGAAGTTTTTTCCAAAGACGGTTTCTCATCACACTGATGTTTGTTTTTATGAGGCTTTATTAAATTATTAAATTATGCAAAAAAGGGATTTTCCCGCCATGACTGACAGCTGTAACAGCCAATCCATGCGCTAAAGGAGCTGCTCGAGATTTGCCAAACGGGTGTTTTGGCGAAAACTCGCTTTACACAAACAAGGAATTTGACTTAAATTCGCTTTGCTCTCAATGTACAGGAAATTAAACATTAAATATAAAAGGAAAAGAAAAAAAAAAGAAAAAAATCAAAACAAAAATATAGTTTTAACGAATGTACAAGCTTTAATTAAACAATTTTAGCTAATATATACATGTGCAAATTGCTACTGCGCAGACTCCGGCTCTCAGTGACATCACCCTGGCAAGATGGCAACGCCCGAATCTCAGATATAAAAGATATATATTCAGTCTGTGGACCAAACTAACACATGAAAACACACATCTTTTTTTTCCCCAAAGCTGGTTTCTGTTATTTAAATTAGGTTTTACCCCGCTGCTGATTATTCAAGTGTTCGCTTTTCAGATAAGTTTGGTTTTAATTATAGATCTAATGCTGTAAATCAGGGATTTTACAAATTGGTTGGACGGGTGTATTAGGCAGGAAGCAGAGATCATTACTGCGCAGACTCCGGCTCCTAACATTTTAGCTTCACTTCTGTACAGTGGGGGTAAGTGGAGAGGTGTCATCCATCTTTATTTACAGTCTAAATAATCTGAGCTTGTCAGTCAAAAACAAGCACTTCAGTGGACTTGCATAGACAGCACACACATGCCCAAGTGGTTAAATACCAGACACTTTCCCTGCGGCCAGCTACAGTCCTCTCAGATACGTTCAAAAAAGTGTTGTTCCCATTAGCCACTTCGACCCCAAAACATGGGAAAATAAGGGTGGACCTTAAAGTGAAACATTACCTTAAAATGTTTAATGGCAAGTTTACATATTTTGAACTGTTTTCATTTGTAGTTTCTCTGCTTTAGTATTAACCCTTCAGACTCACCAGTATTTTACATTTTAACCAGTAAAAATACTATAATATTATAACTGCATAATCAATAATTGCTGAATGCATCATGTCGTGACCTTCGGGAGTCACTCCTAATGGACTAAGGTGACCTCTGGAGCTGAACTAATAAGAGCTGACTGGCACTTATTATTAATATTTGTGACAATAAGGACTAAATTACTTTTTTTTTTTTTTTTAACATTTGAGACCGAAATTACTTTGAGCAGCTTCACACGTACCGGCCCTGGCGTATCGCTGGTGACAGGATTAAATTTAGGGGTGAAGAAAGATAATAATTAGGGAAGGGGAAAAAAATCTACAGTATTTACTGTATATTACAGGCTTTTACAGACAAAATCTATTTTCAGATACTTTCTATTCTCGATTTTTCTGTTGAAATACTGTTGAGTTTTACTATTTCATGCCTCTAAAAAGTCTACAATTAAACTGCTAAAAGAACTCAAAGACATCAAGGGATTTCACATTGCAATATTTGAAGGGCAGAAACAAAAAAAAAGTTTAGAAGTGCTTAAATAACAGTTTACATTGCATTTTTTTCATGTCTCAGTAGCGTATTTCTGCAGGGTAGGGATTCCCTTTTTTGTCACATGTGGATTTGTGTGAAGTTTTGCTAGAGGACGCCTGCGACTCTGCTGCTTTTCGAAGGGATTAATGTATCAGTGTGTATGTTTATGCTTAATACGCAGCTGAAGGCGGACTGCGGAGCCTCATCCACAAGCTGCCGAGTATTTATGTGTATACGTTTTCCCCCTCTGACCCCCACGGCTCCCCGGCCGGCAGCTCAGCCCAGTGTGACCCAGTCACCTTTGACCTCTGCTGGTTAGAGCCTCGGCTACAAGCTCCGGGATCCATGAGTCACACGGGGTGCAACGCATGGAACGAGGGATGATTTCCAGCAAAATGGATTAGTGGCGGAGGCATAATGAAATACAAACATACAGTCGGACCAAATCCCCGACCTTAAGCATATTAGCACAGTAAAGCCCGGACACCCTTCTTTTTTTTTTCCATCCCTCTAAGCACTGGCAGATTTATTCTGAAACATAGCCGGCAAAAATTTCTAGAAAATATAATAAGTGTGTCTTTGAAAGTGTGATCTCTTCTTGAAGGAGTTTCCACGTGAGTGTGTCACTGTCGAGGAAACTTTCTGATCTACAGGAGGTGAGAGGAGAAAAGACGGAGAGCAAGAAGAAGAAGAAGAGGGGATCAATTAGGTGTCCCTCAGTTATCTTCTTGTCAACTCGGAGACAGATAAACAGACAGCTGCCTGCTACAGATTAATTACACACCGGCGCTCATTAATCTGAGCCCCGTCAGCCAGTTAAAGGCCTCTACATCACATCTCCTCCTCTTCTATCCTCCTTCAACAACCTCTTTCTGCTCCTTCCTCCACTCATTACATCATTACATCGCTCTTCTGTTCTCTCTTCTTTCATTTCTATCCCTCTTTTGTTGTTTCATACACACACACACACACCTCACACACACACACACTTTCATCCTATATGTTACATTTGCAATTATCAAGGTCATCGTCAACAGATAGACTGGAGGCTGTATTATTGTTGTTATTATTGTTATTATTATACTGTGAATGTGAAGTTATTACCGGAGGAAGGACCACGTCATTGTTTTGTAAGTCACAGGTAAGTCTCAAGTCTGTAAAACTCAAATTCCAAGTCAGGATTAACAACTTTAAAGTCCCAAATTTTGACTTTCAAGTCCCTAAACAAGTCATAATGCACTCTTCACTAAATTTAAATGCCACAATAACAACAGAGTGATACAAATTTCATGATTAGATTAAAAAAAAAGCATTTATTTGTTAAAACGTTTGTTAAAAAGTAACTTTATGTTAATGTTAACTAAGCCAGGAACAGAAATATTTTACACACTGGCTTTGCAAAGTGTCTTGTTAAAATTAGTTTTATATAATTAAAAAAAAAGCTGTGTATTTGTCTTTGCACATCAATATTATCTTTTTACATTTGTGGGTGTATGAAAATGATTTGTTTCGAGTTTTCTGGCCTGCTGCAGCACATCAGAAATAAATCTAATATTATCACAGATGAGGATTATGAAACAGTAAAAATGATGAAATCTGCGACTGAAATGTCTGAAAGACAGACTGAAGTTTTCTGTTCGGTATTCTTCCACAGGGATAAGGGACGCTGAAAATCACTGAGCTGTGAGTTGTAGTTTTCTATCCGGCCACATGAGGATACTGCAGGTCCAGTCATTAAATCCCCTCACACCAAGTGAAAAGTCTCATCTGCTGACTGAGAAACAAAGAATACAAATTCTGGTTTTAGAGTTTGTGTTATTTCACTTTGAGAGCTCGTCAGTGGTGGTGACACTGGTTTTCACGCTAGAGTTTCATAGAAAAGGAAGAAGCACATTTATTCTAACTCCACAGAGCATGAATTATTAATGTTTAAGAAGATCGTGATTTTGAAATGTCACCCTACAGTTTCTCATCAGGACAGCACTTCCAATCCATTACAAAGTTGCAGCTTTTAAAATCTGACACACCAGTCATCTCAAATCAGTTTTTCCTGCAACAATCCTTCCCTATTTAAAATTCACAGCCTAAATGTCCTTCCAAAAAACCCACATTCAGACACTGAAGGATGGTTGTTAGCCAGGACATTTTGAGCTGCCCTGGCAGAGTACGGCGCGCGCTGCTGAAAGCCAAAATTCCCCCGCTGACTGTGGCTCCGAAGCCTCCGCGAGAGGTGATTTGCGAGAGTGCGACTGTGAATGGCAGCCGCGAGAGAGGAGACAAAGTGAGAAAGCTCTGGGAGGAGGAGCGGAGTGGAGGAAGGAATGAGAGAGGTCTAAATCAATGCCATCCACTTCAGCTCGGTGCCAAGAAAGACAGATGCTCTCTCTATCTGTTTGTGTGTGCATGAGGGTGCACGGCTGCACAGACACGCATCAATCAGAGGAGCTCTTTTCCTTCAAGTCTATTTCTGCTTTGACCAATTTAATCCCAAATCGATGTAAGACGGAGCGTGATACGCACCGAGTCAAATTCAAATCAAACTTGAAATTAAAGGCGTATTGATCACAGCGTGCGCCTTTCTTTTCTGTCTGTTAAGAAGCTGAATGAATGCCACAGTCATTGTGCATGACAAGTGCAGTTTGGCAGATTTGGAGCAAAGACATACTGTATGTGTGAGTCTTTATCTATAAAAGGACAGATGAGGAACTCTACTGTCTCATTTCATGTTGATATTGGGCAAAAGTGAATCAACTAATCCTGAATGCCTCTTTTTAGGTTCCTGTATGTACCGGTCAGCCTGACAAACATCTGAGCGCTCATGATTCAGGGATGGAGGAAGTGCTGAGCTGTCATATTTTACGTCAGTGACAGGAAAATATGAACAAATGAATCTTTTAGAGCAACTTTTTTAGTGTCTGGTATACCAGTGCCGCCTGTTGAACATCTTGGTGTTCATGAATCTCCAACTTTCCAACACTGCCTGCTTTTTATTGTGGTTGTTTTCTGTGTTTTGGGGGGCGGGAGACAGATTTTCACCCTGGTGGACAATAAACATATATATTCTGGCTTCTTGACCTCTCCTGACACTTTCCTTATTTTTCTTTATTCATCTGGATATTATGCAGTTTGTAATTGTGTGCAAATAAACTAAAACTAAATTTAAAAAAAAAACAACTGCAGAGTTCCCAATCTTTTTATGCTTTCAACAAGTATTTTCTAACATTTATCATGCATTAAAAAAATTAATGACTGATGCTTTACCCAGACTTTAATATGAATATTTTTAATTTTTTACTGTAAAATTATACTCGATGACTGGTAATGCATTGAGGCTACGTCTTGTGGGGAAGGTAGCTTTCGGACATGCATGTACTATGATGGAGTGTCACTAGGAAAATTGTCATTCTCATACAATGCACCTTATACATGGAATAATTCGCAAAGGAACTTAAACTTGGACACTCGACCACCATAACGGCTGTTCAAATGCCTTATTTCAGATATTATTCTCATTGTGTAAATGTTTTTAACCATGCTTCTAAACCATAACATGCTTGTTATCCCAAATTTTAACTGTTAGCTATTTACAATGCTATTTTTTGTATGATTTTATCTCTATTTTAACTGTCATTTGTTTGCTTTTTGAATGTTTTCAGTGTCTTTGTTCATGCTCAGCATCACTGAAAACGAGGATCTCCCTCAACTGATTTCCTGAGTCTTAAATGAAGGTTTGAATGAATATTATGGGGAAAAAAAGACATTTATATGTATCATCTCAAAGAAAGAGTACTGTGGAAAAAAACAATCCCCCTATCACAATTTCATATTTGCTCCAAACGACCATATAAAAATAAAAAAAATGAAAATAAAAAGAGAGAGAGGGGGCTTTTGGGTGACAACAACTTGTCTTGTGGGGAGAAGTCAGAGATTCTGGACCGGCTCCACATCCAAGCACTTCTCTAGACATCATTCATTCTCAATCTGGACCCTCCACTGCCTTGGAGCTCGCCCAATATCATTAATACACGCTGCAATAAAATGCCTCCTCAAATTAGCAACTCCTTGCTTGCACATGTAAGAACAGTAATAGCCTGCGGCTCCCTGTTCAATAAAGACACAGGTTTGCATTTCTGCCCCTGAAGCAAGGACTGGGTGACCCTGTTAAATCGGAAACACTATCTCTCCGAGCTCCCCTTTCCATATGTACACATACAGCAAACCCAGCAAAGCTACAAAAATAACCCGCCCTCTCTCTCTCCAGAAACATGAGAAAACAACCTGCAATCTGTGCAGCTATAATTCACGGTGTGTCACACTAAAGAATGCAGCGGAAATAGAAACAGCTTTTAAACACGGTGAAAAATGTCACCCTTTAAACACAACATCTTTGCAATGTCAGCACAAAATATTAAATGCAGAATAGCAGCTGCAGCATCACTGGTTGCTCTAACATGTTTACACTAAGTGCTGGGAGCTGCTGGCATGTGAGAGCGGAGACCTGTTGCACAGACAAATCTGCATAGCCAGCATACCAGCATGCAGCCTTGGCTCACCAGAAACAGAAACAGTCGAACATCCCACCTGTGACTGTTTATGAATCGTCTGTGCCTGGGGTTTAACCACCACCGCCTCCTCGGTCTTCACCGCTCCCACCACCTGCCTCCGCTCCGGCCTCAGCTTCCCCGTCTCTCTCCCGGACCCGATCTCCAGCGCACCTCGCCCCCCCGCCATAATAAGCCACTCCACCCGGCAGCAGCACCCTTCAACTGGGAAGTCTGGCCCTCTGCACCCACATCAGCCAGCGACCCACCGAGAGACCCAGCGATCGAGTTTCCTTTTCTGTCAGCGGCCAAAGAGCTGGCGGGGGAAGGTGGGCGGCTGTGCTCTGCGATCACTGACCCACTGACATTTACTGTAGAGCTTTACCAGTTATCACCCTGCGTGTCATGCCCGCTGTCACGTGCATTATAGTCTTACTGTGCCAGTCCATTCCCGTGTCTCACTGTACGCACACTGTGACAGCCTGGTCTGACCTGGACTTAATATCCAATGTCAAAATATGAGGATTCAGTGTCATTCAAACCTTTGAAACCTGAGCAAATTTGCTTAATTCCTTAAAAGAAGACGGTACAGAGTAACTAGGGAAGAAATGACTCAAAAATCAGCAACAAATTAGTAAAGAAATTTACCTGAAAATTAGTTTTTAAAAATTAAAATAAGTAAATAAATGTAAGAGTTTAAAAACAAAAAAAATAATAATAATTTTGTAGATATGTAATTGTGATTATTATACGTATTGCTTTTCTCAAGCTTTTTTTCTTTATTTCCCAAGACATTTTTCTGTAGCTTTAAAAAAAAAATCGAAAACCTACTAATTGATGAAACATTTCTTACAAGATTTTTAAAAAAAAAAATAATGTTACATCAATATAATTATAGCTGTTTAGTTGTACATCATTTTCAATATATAATTTTGATAATATAAAATAATAATTTTCTGGACATTTTCCTCAGCTTTTAACCAGCTTTTTAAATTGCCAAGTTTCTTACTGCCTTTTTCCCCATAATTTTGAAATAAATCACACCAAATTACTCACAGACCAAAGGTTTACATACATGTGAAAGGTGTCTAAACACAGCAAGAAAAGTGATGTCGATCCAGGTTTCAAAGGGTTAAGTCACTGTACTATAAGTTTTGTGGGTGAATTACAGTAAAGTAGACTGTATCTCATGTTAGCAGACACCGAAACTGTCACAAATTATTAAAGTATAAATCTGATGTTCTTCGAAAAAAACGAAATGAACAAATAAACCCTAATTTAACACTACAGATTCTGAAATAACAGCGACTGGCAGTGTATTTCACATTTCTGGGCGCATTTTGTTGCGTTATCTTCCAATGTGATGTAAGGACGAGATATTTTCAGTGCAGCTATAATGGCTCTGACAGCACAGAGATGTTCAGCTACCCAAAATACCAGCGAGCTCTCTCCACCTACACTACCTACAGCACATGTAACCCACAGCCCAATGCAAGAAGTTTAGGCATGTACTCTGGAGGTTGTCAGAAGTCATTTCAGGTTATGCAGAGAAATCAAACAACAGAAGAGAAAGACAAAGAGACAAAGGCAGGCTGGAGGGAAGAAGTGCATCTTCATTGTATAATAACTCCTCCAATGTACTGCTCATCACAGATTGATCTATCTGTGTCTATGCAAGAGTGAATTTTATCTTTAAGCTTTTATTATAGAAAATGCCATTATGCAGATATCTGATTTATATGCATAGACTTCCAACTGGCTTTCGACTAAAGTGCATGCATGAATGTTTTGATGTTTGCACGTCGGACTGTCACTCGCCACACGGTTCCCTATCTGTAACCCCTGCAGCAGTACAACAGTAAGCAATAACATTTTGATTCTAACACTAATTTATCCAAAAAGTGCCGACATCACCCCAAATCCTACCTTTCACTAAGCATTAGTGTTGTCATGATACCGAAACTATGATACGATTCGACAGCTGCCCATGTATCTTGATACTGACCCGATACCACGGCAAAAATCTACAACATCAGAGAAAGAAATTGTTTTCAATTAGTCACAAAATAAATAGTTAAATTTAAATGTTATGTCCGAATGTTTGGCAAACATTGTCCACACAGTCAGAAACAAAATCTGTGACTGACAGACTCAACTCCAAGACACAGTAATGGCTAATAACAAAAACTGTTTTCAGCACAAAAAAAGTAATACATTAGGACTGGATGTATCTAAATATATCGATATTGTATAGATGTAATACGAGACTTGATACCGTCTTTGATAGACATTGTAATACTGTAAATGAGGTCTTTTCCTCGTTTGGCTGCTCTACAGTAAAGAGATGTAATTTTATAAACTTTTCAGACTGTTTTAACTGTTCTATGTTTGCCTTTACCCACTTTATTATATCCACATTATTGATGATTATTTATCAAAAAATTATAGTGAAAATATGTTGTGAAAGCACCAAAAGTCAACGCGGCAGTATTGTCGGCATTTGGTCAAAATATTGTGATATTCAAATTTTCTCCACAGAAAGACATTCAGTGTCGGATCTACCAATGGAGATATACACTACAATTCAAGGTTGGATTGCAAAGCTTTTGAAAGGGATACGAGTTAATCTTAGCAACTTAATGATATATTTAATGTCATTAAAAGATACTGAATGTTAGTAATGGTTACGTCTATAGTGTTCAGTACGTTTCTCATCAGTCCTGTTTAACAGTTGGGGTTAAGACAGAATTGAACATAGGTGAAAAAGCTCTGGTTTAGCGATACAATACGCAGTTTATTTTCAGATAATGTGACATTAGACATCAAATTTAATTTTTGCTTGCCTGGTGTGACAAATGCACGAGGCTTTTGACTTGCCCGAACACAGAGTTTAATTGCCCCGGACAAGCCCCTCAGAGTACTGCACACCCACACTGCACTGCTGCTGCACATCAACAACCCACAGGAAATGAAAGTCTTATTGAAACACTCATTCTTAGAGTTACTGTGCTAACAAAATGTGCTACAGTACCATTTTTTTAACAAACTGGTAAAGCCACACCTTTATCTACATACTGTATAAGAATACAACAAATCAGAAACTAAAGCATTACTTTGTAAATGTATCGAAATGCGGACAGACAGCTTTAATGTGCTCGTATCCATTCTGTCTACGATATTAATCTCATACGTCTGTGTTTGTCACAGCTGCCTTCCTCTTCACTCTTATCTGATTCAACCTGTGGATCAACTCAACCCATTAAACCACTATCACATTAACTTCCCACCCACGTGCCGGCAGACTGAAATTGATATTATTACGAAAACATACTGCAAGTGTCAAACCATAACTCACAATGAAAATGAGCTACCTGAGGTGGCAATACAAAGTACTCTAATGTTCATTTTATTTTTAGACAATAAGCAGCCGGTGCTGTATTTGCTGTCACAGGCAGGAGGAATAAAAAGAGGAATTCAGATATCCGGAGATACAAGGGGGAGATCTGATCTTCATCCAGCAGAGGAGCATGTTACTTGAAGAAGAGCGGAGGTATTAAAGAGAAATATCCACCTTTAAAACATGATGTGCATGTATTATTCCTGAGATCCCTCCAGGTTCACTTATTATCTGTGAGCGTGAACATCTGTCTTCTGCAGCGAGCGCAGAATTAAGAGGAATAAGCTTTAAGTTGGTCTCAGGAATCATGATGGGTTTGTCTTAAAATCCTCATAAGTTTTTTTTCTCCTCTTCTCTCTAACTGGCTCACTGAGGCTGATGTCCGTGCCTGCGGGGCTGTTTGATAACCCTGGGATCAAGACAAAGAATTTAAATTGCTTTCGAATAAAACATGCTATGGGGTAAAAAGTGGAAATGAGCTAGCAGTTCTAATTTAGCTTTACTCCTTCTGCAGCACACTGACACTAATATATATCCTGGATTTTTGGCTCTAACTTCACTGGCTACTACTACTTATATCTTTATTCAGTATAGTCTTGCCAATATGTTGCTAAATAAACCATCTACTTATATATTCAGACTTTTATTCTTTCATACCAGCAACTAAAGCATTAAATCTACAAATCGGATTCTGTAAAATGTCCCCAGGGTGCGCTCAGAGCTTGATAAAACTGCTTTTTCTTTTTATGCACCCTGGGCACTTTTACAAACAGCCCTTATTTTCTTATTTCATTTAACCAGGGTAGTTCCCATTGAGATTAAAATCTCTTTTGTGGAGTTCTGGGTAAGACAGGCAGCAGCACCAGTTAGGGATGCATCGACTTATTGGGTATCGGGCGTCACATTTATTTTGTGCATGCTTAAAAGCAGGGCTCAAGACTTCACGGCATCCCGTCACCATGGGAACAATGTTAAATGTGGTTGGGATGAACAGAGATCTTCACCTGGACGACATTGACATGTCCGGGAACGTACTCTGTTTTTTCACTGATAATCAGGGTTCCCACATTTTTCAACCTTCCTGTGACTTTTAAGGACAATAAATAAAATATCCATTAACAACGTGTAACTTCACAGGTTGACACTGTATTAAATGTGTATTATTTTATTATATTTATTGTCAAGTTAACCAAACATGACGTGTCAATGTAAATCAGAGCCATGTTATGTTACCAGCTACAAAAAAGCTGTCGTGCTGCATTGCGTAGAGGATTATCTATGGAAGATCAATATAAACATTTATTAAAAATAAATGATTTTTTTACCAAAACTTACAAGGAATTTACTTAAAACATTACTTTTCAAGCATTTCCATGACCATGGCAACCCTGGTTTGTCCCTCCAATAAAAAAATGGAAGTAAAAAACCTTGAAATTGAGGTTTAAAAAGTATTTTTGTTCTATAATATTAAGGGTATTTACATCATATATAAACGCAAAACACACACATTGATGCATAAACAGTCAGCAGAAGGTGGGAAATAAAGTTTTTGATGCTTGAAATTTTCTGGCAGAGGACCCAAAAACTGACATCTTTACCAGGACTCCCTGGAAGAAGAGATCTTAATGGGATGTTCTGGCTTAAATAAAGGACAGCTCATGATTATTACTCTTTCTGTGTGAGTTTGTGAGTCTGGATATAAACTTTACTGCTGTTGTCTAAAAGAATCACATTATAACTATTCTTCTATTAATTCACTGCAGGCACATCTTCCTTCTTTTTTCTTGAGCACTTATTATGTCACAGTTACATCATTAGGTTATTATGTTTTTCTAAACTCTAGTTGATAGCTCTTTGGCTCTGTAGAAATCTTTTTTTTTATTTCTCTGCACCTTCTAAAAGCCCCAAATGCAAAATAATGCAAATGACACAAGCAGAGGAAAGCAGTAAGCTGTAAACTGAGGGAGCAAAGTGTCTAAGTGAGGCAGGAAATACGGTATAAACAAAACCTCTGACGGGATAATGTGCTCCCGCTAAACTTCTCTGCTCTTACATGTGTCACGTTTCCTTCACAGGTCACTCTGTTTCTCACCGACAAAACTCGGACATCCAATACTGACCCACGGCTGAGGAAACATGAGAAAATAGGAACAAGAGCAAAGCATTAGCACGCCCCAACACATGCATGTGTGCCAGCACACACTGTATGTACACCCATCTACACATACACACACACACACACACACACCATCATGGTAAATTACCTCCTCAGCTCCACTGGAGTCTGCAATTGGAGGGTGTCAAAGTCAAGGTGCAACATGAGACTGCCATTAATAACAGGCACGGCACTGCCCCTGCTGCTGCTAACGAATGCAACACATTAACACACGTTACCATCGTGTTGCGCACACACACACACACACTCAAAACATCGATGTCAAAACCAAACATAAAGCCGAAGACGTTTTGCACGGAGGTAGTCACTTACTCATGCACTGCCACACACACACCCCACACTTCAAATTGTCAGACTGCAGAAGCTTTAAGAGCACAATGTTTAAAACATGGAAATGCTGTTAGGGCATGGTGTTAGCCTATACCTCAGGATTAGCATGTGTGCTGAGGGCTGGTGGGGGAGGAGGGGGGAGAAAAGCGAGGAGAGCCAAGGCTTTAAGCAATACTAATGCTCAGCTGAGATGAGCAGTCTGACAACAACGCTACAAGCCTTGTGAATAAACGATGAGCGCACAAGCCAGAGGGCAGAGGTAGTAGTTATTTCGGCGTCATGACCGCGCCGACCTCGCTACACGCACGCACACGCACACAATAATATATGTTCAAAGGTGCACCAACACGCCATGTTGACCTTTTACTGTACTCTGCCCCTCTGTGCTGTTTGGTGAGGACAGCACTGGAGGTCTGCCAGACTGGAGACCGCTTCATCCATGCCCACCTGGTGTGTGCACAAACACACACACACAGACACACACACACAGGCAGAGCTGGGGGAGTCTGCCAAGCGGAGGAAGCCTCATGTCAATCAAGTGTCAGGACAACCAGGGGGGAAGGATATCAGGCCATGGGTGAGACACTAAAAATAACCCGGCCCACCTTGGGAGTCAGGGTCTCTCTCACTCACACACACACAGACACACACAGACACACAGACACAGACACAGACACAGACACAGACACACACACACACACACACACACACACACACACACACACACACACACACACACACACACACACACACACACACACACACACAGGAGCATAGTGGTTCCCAACTGGTCCAGCCACTGAGTCCTAATTTCTCCTTAGTCATTGGGTCAAGGTCGGCACAAAAAAGAACTTCTCACATATTCAGTTTTATTTTACAAACGGTAAATGTGGGCTTAAAACAGAATTAAATAAAAAATATTGCAAGAATAAAGTGCAATTAGTTAAAGCTAAGGGCTTTTCTAGGATTTGAGGACATTGGGGGGCCCAGCCAGGACCTCTGTTAAAAAAACAAAGAAAACAAACAGCCCTCCAAACCCGTGGGAAGGCTTTTTTTTGGGGGCTTTTTTTTTCTTAAAACATTTTTAGGTAAATTTTTTTTAAAACATTATTTTTTGGGCTTTTTTATGCTTTTATTCCATTGGACAAGTTAAGCGTGAAAGGGGGAGAGAGAGGGAATGACAGGCAGCAAAGGGCCGAGGCCGGAATCGAACCTTCGGCTGCTGCAGCGAGGACACAGCCCACATACACGGGGCACCCGCTCTATCCACTGATCCAACAGGTGCCCCAATTTTGGTAATTTTTGAAATTTTTTGGCAATTTTTTAAAATCTAAAAATAGAAATTATCTTTGGATTTTCAAATTTCTGACCATCCTTGAACAGATTATGTGGCACAAACGCTTCATGCATTTTCCCAGAGTCACTCACGGAGGCTTAAGGAAAAATATTTGTAGCTTTAGGCAGGGCCAGCCTCCTCCTCTGATAAATAAAGAACAGTCCCCCAGGCCTATTCTTATTAAAAAAAAAAACAGGTCACATAATACCAAGAAAAGGGCAATGAAGTACTTACTTAAAAAAACCCTCACTCTATAGCAGGAGACCACACTTAAAAATGAAAGCTCTGTGCTGCAAATTCAAACTGCATCAAAATAAAGTGTGTTTTTCACAAACTTGACATGGTAGCAAGCCACTTGCAACCGCGACCCAGTTTTGGACTGTGACCCACCAGTTGGGAACCACTGCACTAGCATATACACGAATGCATGACAGAGAAGAAATAATAACAATACTACAAAAATCTGATCTAAATGTCTCCATTTTTTGAGTTTGAGAGACAGATTTGTCAGCACAGAGAACAGTAAGAACAGTTTGGGACTGAAGACGAGGCCTGCATTGGGTTGCAAGTGTCACTAAATAAAAGCAACATCTTCATTTGCTTCTTCAAAGTAGCGCACTCACACACGACTCACACACAAATGTGTTAGTTTGTATTCCCCGCATGCACGCTCCGAGAGAGAGCGATGCGAAATCCTTTGGATCTGACGTGGGAGTGAAGTGACCCCGACTTCTAAGTAACATCAAACTCCTTTCCACAGCGTTCTGCGATCAGCTTTTTTATATGTTGAAAAGACTTGAAGCTCCATTCAGATGTTTTTGTTTCCTTTGAGGGAGACTGAGTGACTTTAAATTAGCATGTGCTGCTCAGCGATTATAATAAACAGATCATACAGTTTGTCTGTGATTCCAACCTCCCTACCTAAGTGGTAAAAACGGTCCCAAAGTCACAGTTTTCCTTGTGTTTTTGACATGATGCAGACTTGTGCTGGGTTTCATCACTTATTTATTTCCTTTGAAATATCCGTCTATTATAAACTTCCTCCTGAAATTTGGCTAAAAGTTGTGCAGAAGCAGTAACTTTGGTTGCTGAGGAGCATGACAAATATTTTATTATACACCTCCTCGACTATTAGCTCTTCTTTTTTATTGGGATATAAAAACGCGTGACAGGTATGAGCATGTCCTGTTTAGGAATGCTGATTAAAAAATGTTGGCAAACACTTTGTAACATTCTCAGACTTCAAGATAAACAAAAAAAATGTTACTCACAAAACTAGTTTTGCACTGGCAAGTATGTCCATGCACACTCTCAAAGATTGACTTGGATTGCCTGTTTTGTGTTTACACAATAGTTTTGTCATTTATAAACTGATTTTTTTACTTAAATTCCAGATGTATAGACATTTATAAATGCTCATTTTTACATCTGAAAAAAGTTAAGCTTACAAACTATACAGAACAAAGCTGAGAGATATTATATTTAATTTATCTGATTGATGAAACAGAGAGAAGATATGATAGAGAAGAGGAGAACAGGACCGGTTAGGTTAGGATGGGATAAAATGTAAAATCTGATAAGATCTTACTTAAAGTAATCTTAGAAACTGACTGCCTCGAAGGAGGACAGTAAATGTTACTATTAAGCCTAAGTTATGTTTACTGTATATCTTATTGTTAAGATTATTCAACATATAGCTGCATATACTTAATTTTGTGAAGTTTTTGAGACTTGAAAATGACAACTGAAATTGTCTTGTTACCTTCTTAATTTTTAAAGTATGAAACTCCAGTAAAACAAGTTAGTCTGACTTAACTTGATCATGACAAAGAGGATTTTATTATTGATGAAGTCAGGAGATTCAGTTCTGTTTTCTTAAAATGTTTAAGAAAATACAAATATGATTTTTTGTCAAAGTTTTTTTTGTACTGTATATTGAGCCGCATCAATTTTCTGTCACGACAGACAATACTTTTCTGAGTCTGAGGTAAATATAACCAAACTTTAAGTAAACTTAACTATTAGATATAAAGTAAACATAAATTAAGACTAACAATAATTTTTCAGAAAACCAACTTCTGAATATCTGTACTTCCTCCATTGCACCTTTTGTACATACATTTTGTGTTCTTTATATTCTGTTTTTTTTTCATTTTATATTTTAAATTGCTTCCATATTTTGATCTCTTACACTATTTAAATTTAATATTTTTATTCTTCCTTTATGTTAATTGTTTTGCACCAAAACACCAAGTCAAATTCCTTGTATATGTAAATTTACTTAAATAAATAAAATAAAACCGGATTCTGAGTCTGATGCAACGTATTCGGGAGATTAAAATCAACTTGTTAGATTTTATAGTGTAGGGAAAGGAGAGAGCAGAGGAGAGGAGAGGAGAGGAGAGGAGAGGAGTGGAGACCCGATTGGACCGGTTTTGGGTCGGATCAGGAGGTGCATCACAGATAGGGTTCCTCTAACACATGCAAACCCTTTCTGACCTATTTTCCACAGAGTGGCGGCCCACAGTGGAGCAGAATCAGCTGTCATGGCAACATGCACTTCACATCTCAGCACCCATCATCATCATTATCATCATTATGATTATCATCATCATTATCAATGGTGCTCCATAGCAAGGAGGAGGGGCGGGGGGACAAGGGAGCATGCCGCTACAGTTTATCTCGTCACTTCTGGGGAGGCTCATGCGAATGAAACAAAAAGGAGGAGGGTGGAGATGAGGCCTAAGAAAAGACTTGGCAGAGCAAATGTTATGTCATGTGTGTGGAGTCATTCTCAGTGTTGCTCCCTGCTCCTGCTGACACACCACCTCCACCTGAATGCATGGCAGCAGGCAGCGGAGGAGAGATGTGGAAACAAAACAGCGGATTTGTGACTGTGTGAGAGCGACCAACAAAAAAAAAAAAAAGAAAAAAGAGGGGGGTTAAAAACAGAAGGGAAGAGGAAGTCATACTTTGGGCAACGGCGTTTCGGATGACCGGACTTTCTTGGGAGATATCTGTGAAGAGAGCAAGAGAATTATTTTCTTGTTTCCCCCTCTTCAGAGATATCTCCTGTGGCATATTGCTGTTCTCTCTTACAGGACTTATGTGGATGTCTGATGGTGTATTTTCCTGTCAGCAGCACCTGTAAGTGGTTCCTCAGAGACTAATATACAAGTTAGCTCCATGATTTAATGCTCACAATGGTGCTTTCAGTCTTACTGTTTGCAATTTATTACAATGCAACCGAGCGCTGCAGTGCTTTATGTCAATTTTGGACATAAAAAAATGAGAAATTTGTTGAAATTTGACATGTTTATGGGGCAAGTGTTCTTTAAGTATTGTCAACAAAAAAGGTGTAAGCAGGTGTTGTAACACACACAGAAAGGCTTCCAGATAAAGCTGAAGGGCAGTGGGTCACACATGCAGTATGATGGGACCACAGACAGAACAATGGAAGATAAAAAAACACATTTTAAGCCCCTGTGAAGACCAACGAGGCCTCCGATACCTCCAGTATTGCAAGAAAAGGGCCTCAAAACAATCTGCTACAACCCAGAAAGAAGGTGCACAGAAGGAGCATTTTATCAAGTGTAAGTGAGTATAATTAGCTACAGCCCTTTTTTTCAGCGGATCGAATGTGTCGATGTGATATGTTAAGAAGAACCAATGAACAACAACACATCAGAGGAGACACTCTGAAGGTTCAGAGACAAGGGGGAGACACGCAATCACAGTCACAGGGGAGGCAAGAGGGAGAAATCACAAAGCCGAATGAAAAAAGATTAAAAGAAACATCAGTTTGCATCAGGGTTTATGAGATTGTGGCATTATCTAATGGGAGAGTCAAATGAGGCAATGTCTTTAAAGCTGCATTAAGCAGATTTTGACCAGCAGGGGGCAGAAAGTCTACGGGTTTATTAACTCTTTATAGGTAACCATGTCTAACTTTTGCAACATGAGCATCCTATTGAAGTTTCTGTCCACCTGGAGAAAGTAAGTCTGTCAAAAATATCTAGGTCATGTTCTCTAGTTTATGGTTTGATCTCAAATGCTTCAAAATGCTGCAGCACAGGGCAGCTATGTTCCACAAAACCTTATAAAAATATTAGTAAAATCTGAGAATCATTTCGTAAAACAACCAACATCGTTATCTCAACAATGAGGACTCGTTAAAATTTGGGCAATTTGGCCTTTAAATAATATCGCAATGCTACTTATGTGACTTGCAAATACTATGCAAGTTTCTTTCCAGCTTAAATTTAATTAATCATCAAGTTTACCGGCGCTGCAGTAACAGTCTAACGTAATGAGCTGTAGTGACGGTATTGTGAGCAGGTGAGGTGTGTGTTTGTGTTTGCAGAGCTCCGATCACAACTATTTTGTCACATTTTGCGACCACAGAGCACCAGAGCGACTTGCAAATATTAGTAATAAATGAACTGGAGAGCTGTTAGTTTGCTGCTGCTCACAGTGAATGAATCCTAACGCTTAAAGGCGTCGCAGTATCTGTTTAACTGTTTGCTGGTAACCAGAAGCTTCACCTCCGCAATAAAAACATCGACACCTCCAGCCTGAGATGAGCCAGATCCTTCAAAATAAAAGCATCATATGTGTTCAGCTTTATTATGTGACAGTAGATACATTATTTAACTTTAATGTAACTGCAGTTCATTGAATAATTTGTATTTCAGTAGTTGACATAAGTTTAAAGGACATTTAAAAATATCAAGATATATATCGGGTTTTGCAATGTAGCCTTAAAATATTGCAAAATTATCTTAAAGCCATATTGTCCAGATCTATGCAGATCTTTATCTTGCAAATATGACATGCTAAGATGCAGTGTTATAACAGCTCAAAATGAGAACAGTGATAAAGTCAGCAAACACACTCGGTTATGCAGTTAACAGTTTACTAACATTAACCATCAAGAGCTACTGGTCACACAGTATGAGACCAACTAAAACAGCTAAACGCTGAGTGCACTGAATTGAGACGGTTCATTTTACTTATGAATTCAACATTTCATTTGTTTACAACCGCTGTGGTTTTCAGTGAGTCTGGCACTACGAGGAAGTTCACTTTTACTTTAACATTAAAATAATGCTTAATGCAAGTTTAAAGCGGCATGATGTACAATGATATGACTAAAATTTCATGTACTTGGGCAATTTGAGTCGTGCGAAGTGTCCAGATGGCACCGGAGAATTATCTATTTTGCCTCAGAAGAAAGACAACAGAGTGTAACAAGAGGAGGATGGAGTGGTGAGACACGGCGACACTGAAGTGGAACACAGAGTGAGAAGATAGAAAAGTAAAAAGAACAACGGTGGAGGAAAAAAGGAAAAAGTTCATACAGACAGAGAGAGCAGGGGTGTGAGGGAAAGCCAGGGAGGAAGAGAGAGTCACAAAGATGCGAGAATAATGCATGATAATGATTTGTCCCCAGTGCTCAGTCTTGCTGCCCTCTGTACATTCACACTCTACCTTCATTGGTGCCAGCTGGATGGGGGTGATGTAGGAGGGGTCCACCATGGGCTTGGGGCGGTTGGCAGTGTCCGCCAGGAGGCTCTGCCATTGCTGCGGCAGCCCGGTGAACTTCTGCTCCCGCGGGTCGAAGCCCGTGTGGACCCGGTGCTCAAAGTTAGACGGAGCTGAGATCTCCAGCCGTTTCTTCTTCTTCCCAAACATGCTGGAAAACCCTGGCAAACCTGGAAAACCAAAGAAGACTGTAAATGTAAATTAACACTGACTGCAGCATTGACTGATTTTAGACATAAAACAGACATTATCTTGATTTATGTTTGATCAGCATTGCCTAGTTTTAGCATTTGTTTGGTTATTGGTCCCAGTTTGACTGACAGACAGAGGGGCGGGTCTGTCTCTTGATCAGCTGTATAAGTATGCATATGTATGTATGTATTTTTATGTGTGTATATGTATGTATGTATACTTATATGGATGTATACTTACATTTTAATTACATTTTCTGCAAATTATGTTGTTTTGCTTTGTTTTTTATACTGTGTGGTTTTGTATTGTGATGCACTTTGTAACTCTTAGAAAAGCACTACAGAAATATAGATTTATAATTGTTTATTATTACTCTTTGAGTCCGTGGTGGCAGCGGCAGGGTTGGCGGACAATACGAAAATATGGAAGTACAGCCTGTAGTTCAAGCAACAACCCCAAGCGCCAGCGAAGCAATGCCAAATGATGTACATGACATAATTTGGCAGTGTTTCTCTGGCTCTAAAATGTTTACAGAAACATATTTTAGTGCACAGTTTCGCTGTAACAGCGGGAGTTTGTGAACAGGAAATGGGCACCATACTGCTTCCTGCACAGCGAGGACAGAAGCCAAAAAAACTGAGACCAAACTAAACAGCACTGATCAAATACAAACCAAGATTCTGTTACTGTTTTGCATATTTCTCGCCTCAGTCGGGGCAAAAGTTTACTGGTCTGGTACGGCGCAATGCAACGGCCCTTATCTCTGTTTTCTCTGATCATGTAGCATCAATTTCAAAAGTATTTGCATTTTTGCTGCATGGACAGCCCAGGTCTGTGTGAGGCCTCTCTCTTTATATCGGAGAAATACTTCTTCAACGAGCAAACCTGAAAAAGTGCCACAAAGCTTGTTTATCTCATGTACAAGTAAAGAATAACTTGTAAAGATTTAGTGCACAGCGATGCTTAAAGTTGTCTAAATATGCCTGAGGATCTTTCAATATCTCACCAAGCTTCTCTCACCAGCTTTTCAATCCAATCCTGAGCCTTACAGATGGCACGCTGCGGTGCACAGCATCTTTAGCATGAAGGTACTAACACTTTTACACAACATCAAACTGCATCACATTTAAAAGCAGGCAGTAATGAGAAATATAATTGAACTGATAATCACCTTGGTTATTATAAAGGCTTAAGTATAGCAATCAATTAGGATTTGCCTGCCATGCCTTCAAGCTGCACAGCTGAAGTCTCCAGCATCAGTGAGAGTGATTGGCTGTAACTACCAGCTTTACACTGATGTGTTGTATTGTGCCGTTATGCACTCTGCTGCTCCGTAGCACGCTAAGCTCAGCCCTCTAATGCTGCAGGATACTAACAAGGAAGGAACAAGCAAAAATGTCCACTTTAGTTATGTAACATAAACATCAGAAGAAGAAAAAAGGATGCACTGAAGCGAAGAGAGAAGGAGAAAAATGACGCTAAGTTAGGATTGTTGTTTTTTTTTAATGTAATGTAATGTGGTTTGATAGTGATTTAGATGCATAGCAGCTGCTGCTGACTGTGTTTTTACTCCACCACTAAGAGGAACTGTTTGGAAATGCCATTGTGGTTTGGGCGGATGTATGATGTCCAGTCATAGGAACAAAATGTCATGATGTTGTTGGTGTGACTGTGAATGGAGTCTATTGTGTCGCGTCTTTCTAGGAGGCATTGTCCTCGGAGAAAGACAAAGTCATCCTTCTTCTTCCTCCCTGTTCTTGTTTTCCCTCTCTGCTTCTGTTTTGGCTTCTGCACAGATAATGTTTGCTGTGCCAGTCCATAGCAAACACTTATTTATTTACATAGGTGTGTAGTACAGGTACGTTGTGCACAAAACAAGCAAGAAACCTTCACTTAAGTGAAAACATTCGAAAGTCTCAGGAAACCACATGAGAATTTACCTTCTAGGTTGTCTAAAAGAGTAAAAAGCATATGGTGCCCATGTAAATGTAAGTATATATTAATTTTTAATTTGCACTGGCTGACATTGTACTACAAAAAACACTGTGTAAGTAAACAGTGGATTTTGTTCCCTGAAATATCAACTGTAAGCTAACAGCTGTAGCTAGCTAAAGCTAGCGCCAATGCTAACACTGTGTGCTGGTTAAAAACTCGATTTCCAGCTGATTTTTTTGTCTCCACTTCCAGTTAATTTATTTTTAAACAAAAGACAGTTTAAAAAAAAGTAATTATTATGCACAAGATGACTAAATACATGTTACAATGCTAAGACCGTTAAAGCTAGCTTCACTAGCGTATCATGTTCAAGACAAAAAGTTAGCAACCTCACCGACCGATGATCATTGTGCGTTAGAAAACGTGACTGTTTGTGTATTTCGATATAGCACTAGTTAGCTTTGCATTATAGGAACGTTCATTGTTATAAATGAAAATGTAATTTACTTGTAATCTGCTGACCATACCTTTTTGATAATTTTGCCAATAATTTTGCATACAAGGGCCGTGTCAGTAAAATTAATTTCATGCTGTAGCCTACGCTAATGCTGCCTTCACATGCTCCTCCGAAATATCGTATTCATGAAAAATGAGCACATGAACAGCCCTCCAAAGTCGTAATTATGAGTGGGAAATTAGGACATCTTGATGATACCCGAGATGCAACTTTTTTGTGACGTTTCAGGGCAGCAGAAACGGTGGAAAGCATGGAAACAGTGTCAATAATCGATGGTAAAAAATTATATATTTTGTTTTTTTGTTCCTAGTAGCTATCATTTATTTTTAGAAGTTGCACATTTTAGTATAATGCATCTATGAGCTGTAGCAGGTGAACCTCCAGGCGAGTGAACTAACATTGAAACTTGATGGACTTGATGTCATAAATGCTTAAACATCACACGCATCGTGCATCACACCATAAATAAAAAAAATTTGATCACATATAGAATGTAATATTGTATTAATGCTAACTCCTGTCCATGTAGAGTGACTCCGATTAAATATAAAAATATATAGAAATATGATATATACAAAACATATACAGATAAAAATATAAATAAACTGGAAACAGCTATCAAACTCAACGCCTCTTCTTTTTAACTTCCATGTTTAGGACCTCAAAGCTCATGAATACAATGACGCTGGAAGAACGACTTCCAAAATTGGAAACTACCAACTTCCATCATCACATGAACGCAACAAGAGCAGATAAACAAGCTGTTTCATCCATTCTTTACATTTCCTCTTGTATTTCTGATTGTAGGCCTAAAAAGTCGCAACTCTCAAATATCTTTACATGAAGAGTGTATTAGAGCCCCGTGTGCACAACTTCAATGTGTGCACACGTCTATATTTATGAGAGAATTAGCAGAAAATGTAAGTAATGATAAACTGTTTAATTAGACATTTCAAACATGCAGGTCAGCTGCAAAAGAGTGTTAATCAAGTTCAGTTGTTGTGGAAACGATTAACTCTTACTCTTTACTTGGCAGCTCCTCCTGCGTAGATGCAACGAGAGAAGTCACCAAAGAGTCTATTTCAAAATGTAACTTTAAACAGACAAAGCAAAAAAATGCAATCATGGAAATCTCTCTCAATTATTTCCTTTGCTGCCCTGCAGGGAAGCCAGACAGTCCAAATTAGTGGCCTCAAACAGGAAAGATAGAGAGATAGACTGATGAGAGAGAGAGAGAGAGAGAGAGGGGAGGGGGATGGGTGGAGGCAGAAGAAGATGAAAACAGAAGCAGAGCATGGTGGGAAAGTTAATGGGAGACAGAGAAATGAACAGATGGAGGAAAGAGAAGAGACAAAAATGTAAAGAGTCACGGAGAGACGATGGGATGAGCAGGCTTAAGGCTTTTGTGATGCATACAGCAGCACAATCGAAGCACAACAGATTATTATGCAGCGCGCAGCTGCCTTTAGAAAGCTCAGTACTGGATCAGAAAGGTGTTAAGTCATAGATAGAAACCTTGTGCCACAGGCATGTTTACACAACTCTGCTTTCTGCGCCGCGTTCACTGTCAGCCTCAGGTTTACACTCTTAAGACCCAAAGATGTTTCGCATCAATGTGATGAAAATATTTTTTAGTAAAAAAAAAAAAAGACAAACAGTTTATGTAAAAATTAAAGCAAATCATTGTAAAATGAGATCTTAATCCAAGTGTGTAAAGTATTGAAAACATTTTTTGTATATAATGGACTATAATATTAAAAAGAAATTATATAGACCACTGCTGTAAGAGGTCAAACAAGGTCAATTATGATTATTTTTATTATGCATTTTTGATCCATGGAGGTTTTTTGTAAAACTTTCCTCGAGCTGGGAAAAGCGATTTAAAAATTTGTGACATCATCACAATGCACTTTGCCCTCTGTATGGATTGTAATGTTTGTTTTTTTTCCATCTTCGTTTTCTTTCTCTTCCTCCCAATTTCTTTTACCTGTTACCTGCCGAGAGACTACAGATGTCAATTAGCAGTCGTGGCATATTTACATTTGTATTTTATACTTATGTTCATTAGTATGCTGTGTCCCTTTTAAAAGGAATAAAATAAAATAAAATAAAATAAAATAAAGAATGTAAAGTCTACAACCTGAGCAAAAGAAACAGTGCTGCAGATATTCAGTGGGCTGCATGTGGCAGAAGTAAACTTGCAAGCTAGGAATTTTTGGGGCATTTGCACCAGGTGAGCAATTCTCATTGAAATAAACTGGCTCCAGCATGGAGTCAGCCATAATTAGACACACGGAGGTAGCAGGAGTTCATTCCAATATATATTTACATAGTTAATAGTTGTTTACTGCTATATTAATGAACAGAATCACAGGTTTGATCCTTTAACAAACACAAACTAGTGGAAACATCAGACAGAGGCGGGTCATTAAAGAAACACATGACTCCTCTTTGTCCATCACATGCTCTGATTCACAAAAACACATGACTTAAATGCTCTCCACAGGTATCCTCCCCTTAGATAACCAGCAAAAACAAAAGCCTAACAATACTTAGCTCTAATCTTTTCCATTTTGTGCTGAGCTACAAATCTCTTATGCAATGCAGACATGTCAGCAACCCTTTCCACTCTTGGCTGATGTCCACCTGAACCTCCACAAATCGACCCAAGGTTTCTGACCTTGTTACTATTTCCAGAGCATGCACACAAAGTGGCTTCTACGAGATGAAACACTGACATGTAGACATTATGCTGATGAGAAATGACATTCCCAAAACAAAGTCAATAAAGACGACGGCAAGGATGAAGCAACAACAGCTCCTGGGAGAGGAACAGTCTGACAGAAGGCGATGCTCCAATATTTTGTAAATATCGACCACAATGACGCTGTCTGCAGTCACCACACTGAAACACACAGTGACTAAAGCGGGCCTGATCGCGGCCGCGCACTGAATCATCAGCTGACACATGCAGGAGCTGAAGCCCTTGTTACCTTTGAGCAATGGACAACAAAAACAAATCCCATAATGCCACGTCCAACAAAGAACCAGATTTGAAGTGCAGAGGATAATTAGGCTGGCTCTGAAAACTGTAAGTGTCAAATCTTCCTCTGTCATCACTGCTCACTGATTTCCTGCTGTGGGGAATGGGAACAGTGAAGGAGGCAGGACAGTGATACACAACTTACACAGGCCAAATCTGGCTTCTGATTGGGCCCAGATTTGGGCAAAATATTTCTAATTCACGTTAAAATAAAGTGATTCACACTGGGAATTGTATTTGTTCTTTTAGTATACATATAGAACTTGTTTATTAAAAAAAGTGCCAGTGGAGACTCCCCCGCACCCCCGACAGAGGTCCTCGCTAAGCCCCTGATGTCCTAAAATCATAAAAATGTCCTGAAATCCGAGAAATGTTCTGAAATCCAAGAAATGTCCTGAAATCCAAGAAATGTCCTGAAATCCGAGAAATGTCCTGAAATTCGAGAAATGTCCTGAAATCCAATAACCATTCAGAAATCCAAGAAATGTGCTAAAATCTAGAAATGTCCTAAAATCCAAGAAATGTGCTAAATTCTAGAAAAGTTCTAAAATCCTAGAAATGTCCTAAAATCTAAAATTTGTCCTAAAATCAGAGAAATGCCCTAAAATCTAAGAAACATGTATGGGGTTCCTTGGTCTGGTCCCTGGCCTCCTGTCATTTTGCAAAAGTGGTATCCCTGAGGTCGGGCTGGGCTGGTTTATTTTGGGTCAAACGCTACACTCATCATTTTTTCACCAAGAAGGCCACTCAGTGGTGGAAGGACGGGACAAATGACCAACCACAAAGACCAGCGGTCATATCTGACATCTGCAAGTGCTGAACAACAACAGTGGAGGAGAATTATATTAATATACTGTAGACCAGGGGCGTCCAGACTGTTTTGAATGGAAGCCAAATTAGATAATGGAAAATACATGGAGGCCAGCTGCTCCTCACATCATATTAGTAATTTAAAAAAAAACATCACATGCAACTGTGACATTTTGCAATGAAAAAGTATTTAGCTTTCCACCACTCCTGAAAGCAGAAGCCCTCACTGTCGACTTAACTCCTTTTTGCTGTGGCCTACTCCCAAACTCGGCTCTGGGGGAGTTTTCTCCTCCACAGCCTGCAGTCTCCCACCTCGGTGGATGTTTGAAGGCACAGTACAATTCCCAGCCTCCCAGAGGCCTGAGGCCACTACGGGGTGAGGAGGACGGCTGGTGACTTCTGGAAAAGTGGCTTCAAAACTGTTTTGAGTGGAAAGGTGCAGAAACATTAATCTACAGAGTTATACAGAGAATTTTGTTAATTCACGCTGCGGTAAATCGGTTTACATTGTTATTATTAGAAAACTGTGTGTGTTAAATCGCAAATGAGCTGAAAAACTAAAGATTTGTACCCCAATGTGTAATGTAATTTTCTTTTGGTTAGATTGATTTTATAAAATTGGTATAAAAAAATAATCATTTAACCAGTCTCAAAGTCGAGGTATCAGTATCAATAAAAAAAGATTTTGAACAAAACCCAGCCATAAAAGGCGGCATGGTTTCCTGTCATTTGGATTGAGCTCCACAGGATAGATATTTCAAAAAGCTTGGGTTTTATGACAGACTATAATGTTTTTCACACACCATCCTTCCCTCTCTGTGGTCTGTGAGCAGCCATAGTGAAGATGGAAACCCCTGACCTAGATGGTACGTCTTGGGAATGAGATTATTAAAGGCTAGCAGGGCTTAAGTCGTCTAGGCCAAGCTCAACTGCTAAGAGACAAAACAACACATGCACGCACACACAAACACACCACCAAGCACATGTAAGACAGCAGATGGAGGTGCATGTTCGGGCTCTCACTCAGTCCGAACGTACTCCTGCAGAGCTTTCAGCACCTGCCCTCCCTCGACAGCTCGGACTGAGATGTACTTTAAGTGTAGAGGCCTGTGGGAATTGCCTCGGCGCAGCGGCCAGAGGAACGACTCACTGCGCAACTCCTCCCGGCTGCCACATAAGCACCTCTTGAGCTGTAATTTATGGGCAGATTGTAAAGCACTTTGTGAAGTTTCAGACTAATGCCTGCAAGGTTATTCTGCCAAAGAGTAACAATGTCACTGCGATGAGGAATTGCACCTGGTTATATATGGCAGAGATTATGGAGCTCCATTATTCTAGGTGTGTGAGACTGGTGAGCACTGACTGCATGAATGTGAGTGTGTGTTGTATGTATTCACTCATAGTCCACAGCTGTAAAGGGCTCTAGAGCGGAGTGGAGCTAACTAAAACGCATACTGTTCTGCAACATGAATATGTGCCTTTTGAATATGTCAAAGAAATATATTTTGATGCTACCGTCACATTCAGCGTGCTAGTAAAAGATGCATTACATAACTGCACGTATGCACACACAAAGCGTGAGTTTAATAAACTGAACACAATTCAAAGGCGAATAAATATCAGCGATAGATTGTGCCTGTGCTGCGTTCACTAACACTCAAAAAACATCCGAACTGATAGGGGACACCGAATGATAAAAATGGGACACACAAACACACAAGATAAAGACAAAGGCAAGACGAAGTTTTTTAAGCCCAAACATGATATTTTTCTAACCATAACTAAGTCTTTTGTTTGTCTAAACCAAGGGTTCCTACACATTTTCATGAACAAAATGTCACAACATTTCCAGGACTTTTCAAGGATCCATGACAAAAATTTCCAATTCAGAAAAGCATGCACCTCTCTGTGTCTGCAGCACTTGCTGGCGCAGGAGGGGCCTCACTTCTCAAAACAACTGCTGCCACACTATGTCACATATACAAGGCACTGTCATTACAGGAACGGCTTGGCTGTTATTAGTGATTAAAAATGAGAACTGTGAGAGCTTGTTTTGTATCAAACAGTAAAGTTGGTTAAATTAATTGCCTTATTTGAAATCGCACAGCCTGCGGTGAAACTACTGCACATCACAAAGTCGATGCTTAAACACTATAAACCACGCAGTCCTAAGTCGATGCATAATAGAGCTACATAATGTCAGCAGCTAACTTACAGAAAATAAAATCAAATTACTTTGAGTGACAAATAATTTCATTACACACAACAACATTTTGTGACTTTTCCAAAATTTTCAATGATTTGTGCTAGTTGCTAGTGCTACTTGTGTGATTTTTCCAGGCCTGGAAAACAAGAATGTGAAATTCCATGGCTTTTCCAGTTTATCCATGACTGTGGGAACCCTGTAAACCGATCCATGTGAACCACAGTGATGTTGAAACATAAAGATTCAACGTGTCAGCTACCTAATAATGTACAAATGCAACATATCTGTGGTTTGCAGAAATGTTCAATGCCAACATTAAGTCTGGGTTGGTTGAATTCACAGAGCCTAGAACAGAGGAGGACCGTGGCGGGATACATCATTTCATCTTAGTGGGAACAGCACTTATCCCCCCCAACCCCATTTACACAACCCCGACCCAGAAACCAGTCCCAGCGTCCCTGACGAAGACACATGTGTGAAGCATAAGAGCACACATGCTCCACATACACACTAATACTGTGACACAAACATACTTAAAGGGGCTACCAGTCCCAGGGCAGAGATCCTGACTCCCAGGCTGATTTGTCTTCAAACCATCTGTCACCATCTGAGCCTCCACAGGCATTTCCCCTTTTGTACAACACCTCAACGAACACACAGAAACACACACAGAAACACACACAGAAACACACACAGAAACACACACTTTCACTGGAACCTGCCTTATGCTACAGCAATACAGTGACTCTATGCATGTTTGTGTGTGTGTGTGTGTGTTTGTGTGTATACACCGTGTCTATTTTTGGCTCCTAAGCGCATGCTAACGCTCTGCGGCAGCATGACGTATTCATGTGTTTTCCAAACACCACGTTTGTTTTGCATCCTTTAGATTGTAATTTAGCAGCATCATTTGGTATTGCGATGCAGAGCATTCACTCATACACAAATATGCAAATACATTTCATACATAATTTAAAATGCAACATGAAAAGGACACAAGTTCCTTCTGATAAACAAGTTGAAGGAGGGGAAAAGTTCTCGGCTTCGTTTGTTGCTACAGGGAAGAGGTGGAATTTCTAATTTGATTAATTTAATTAAAAAGGTCAAATGTTCCAAGACACCAAAACCTGATTTTTTTTTTTTTTTTTGTTCAAGGTATTATAATTTCCCCGGTGTTCCCGAACGCAGCTTTACCCGATTTGAGTGACAGAAAAAATGCACAAAGTGATGCAAAATGTGCTCCTCATCAATAGCGTCTTGGTTCTGTTATCCCTCGCCTCTTTTGTCCTGCCCCGCTTTGTTGTGCGCTGTTCAATTCTGTCCCATTTGCATTCACTTGTTCTCTCCAGACCTTGTTCCTTCAGATGATTTAATTGGCTCAAAAACTGTTTACACAGACATGCATTTCACCTCCCAGTCCCCGTAGATGTATCTGTGGAGCAGTAAACAACTCCAGCTGAAGAAGAGGCTTTTTATCATTCTCGCAGTGTTTACAGCATGCTGAGAAGTTTGTAACATCTCTCATTCAAATCATGTTTAAAGACTCGGGATGATCAGAAAGCTGCAGAATGTTAAATCATGGCTCTGGTGATGAATGTATCTCATCTTAGTACTACATTCATTAAATCGCTGCTCTTACCTGGCAAAAAACTGACAGTCTCTTTCAACCAATCAAAGTGCTCGGGGTAAGCCATGGCGAGACAATCCAGGACAATCAGAGCCTCCTCAGATGTTGCACTTTGATGTCAAATAGCGCTCCCGATAAATCCATTATGCACCCCAATTTTCTCTCAACAAAACATGAAACAGCGAGTCCGCTGTCTGAACCATGAGAGCTGAATTAGGCGCCGATGATTCCCCGGAGGAGCGACACTTCAGTGAAGTTATTGAATTGACAAATCAGGTCACATCCAGGACCCTGTGCAGCCCCCAGCGAGCTGCTACTACTACTACTCGTAGCCTGCTGCTGCTGCTACAGTATGACTCTCCCTGCCTGCACGCTCTGATAACTCCCGATGTGAGATGCACAGGGCACAAAAAAGTGCCTACGCCAGCAGCCTGGGCCAAGGCACGGCCAGACAGCTTAAGCCCGGACCCATCCCATTTCACTTTCATTGTTTGTCTAACTGGGTTTGACCAGCCGCGTCCCAAACTGAGCACCCTCTGACCTTCACTGTCCTCCTCCCACTTGTCGGTCTGTCACCAGTGCCACAAAAACAACAGAGAGTGTGTGTGTCCTCTGTGTTCCCACAATCCACAGGATGGTGTTTGTGTCCCGGCTGCCCTGTCACACACACACACACACACACACGCGCGCACACACACACACACACAAACACACACAGTCCAAACTGTCTCCCACTGATGCCAGCATGTGTGCATATCAACTTTGGTGTCAAGTGCTGCACCACCAGGCGCCTGATCGCTGCCTCTTTCACAGAGAGGAAGACAGATAGTGTGACGGAGGAGATAAGATGGAAGAAAGAGAAAGAAACAGCTGGTCCAGTCAGCCGCTGTGACAGAGTCTGGCCATTTGCCGACGCTGAGGGGACATTCAGCTGTGGCAGCCAGGGACGGGGCCCTGCACTGAGGGCAAACACACACTCACACGAGCAGTGTGAGGCTGTCACAGAGGGAGAGAGAGTGTGTGTTGGTGCACGAGGGATTACACAGTGAACCTCTGCAAGGCTATAGGTCAAATTACTGTAAAGCAATTTAATTTAAAACACTGACCGTGGTTATTTTGAGAAACTAATAAATTCAATTCGATACACTTTATTGTCCCAGTAGGGAAATTTGTGTTGGACTCAGTGCTGCACAGATGCAGCGACCACAGTTACGATAAAAACAGTAATCACACCGTTACATTAGAAACACAACAGTCTAAACAATAACAACATCAGATGCACCATTGCACATAATCCGATTTACACCTAACACAGTATTCAGGGGGTGCCTCATGGGTTGGGGGGACCCAGCTTGCCCCCTGCCACCATGGCAGAGTACCCAGCTGTCCTCCAGACACTCTGAGCCTCCTGCTCTGCCTCACATAGGCATCCAGGACCCAGGACCCAGGGGGGTGTGTGGGCCGGGGAGGACAGCCAGCTGTGGGACTCTGGACGGGGCAAATGCTACAGCCTGGCCTCCCTCGCCTTCCTGGTGCTCTGCTGGAGTACCAGAGGCATGAAACAAAAAAATAAACCTGTAATGACTGCAGGAAATAAACTTAGGCTTAGACTGGGTCTGGTCTATTATGTGACACACCGACAAACAAGATTTGCCACCATCCAAAACTATGTCAAATAAATGTATTAATGAAAAGGAATCAACTGTAAATGTAACGTGCACAAATGTGTGATCAAAGAAATCAAAGTGAACAAAGAAAGTGTGCTAAACAAAAACTGCGGTGACCCACTTACACTCTATCCTAATAAGCACAGGTTAAAACTGATAGTGTCACCGTCCATATCCAGCTGCCACAATCATAAAAGTGATAAATAATTATATCCTGAAACACTAAAAAAATACATGTATCAATACCAAAATATAAAGCATCCTAAATCTTAGTAACCTTACAAAAATTCACTCCTTTCCACATTGATTCATAGCTGCTAAATACCCAAATTGAATGTATTTAATACGAGCATGAAAATGCTGATGCAGAGTACTCATTTTTGGGTTTTTTTGTTATTGTCGTTCTTTAAAAGTCTCTCTCAGAGCGCCTGCTTTGGGTTTGAATCCTCAGTATTCTATAGGTCTCTAGTCTGCCATGTATGCTCATATAAAATGAAATATTCAGTGGCAAACTAAAACCCCTACACACACACACACACACACGCAACAAAAGCCAATATGATGAACTTCAGTCCGCAGAATTTGCATTTTTTGACAGGTTTAAAATGAACCACTTTGAAGATTTAAACGTCAGATTCTCTTTCCGCCACAAATATCAACACAAATGAGCTGTGAAACGTTTGTATGAGATACTCCGGCTAGAAAACGATTTCTTCTGTGACATCAAAACACCTAAAAACTCTGACTAAATCTGGCTTTACAGGGATGAGAGAAGTTTATTTTAAACGGAAAAAAAAAGTTTTACAGTGTTAGATATTCTGTGTTCTAACCAAGCAGACCGTTTCACTATTTTCATAACGTTCATAAATGAGCTACTAACACATTACTTCATTCAAAAGAATAAATTCTATCAAATCTGGAATAAATGGATCGAATTTATGACCCCAATACAAGCAGACTTTTCATGACCCCAGACAGAGTATACAGAGTATCTAAGTGCTTAAGTGTACATATGTACGTGAAAGTAAGTGAGCATATGTGGATATGGAAGTATTATATATTTGTTTTTCCTTTTAACAAAAAAAATGGGGAAAAAAGAAATGAAAGCAGAAGAAAGAAAAGAAATGCAATGATCCTGGAAATTGCACTGTTATACTATATAGAGGCACTGATATAGTTGTTTTTTTGTTAGACATTAAGATTTATTTAGTTAGTTAGTTGTTTGTTTTTTGGGGTTTTTTGGGGTTTTTTTTACTATGTTTTTATACTGTTTTGTATTCATTTTCATGTGATAATTTGTGTTTTTTGGTATGGACCCTGACTCTGGAGTATAGGATTAAATTAAGTCAAATTGAATCGAATCGAATCGAATCGAATCGAATTGACCTAAAGTGAATATACTGTATCTGCACTACACAGGCATTATGTGTATTATGTGTATGCAAAAAATGTGACTAAAATAATAAACATTTTTATCAAAAGACTAAGACTAAATGTAAAATAGCTGCCAAAATTAACAGTGTAACTCCACAGTGGTCTTTTCACAGTGCAGATTAAATTCTCTGACAGTATATTGCAATCTAGTGACATCCTTTTACACAGAAGTCACAGAGTACTGTAGATGGCTGGGCGTGCAGCTTATAATTATTTTTATTATCCGAATCCGGAGGTTCCCTGTGGCTGACCTACTGTATCTAAGAGGGTTTTGATATCAGCCCACTTGCCCACAAAGCTGCTCGAGCTTTATGGGGAAGAGAGAATGTGTTTGATGGTTAAAAGACTTAAGCAGCAGACACACCCCTCCACAAGTACTGCTGGATATAAATACACACACCACCTTCAAGGGTCTTATCCAGGCCGCCTCCCTCTCTCTCTCTCTGCACAACACAAACAAACATGCAGAGGGGTGAAGTCAGAGCTCTGGAGGTGGGCAGCTGCAGACTAAATACAGAAAGAGACAACTAGAATTATGGCAGTTGAGGCTAATTTGGCTATGCTAAGCACCCCGCTCTTTAACAGCATCACTATAGCACCCTCCACATGGTTAATGGGCGGCTACGTCATAACTGTCACAAGACGAATGCTTGTTAGGGAGATAAATGGTCGTTCCTGCAAAGTATTTTAGTGCAAAGTACAGACTGTTGTTTGGCGGCAGCCGCGTAATGTTTAGCAACATCGAAGTCATCTTTTAAACAACGGATTCAAGATGTGATGATGATAGAACCAGAGAGGGTCAGATATACTGTATGTGGGTCATAGCTGGTCACCTTTCTATTTTAAAACCTTGTCATTTGAATAATATGTGGCTGTTATATTTTAACTGGTCCATTTGTGTACTGAACACACAAAACCCAACACTGGTCATCGCTGTTTGTCTGGTTTATGTATTTATTTGGTTGACCAATATTGTTTTTTCAGAGCCGATACTGATACCAATCAATAGTAGTTAATGAGACAGATAACTGATATTTGGAACAGATATTCATTTACAATTAAAATTAAACTCTTTTGGTCAATATGTAGAATTTGAAATCGAGCAACACAAACTTTTGTTTAAATGCATTTAGCAAATGTTTCATAAAAACTGAAATGTTCATCAAATACAGCAAGTTCCTAACAACTTTTTTTTGATAAACTAAAGTGAAAATTTAAATAAAAATGAATAAATAAAAATAGCTCCTTGACGTTTTACAAAGTAAAAGTTCCTCCCATGCTAACACTTTGTTTACGTTTTTTAATTAATTAATTTTACAGGCAACTATTAATATAAAATGTCAATACAGATAATCAGCAAAATGTCGTAAACTGTATTTATCTATTTTAAACTTTGGTTATTTATATAACTCTGGATGATAGGGTGTGGTTGGGCATCTATGTAAATGTCAATCAAGTATTCACATGTCAAATGGTTATATTTTAAAGACATAAATAAAAAAACACTGCTCAGAGAATAGAAGATATCCAGTTCAGACGCTGTCTTCAAGTCTCTCGCTGATCTTTCACTATCGGCTGAAAAGATCAGCTAAAGTTGTTGCTATCTCCTCATGTGGAAACATAATGGATGAATACAGCAGGGAAGGGCGAGGTGGGAGGTGGCGAGAGATCAGAGGAGTTATCTAAATGAGATCTGTGCCGTCCTGAGGACAGAAGAGTGTCTCACTGTCTGTGTGCACACATGTGACCACGTGTGCAGCTGTGTGTCCCTTTAAAAGCACATTAAAGTCAAACTGAAGCGCACTGTCGTTCTATTCACAGAGTTTTATGTGGACCTAACAGTGTTTTAGTATTTCTGCCTCACGAGGATCCATCCGAGACACAACAGAGGGGCTTTCAAATATCATTTGAGAGACTGGGATTTTGTTAAATGGAGAATGGCTGACCAGTGCAGTCCATCCATTTTCTGCCACTTAGCCGGGCCCTGGTCTTCTGCTGGACACTTACTAGATTAGCACAGACATCCTTTTCCCCAGCCACATCCTCCAGCTCCTCCTGAGGCGTTCGCAGGCTAGATTATGTTGAATCTGTTATCCCTCCAGCTTGTTCTGGGTCTGCCTTCAGAATAATAGTGCCTGAAATATCATCACAGGTCCCCCTGTCTCCGTTCAATGCAAAGGAGCAGCACATTCACTCACAGGTATCGAAAACACCATCGCATTTCAGCTGCTTGTTTGCACGTTGTTTGGCTGCTTCATTAACCCTTTGAAACCTGGAGCGAAATCACTTTCTTGTCCTGCTTACAGACACCTTTGAACTCTGAGCAAAATGGTGCAATTTCTTTCAGAAAGTGTTAAGTCACCCTGACTTTTAAAAAAATGTGTGCATCAGTGCTGTTTGTTCAGCTTTGATTTTGTCGTGACTCAGAGAAGACGCAACTTGTGGCAATCGAGGACTAACGGTTTTAAAGTTGCTTATTTGCCTCCATGTGCCACATCCACTGCTGCGGCTCCAACTGCTGGCATGTTGGTAAGTGGGTCACATCATTTGGTCAATCTACAATAACTCCAATTTCTGTTGTTTTTAGAAGTCTGCCATGCACCTGTCCCTTTCATCTGACACAGTATGTCTGCCTCATGTCTCTCCCTCCTGCAACCCGCCGGGGGAAGCGCGCTTCGAACTTTGAAAGCTAAAGGATACTCACTTTGCTTTGAAAATAAAAAAACATTTTCTTTAGTAGCCATAACCCTCAGAAAGATAAATAAATCTCAGGCAGACCCTGAAGGTGCATGACTTTTACATACACTCACACTATTCCAAAGAACAACAAATAATTTAGCTCTGGCCAACACTGACACACAACACAGCTAAAGGCATCTATTTGTAAAAGATTAAGTTTTTCCAGTTCTCCAGTGATGTATTGTATTGCTGAAACCCACCTCCTGGTCGACTTTCCCAACACATTCATTCTGAAATAATCTGCAGGATTTGAGATGCAGAATAATAAACACAACAAAGAACAGAAACAATAAGCTCCACAGTGGACCAAAACGTACAAATATAAAGAAATAAAACAGCAAAAAAGATTTTCTCTCTAAAAGTCAATGCAGCCAGTTGTACACAGTGTGTAGAGTAGTTTATCTTGCCTCAGCACCTGTTGTGAGACTCGCTGTTTGCTGCTGTTGTTAGCTGTTCACACACAGCATGTAAAATAAAACACTGGAGGTCCACCACGCTATACAGCCAAAAAGCAGCAACAGATAAATCCGTGTTTCTATTCTGCACAACAGAACCGTCACACTGATAAAGAAAGAAGGAATCACCATTTCTCAGTCCCGCTATCACCACTATCAAGCACGTGAAGAGAAGGTTCTGCCATATGGTATTAGTTTCAGAGCCCCAGGGCCAACATCTGTATGCAGACAGCGTCCTCATCCAGACTGAAGAGACAAATGCTTCTTCTTCTCCAAACTGAGAGCGGTCTTTTCACAGACTCGCCATTTCAATGAGAAGCAGTCAGACACAAAGAGAATGACTGGCAACGCTGCAGGGCACTCTGTGACTATTTGTTTATTTTAGCATCTGGGGAAGTGTGTGTGTGTGTGTTAGTGTGTGCATGTGTGTGTGTGTGTGTGTGTGTGTGTGTGCACGTATGTATGCATGTGGGTTTTTATGATGATCAGCCATTGATGCCCAGTGAGCCACAACTGTAGTGGATAAATGTCTATAATGTCAAGGGCTGTATAATATAGTACAAAGCTTCAAAGCTTCATTCATAACGACATCTGATTTCTTGAATGCTGCACAGCTCCTTTTTTTTTTTGCATGTCTATTTATTCTGCTTAAACCCAGCATTTCTCCACTATTGCAGATATAAATCAGGCTGGACTAATATTTTTTGGTATCATGCTTTTTGTGGTGGCTGAATCGTTTCCGGCTTCTGTGATTCAAACATTTTCAATAACTGCAGTGTTTTAAAATCTCAAAATCAAAATTTATTGTGAAAAAAAATCTGCTGCTTGGAAAAACACAAAAGGGGGCACACAACTGTATTAACAGGGCGGCCAGCAGCAATCTACAGCACAATAGTTTATTATTTATTCATTTATTACTGCTTATTTATGAATCAATTTATTTAAATGGAGGATTTTGTTCCAGGATTTTTTTTTTTTTTTTAAGGTTTATAGTGTCATAAAACACAATGACAGACATTCAAAGCTTCCTCCAAAAACCCAATAGAAGCTTGAAGCTTCACATTCAGTACAACCATAATAATGTCTATTAAGTACTTTATTATATGTGGAACGTCTCCTTTTATTACCTGCTTGTATGGTGCATTGATACAGTGCAAAAGTTTTCAGCATACTTTGTTATATTTTAGGACGACTGCTGATTTGCATGCGTTCACACTGTTACCAAATATATTTTAATGGTGTTTACAGCAAATAACTGTAACTATCTATAGTTCAATCATCAGAGAAAAGTGACAAACCTTCTAAAGCACTTGCACATTTAACTTTATATCTCTATGTCATTCTTTATTGCAACTGCAACCTTTCTTGACTCTCTGCTCCCAACTCTCCAAAAAATACAACTCAAACCCCCTTCAGTCACCAGGTACCGAGGAACTGATGATTTAAAGGTTAAGACATCGAGGTTAAAACATGCACACTTAAATGATAATATTTTAACAAGTAACAAGTCCCAATGAGACCTTAAAATAAAGTCATTACAATAATGTTGAAACAACTGTTATATGACACCTACAAGAATAAAAAACACTTTTTACCTTAAATTTTACTTTAAGTTTGTATGACAAAGAGCATTCAGAGTAGTTCTACCTCTAGTGAGGGGAACCTGAACTACCAAAGAAGAAGAGATATTGCTGCCATTACATGATATGGAAGATCGGGAGATTGAAAAAAAAAGTAAACATGCACTGGCCAGTTTTTGGGGATCGTAACCTCTTTTTTAATGTATTCCTTAATGCAAGGTAGATTTATTTACTATCTACTAATAAAAATTTGTCCTGCTACATCTTCATCAAAGAAGGAGTTTAGGATTCTCACGTTATGTGTTAGTCTTAATTCAAATCAATAAGTAAATGATGATTCAAGGGATTTTCCTTTAAAATAATACGTAATAAAAGAGTACTGCACATTAACCTTCTGTGACAGATGATGCTTGAACAGTAACCCACAGCCTTCAGGTCCTGACCATTAACAACTCTGCTCTTCCTGCTGGTGGTTTTCTGGGCTAAAAGCATGTTGTGTTCTTTGAAAGCCTCCTCCTTTCCACCCCATTATCTCCACAAGCATGCTAAACCCTCGACTTAATCGTTCATTATTGATAGCTCGGCAAGAGGCCGTCCCTCCCGGTGCTAAGGGGAGATGGTTAAGGCTGGGATGTAAAAGATGTAGGTTAAGGGTTTGTGGAGCCGGCGACTGCTCGGCGCGGCAGCCTTTCACTGCACGGAGCTGCATGAGTCGTGTTTCTGCGTGAGACGTATTGTTGTTCATGAATGTTCTCCAGCTGAAAACTGCTGGGGAAAAGTGAGTTAAAGTCAACGGCCCAGCATGTTTCCTGAATGTTCATGTGTATGTGTGGATAAGGAAGTGTGTGTTTTTGTGTTTTACAGCACTAAAACAAGGCCGAAAAGAACCTTTTTTTTCAGTTGACTATTTGCTGAGAAGGCTGTCACACCTGCTGACAGTGGCACATTTACCATTAGAAATTCTTAATTTCTGAAACAATAACTCCTTGATTTCAGAGAGTGCTGAACACAAGCGTCTCGGTTCAGTGACCAGGTGATTTTGTCGGCTGAGATGACAGCTGATGCTAACATTAGCTTCATGGGTTGGATGAAAACGCCTTCTCGTCTCAAAAGACTGAGGCTAACAGCATGTCCTATGGAGAAGACATGGAAATAAACTAGAATTACCATACTGCAGTTTTACGCCTCCGTACACCCGTCATGTTTCTCTTACAGTTTGCATCGATGTCTGTGAAAACATCGATGCTTCACATACATCTTCCCCCCTGGCAGCACAGAAGATCTATACAGTCAGCACAGTTGATCTTATTAGACATTTGTGGGAAATTTTGTTGTATTTAGCACAAGAATTCCTGCGTTATGGCCACACCCATGTTTTCTGAGGTCACAATGGCCTTGACCTTTGACCTGTGGCCACCAAAATCTAACCAGTTCATCCTTGAGTCCAAAGCGACATTTGTGCCAAATTTTTAAAAAATGCTATGGGGCATCCTTGAGATATCGCAATCATGAGAAAGGGACAGAAGAACGGATGGACGGACTGCAAACATGAAGAGACATAATGCTTCTGGTCTCAGATATTTCCAACACAGATGCATAAAAACACTTTCTTGTGCTGCAGTGTAGAACTAACTAGTCTCAGTATAATAATAAGCAATAAGGGAAAAAACTGACTACCAGACTTGTTTTTCACTCTTAAATAACACTGTTAGCTGGTTCACTTACTTGGACGAGCAGGACAGAGGTCAGATTTAACAGAGAAAAGTCTTTAAAGCAACTCCATGTGTTTGACAGAAGTAATACAGTCGGCTAATGAGTTTGGCTGAGGTTGCCGAAATGTAGGTTAAACTGACAGCGGAGCTAATAAGCCACATACTACACAATTTTGTTTATTTATTTTTTTTAACCCTTTGAGACCTGGAAAAGTTTGCTGGATGTCTTTTAAAAACATAACTTAAAGGCAATGAGCAATGAGAAAAAAATAAATAAAACAAACAAACAAACAAAAAAGAAATAACCTGAAAAAAAATCTTAAAAAATAAAAATAAAACTGTAGAGTAATTATTTAATCATGATAATGATTTAATCATGATCAAGTATTTAATTATGATAATTATGAATATATCTTTTTGGACATTTTTCCTTGGCTTCCTAAAAAATAATTTTCCAAATCTACTAATTTCTTGCAATTTCTCAAAAAATTCGTGCCAAGTCGCTAACTGCCTTTTGCTCCATGTTTTCAGCAGAAAGCAAACCAATTTTTTTTCAGATGTCGAAGGTTTAAATACTTGTTAAGGTGTCGATCCAAGTTTCAAATGGTTAATGTATCCCGTAACCCCACAAAATGTAGCCTAGTAAGCTAATTAAATGTTCCTGGCCTTGGAAGTAGGGCTCGGGTGCTGCTGTAGGTCGTACATTTGTAGCTCCGTGAAGAACAGCCAAACACACTGTTTAATCCTTAGATCTTTCCTTGAAGTTTTGCTCACTCTGCGGCCACATGCACACCGTCTCGACATGTGAGGAAAGCCAGAGCTTGACTGGCCTGCCGTGCGTGGTTACGGTTGCTAGGCTATGATGTGAAAATTGCTATTCCAGGGAGGGGTCTGCTCAATTGATAAGCAAGACATCACCTCATCCAACAGCCGTTTGACAGTTTTTCTGTCGTGTGAAAAAGCAGGGCGGCTTCTGTGAGTGGGACGGGTATATCAGAGGTCATGCCTTAGTAAAAGCCGTGGCAAGGCCCGCCGTTTATGAGCCGGATAACACGGCTCTGACAGCGTATCAATCCCTCACATTTCAGCCAAGGACGCCAAGAAAAACGTCAGCTTTGATGGATGATGCAGACTGGGATTTTCACCATAACAGCAGCGGACGATCCAGTTTACACCACTGCTGCGAGCTCCACTTCCAGTATGACTATTAATCCTCAGAAAGCCACACACATGCAGCGGAGAGGCACCAGTGTGACCTCGTTTTTAAAGAGCAAAAGGTCATGTGACCAGTACTCTTGGACAGAAAGGAGAAGATAAAGAACATGAGTAAACAGGGGGAGTAACGAGGAGATAATGTTGAGCAAGCGGGCCGGTGAATCGGGATATCTTGATATCGGCTCCATGAGTACCAGATATATCTACCACTTCATGTGAAGTGTTACTATAAAAGCTTAAACGAGAATTTCACAATTATTTATCATTAACTTCATCTATCCAAGTTTGGGGTATAGTGTGACATTTAATATATGTTTTATGGTGCTCTGTGTCGCTCTGCCAAACTCCCACAAACTGGTGACATCAGGAGCACAAGAAAACTACGATCTAGTTCAGCTTGTGTTTCTAGTATCCAGGGGGGGCGTGTGCTACATGCATCCAAAAACAAGTCTTCTGTCTTGTCCCGCATTGTAAACAAGCAGCATGTCCACCAGAAAAATGGCATTTTTTATTTTGATTGCAGACAGAGGATGTTAGGATAGTTTTACAGTGTACTGGTCGACTTGGTTACACACCAGATGGAGTCGGTGCGTGTGTTAAAACGTGAAAGCTTATGGTTGGACTACTGGACAAATTGATTTTTGGCTCTGTACATTGCCGGCTCTTTTTTCTTTTGCTTCAGCCTCCGATATGACCGAGAGCCGCAGCTCGCTGTCAGCTGAAAGACGGTGGGGAAATACAGCCTGTGGAAAATTTTACATCAAACTAATTTAAGAGTTTATTTTGCCACCGGAGTTGGCAGTTGTAGGTTTAGCTCCCTGAAAACTCAAACACCAAGTGCATGCACTGAATCATCTCACATGAAGCAATAGGAATAAAAAATAATAATAATATAATGTCTAACCACTAACTGTGCAATAATATCTATGGGATATATTTCTATATATTTACAGTAAAATACTACACACCATCTGTTGGTCATTATTGTAACAGCGGGCTAACCCTCCATGACGGTTTCTGCGAGTTTTGTTCTGTTGTTGGTCGCCGGTTGTTGAGTTAACTGTGGCCGGCAGGATCACAAGAATAAACAGGAATAAATAACCATCAGACTGAGAGGGCAGATGATTGCTGTGTGGGTATTTTTGTCACTGAATGCTGTTTTATTGCCAAAAAAGTGATAGCTTTTGGCTGTGGTGGTAACACACTTCAAGGCACTGAAGTGCATGGCCTCTTTGTTGGTGATAACAGATTAGTGTTCGTAGATTTATGACTTTTTTCTGTTATCAGTATGTTATTTTAGACGCTTTTACTTTTTGTAAACAAAGCCGTGTTTGAGATGCTCCACATGCTGGACAGTTTTCAGGTGCATTTGAGGGTTGAGTGTCAGGAGCTCAGACTCAATGCACCCTTGTACTTTTAGGAATTGCAACAAGGGCTGTGCAAGACGGAAAACTGAGTTTCTCTGTGACAGTACGCACTGAGGACTTTATTACTTTAACTGACTGCATTTACCATCAACACTGATTGGTTTTCAAATTGAAAACACAGTGAAAAGTTATTTGCAACCTCATGCCAAAACAATCAAAAATGTTTCGGCAAGAAGGCATCTGTAAACACGTCTGTATCTGTCTCTCTCTACACCGCAGCGGACCTGCGACCATGGCAACGTAAACAAATCTGGTGAGACCGCTGCACAAATTTCATAAATTAAATGGTTTCATTCTCTCCAAATTAGACGTAATGTTGCTTAATTGTATTGCTGGTTAATTGTAATGGAAAAAACAACACACACACACACACACACACACACACACAATACAGGGAGTTATCTCCACAAAACAGCCCAGTATGAGTCACATCTCCACCATTAGCCCACACATGGGAGAGGAAAGATAAGTCTAACCTACAAACAGAGTAGTGATACTTATAAAACATTCATCAGAACACCACTACAGTCAGCGGACCAATCGTTCGCCTTCCTTCCCTCTCTATCGCTTCCCTCTCTGCTATCCACTCTCTCCGTATGATGCTTACGTCCCACTGCCTCCTCTTCCACCCCACTTGTCTTTAGCTGCAAATGGTAAATGGAAGCTTATACCTGTTGACCTACATTACCACTGTCTTGCTGGGCTTCAACGGAGGAAAGTGCTTCTATCCTATTGAGAGAGCAGTAATGTATAGGAGACGGGAAATAGGCGATTTGAGGGTGGAGGCCGTCCCTCTTGTTAGCGAAATGACCAAAATGCGTGACCCCTTGTTAACCTGCCATCGCTCTCCATCCCCCGGGTCCAGCCTCAGACCGCATCCTTTCCGGACTCAGACCTATAATCAATAAATTATTGACAATTATTCAATTTTTATGAAGCGTTTCTATTTTGACTGACATATCATTTGTAGGTTTAGCTCCCTGAAAACTCAAACACCAAGCACATGGGTTGAATCATCTCACATGAAGCAATACGAATAAAAAGAAAATACATAATATAATGTCTTATCACTTACTGTGCAATAATATTTATGGGATATATTTCTATATATTTACAGTAATTATACTACACACCATCTGTGCATCTGTGTACTTCAGTTATCCTGCGCAACTACCAATCATGTACATACAGTATCTGTATAAGTAAATTGATTTTATATTTTATTATTTCTTTTTTTTATTTTACATAATTTGTCTTTTGTAAAACTTTAGCCTTTTTCTGAACTTCATCACATTTTTGCATTATTCTCTGCTTCTGACTCTGAGCTGCTGTAACGTGTGAATTTCTCCAGCGTGGGATAAATAAAGTCTAATCTTATCTTATCGAATCTTATCGACTCAGCCAAACAAATCTGTGCTTTCCGATCAGCATTGCGACTCAAGGGAGTGAGATACTGAGGGTCAGAGAAGCATAATTACACATGGCGTTGTAGCTCAGATGTTATTTTTTGTATTGTTATCTTCATTAACATATATTTTTAGGTCTTTTAAACTAATAGGTACGATTCTTGTAATGGAAAAACTTTGCCAAAAGCCAGTTCATTTTGTGGGTTACTTTCCAAGATATTGATTCACTTTTCAAAAAAAATTAAAAACATTTTTAAAAATCCTATTTAAATATGTTTGCTGACTGATTATCAAGACTGTGTAGAGAGCTATGTGCAAAATGCACCTCCAGTAACTGCACCAAAGCAAATATCATGACTGGCAAAGAGAAAAATATGTGAAACAAGGTGTTAGGTTTCTGCCAACAGGTAAGATAGATACTGCAGGAGATGAATGAATCTGGAGTGAGAGCCAGGCAGGATGGTGTGAGTGAGGAGGATGTCAAAGATGTTTTTCATTGACAGGAGTCAAAGATTCACACAACAAAGTCTGGAGCTACTGAAAGGTAAGAGACAGTCAGATTATCCACATTTTCTCTCACACATTTTATGCTTTTTCCACTGTTGCAGTGCAGCAAACATTGCTCAGCCTAAAATGTTGACCTACATCTCACTGACTTTTATAAGGGGAGAAACTATCTTCTGGAACTACATAAAAACAAGGTCCGAAGCAATTTATGGACAGAAAGTCAATGCTTATTGGTTCCAGTTTGTAGCAAACAATGTTTTCCCACAGGCTCTTATCTGTCGTCTAACATAACTACTGTAACAGAATAATATTGGGTTCTGCACGACATTTCCTCAGTGCTGGCACAGTGCAAATACAGAGTAAAGATTAAAAAATGCAGGTCTGGATGTATAAAAGCATCCCTACAGACTGTAATATTTACATTCTCTGTATCAAACACACTGTGTAATATTCAGTTGATTTGATGCAAGCAAACACTAAAAAAGTCAAAGAAAAACATCGACATGGAGAAAACACAGCCAGTGGCTAAAAGTATCAGCCCTATCGATCTAACAAGCAGTAATTCAATTTAGGCACCGGTCCAAAAATAATAATACAGTCAGTCGGTGCAGACTAACAACTGAGTAGCAAACTCAACCAGTTCCAAAAAACAGCGGCGCTCGATGAGACACATCTGCATCACTCCTCGGCCTCCTTTCATCTCAGAAAGCTAATGCTGATGTTCACTTTACTTTTGTCTTTGAAATATTCCTGTTTATTTCAGCAGCCTTGCTTTCCTCTAAGAGCCTCAGCTCTTCTGTTAATGCAGTTTCAGTTTGGCAACTTGAAGGTTGACACATTATAAAGCTGCATCACGGAGTATAAAAGGTAAACTTGCATTACATAATCCACACAGAGGTCAAAAACATCAACATGAATTGACCTTAATGTACAGGGTGACAGCGCTACATGGTAAAAACGTCAGGGATGGCATTTGAGCCACTGTTAAATGCTGCTAAGGGTATGTAAAAAACACTCAGGTTCAGTGGCTCAAACATTGATGGGAATCGCCACAAAGGGTCCGTACAATAACCTCGGTTTGGTGGCTAAAATTGCAGGGAGTGTGTCCAGAAAGTGGACTTCAGATTAATGGGCTTTTGTTTCTGGGAAGGTTGGGCTGTCAGAGAAAGGGGCTTTTGGTCCATTTGGCCATTTTTCAGATTGATGGAGCTTCAGGATTTCGAATCATCAAAATAATGGTGTGGCTCCAAATAGACACTGAGTTTATATTAATCTACTTAATTAAACAAGAAACACCCTCTTAAATATTTTACTTCATATTTACTGATCTGATTAAGCTGAATATCACCGTGGAACAAATCCTGGACCTCCTCCATCGATGGCAGAGTGATCAATCAATACAGAGCTCATTTTCTGGTTTGTGCCAACACATAAAACAATGAAATTAAGTTCTATAGCAAAAGCTGCAACAAACAATTGTGGATTAACAAAATCTGTTCTCTATCCGGAGTCTCTAGAGCACGAAACAAAGCACCTCTTTGTTTTCTGGATGATAAAACAAATGGCGTAAGTATTTTTTGTGCTATGAAACATCTTGTATGGTGCAGCAGCAGTCAGAACTGCAAAAGCTGAGAACTGTGACTACATATGACTTCTGACTCGTCTCCTGACTGCAGAGTCCCTTGTCTACATGAGATGCTAAATATAGCCGGTCTTCTCTCTCCACCAAACAGCTTCTGAGCTAATGTGGGCTGCGAGGCAGTGGTGGGTCGGGGTGTGAAAGGATGACATGCGTCCAGTGGAGATGCTCTCATCAGCGGATCTCAGCTGCAGAGTTTGAGGCTCAGCCCCTGACTCATACCAGTCCACATGACTTCACACGCTGATGCTCGCTGATAACGTGCCGGGATTAGGGCCACCGTGTGTCGATATGTGAGGAAATGAGTGTGTGTGTGCGTGTGTGTTGCTCTGAGGCCTAAGATCTGAGGAAAAACCACAGATATGCACACCCCATTTAGCTACTGATTCTTGCCAGTAGCACTCACCAGCAACTATGTGACCAGATACCATGGATGTATAAAGAGAACTGGATACAGTAATGGAGGCGGGGTGCGTTCATTCCTTTCAAAGTTACTTAGTGACATACAAAGCCAAAACAGTTTGACTTCTGTGTGTAAAATTATCCCGATCTTCAGGTTTGTGTTGCTTTCCGCTAATTTAAATAATAAATAGGGATTAAATTTTATCACTGCACAGCTGTTTCAGATTTTCAAAATGTTATCGGACCAACTGGATCAAATCCCAACAGTGAAAGGAGTCATTTAGCAGGGGGTTGTGGTGCTCAAAAATGCGTATATGCTGATTTACAGATGTCTCTTTCCCAGTGTAAGTCTTTGGGAAATTCTCTCTTTTTTTTCATAATTTTTTGGCATTTTAGCCCTTATTAGATAGGACAGATCAATAGCGTGAAAGGGGGAGGGAGAGAGGGGTCGACATGCAACAAACGGCCTCGAGCGGGAGTCGAACCTGAGGCCGCTGCGGCAAGGACACTGCCTTCATTCATGGGGCGCCTGCTTTATCCACTCAGACACCGACGCCCCGAAATTCCCTCTTTGGGACTCATGGCATCATGTGATGAAGCCAGAAGATTTTATTCCACAGTTTGACCACTGTGTCTAATTGGCGTCAAAGCCCGGTGCCGTTCCTGAGAGCTTACCAGATTCCAGCGATACCCCTTTTCCAACCACATGGAGCCAGTTCTGTTCTAGTTCCATGACTAATTTTGAACCATTATGGGCATTTTGACCAAAAATAAATTGGCTTGAAAGTCAAAATAGCCAAAAATAGCAGATATTTCTATGACCTTGAGCAAAAACAATCTGAGAGTGTGCACCATTTTGCATCCAGCTCAAATGACACCTTTAAAGCGCTGAGTGCATATTAGAGCTACATTCACTCGACAGCTACAGAAAATACATTTGCTGTTATGTTACATTAAATGGAAAGTTATCCACGAAAGATTACTGTGAGAATTTCATAACACACAACAAAATTCCATGACTTTTTCAAAACTTTCAATAATGTTTACTAATTCCATGACTTTTGCAGGCCTGCAAAATGTGATTGGTGTTGTGACTTTTCCATGTTTTTAAGACCACAGGAACTCTGACAATAGGTCATGGACTCCTGTTTGATGAGATTTCAAGGACCTGAATTGTACAGCTGTCACTTAAAGTTGAGGAGAAAACTGTGGTGGAAGTGAAAGCCGTGATCAGAATAATCACTCGTACTTTCATTAGTCTCACATCTATAGTGAATTAAATAACAACAATAAAATATCCCTCATTTTTGGACACTTGGTTGAGAACCACAGCTTTGTATAGCACAGAGTTTCCAAAAATCCTGAATAGAACCAAGAACCTGAGTCAATTTGGTCGAAAAGTCGAGTCTGTAGCGCTGGCTCCCCATCCGGGGGTCGGTATTCGCCCTGGAGGCACAACATGAATCTAAGGGGTCACGAGATATCTACCAAGGACCAGAAAAAGAAAAACTAGGTCCTTCCACGTCTTTTTTTTTCACTTTTTTTGCTTTGTTCTTATTTGCAAGTGGACATTTATTGCATTAAAGTCAAAATATTTAGAAATCACTGGACTTTGGACAGAGGAGAGTACTGAAAAACTTATCTATTCAACTCTTGGTAAAGATGACACAATGGCAAAAGCTTTAAATCACGGAAGAAAGTAACTAAAAATGAACAGATGAATGAGAAGTATATTTAGGTCATTGCTCAGCGCTAACAAAAGATAAATGCAAAATGCTGTCGGGCAGAAAAAGACATGAGGTGCTTTCAGGCACTAATTTTGTGTAAGAAAAAGTGTCCTGTAGCGACTCTCTTAATGGTATTGAAGTGTAAAAGGAGTAAAAAGCTTTTTCTGTATTTCTCTGGTTGCTTTGGCTCTATTTTCTCTAACTACAGCCGCCTTCCTCATTGTAATCCAGGAAGAAGAAGCAGATAATACTGACAGAGCCTGTTAAAATCAGATGTGCAACCCATACAAAGTGAGACTGGGCGTGTTCGTCTCGGATATCACACAGTTTAACTCAGCTCGTTTCCCTCCCTCATCTCTTTGTCTTCATTCGTCTTTCTCTCTCCTCTCATTGTTTCACTCTCAAATCTCATCAGTCATCTTAGTATTTAAAGTATAATTTGATTAAATCGTTCTGCTCTAAATTCTCTCAATAATTTCTGACTGCAGATACGTGTTTTGCATGAACAGGTTCACAAGTGAACATATCCATCACATATTTTCAACATGGATGCTATAAATACATTAAGACACATCCACACAAACTTCCCTCAGATGTACGGACAAAGACAATGATTGGCACGAGCGTGATGACATGCAGAAGCCATCACACGTGTCTATTTTTTCAAAGACAGTCTGGAAGACAGCTAATAGCAACATACTGATTTTTCATGTCAATACCAAGTCACCAAAAGGCATCATAAATGACTGAAAACACATATTTGTCCTGTGAGATGTCAGAATATATGCCGAATTACTGCCACTTAGTTTTAGAGGTTTTAAACAGTGAGCTGCAATCCTTAGCTAACAGCACTATCTAACCAGCTACAGTGGTAACTGTTACCTCCGAGAACAATGACAACATTATATACAACCATCAAATTTGTGGGGATACAGATTATAATAAATGCACGTAAACAGACAGCTCCCCCCAAAATCAAAATACATATTTTTCCCTTTTACCTGCAGTGTTATTTACTGATCTTGATTGTTTTGGTTTGAGTTGCCGATTGCTGAAGGTGTCTGCCTTCTCTTCGATATAATGGAACTAGACGGCACTCGGCTTCTGGTGCAAAACACCCAAAAAATAAGGGATAATCCACAGACTCTGTTGTGAGCAAATTCATGTAGGAACTATTTTCTTTCTAAAAACTACATCTGCAATCTTTCACTCATAAGCACGAGTCCCTCATCCATGAGTAGATGCGTTTGGAGGGTGTAGTTCGGTAGAAAGAAAATAGTTCCTTCATAAAACTACTCACAAGGTCTGCGGATTATCTTAAATAACCGAGTGATGATGTTTGGCAATTGAAATTGCTGTTGAGTTTTTCAAAGGTGTTTTTTTAGCACCACGAACTGAGTGTCAAGTCCAGTTCCATTATATTACAGAGAAGGCAGACGTCCTTACAACTGATATCTCTAATATCCCGACACCTCACACCACACAGCTGGCTGATAACTGACACTGATATTGAATATCCACCTTCTTTCCCCACCTAATTTTTCGTGACCAAGTCTCCTCTGTAGTGGAATTAACATCATATTATGCATATTCTTACTGTGACGGCCCACCAGCAGATGGAGACATAAATAAAATGCTTTTTAATGTATGTGCTTTTCATTTATAGTGCAAAATAAGAAAATACTTCAACTTAGGGCTGATGCTTTGCACATTTTTACTTTGTAAATAAAAACATTTAAAAAAAGGTTGGTTTATCATATCAGCAGAAATCTGCATGATGGCTGATACTGATATTTCATTTCAAAGCCAAAATTGTCTGATAACGATGATGTGCTGATATTATATGCATCCCTGATTCTCATACACCGGTTTGTACGATAAATGACGATGCACATACAACAGTTCATATAATCTTGAACGAATCAGCTCCTCCTCATGTGGATTATCACTCTTTTTACTAACTTCCCTCTTTACTCCAGCGCATCTGGTCCTGATAGCTGATCCTGATCCTCTCCTCGTCTTGTGATCGCAGTCTTCCCATTTATTTGGGTTATATACGAATTCAGGTGCATTACTTTTCATAAGTTTACACACAAACAATGCATGTGAATAGCCTGCACCAAACAAACTAGAATAATAAACATCCCTACAGGAAAGAGTAAAAAAATATATTTTTGATTTTGGTGTAAACTGTCCCTTTACTGTTCTCTTTTCTACCAATTCATTGGGCTAATATTAGTTTAATTAGCTGTCTAGCTGCAGCTGTTAACATCAGCTAGACTTCTGTCACTTCAGTCAGCACAAAAACACATTTAAAAACTGTGTTGCTCATGAAGATATCCAGCAATACCCCGAGCTACTGTGTGTAAACCATGACAGCTCTTAGATCCATTTCCTACTACAAGCACACAAACACTCTCACAGTAACACACACACACACACACACACACACTAACTCACTTCAGGGGGATTGACTGGTGCTAGCTGAGAAAGTAGCAGCCATCATTACCTTGTCTGCTTGTAAACCGCGAGGGCCAGAGCAATCATCACCCTTTAAACACAACGTTTCCTATTACTCAGCGCGCACGCACACAACACAAATACACACACACACGTACACATTCACTCATGGTCCATTTCTGCAGATGGATAAATTACAGGGAGGGAAATGCACAGTGGCACAGCCGTCCGAGGCGGAGGAAATGAAGAGGCTTAGCTGGAAGGATAATAGAACGACGGGGGAAAACAAAGCCAAATAATTCATAATGCATTGTAGCATGCTGCATAACTGCACAATCAGGAGAACTGCCTTTTTTCCCGGAGCGTTACAAAAGAGACGAGACAGGTGCTTACAGCGCTGAAAGAGGCGGAGGACCTAGTTTCTGCTGTTGGCTTTTTAGGTGAAGGAGGTCAAGCTATTTTTATCCAGAAACTGTAAACAGAAGCAACGGACCACTGTAAGTGTTACATGAGGAGAGCGCGAGACATCGCCTAATCACACGAACTCAAGGAGAATCTCTTCACAATTACAAGATCTCTTTGTTAACCAATTAGAAATCTGTTGCCATCAGAGGGGTCCACCATTTTGTTTGCTCTGTTGCAGTTAAACTCACAACAAACAAAGACCTGAAGCCCATTTATATTTCAGCAGCATGCAGCTTCCTCCTCCTCCTCCTCCTCCTCCTCCTCTTCCTCTTCCTGCATCTCACGGCTGACTTAGGGAGTTGACTTTTTTTTTCATAAACACACAGGGGGTTTAAAAGAAACTCATGCCTGGCTTAATTAGAGCTACACTGGCAACGCTGCACGACCAAACCCTGCAAGGCTGCTGGAGCAAGCAGGCAGGCACACAACAAACCCCCATGGAGTACATACAGCTAACAAGCCTATATGCTGCACATTTAGCCTCTCCTTACAATAACAGATAGCTACTTTTAACCCTTTCACACCTGGATCGACATCACTTTTCTTGTGCAGCATTCAGACATCTTTCACAAGCATTTAACCCTTTGAAACTTGAGTAAATTGGTTTTTATGGCAATGAGCAACTTAACAAGATATGGCCATAAAATTAGCAAAAAGTTAGTAAAAAAGTTACATGAAAATGACCTGAATATAAGCACAAAAAAAGTTTTTAAAAATAATTTACAAAAGAATATGGCCTATGAAGTTCAGAAAAGAAATTATTTATCTTATATATTATATTTTTTGTAAAATTATTTTACATATAAATGTATTATTATTATCATTGATATGGCTTTCTGAAAATTTTTATGGGTTTTCTGGATTATTTTCTAATAATCTTCCCCTTTTTAAAAATGGATTTATTTTATTTTTTCTGTGACATAATTTTAAATATAGAGTTACTGTTATTATAAATGTAGTGTCTGGGCATTTTTATGGATTTTCTGGGTAATTTTTCATAATGTTCCTGTTTTTTAAAACAAAAAATAGATATAAAATATACATATAAATATAAAATCTCTGTATAATAATAGATATATATACTAAAAAATCTAACACTTTCTTCAGTCATTTTCTTGTTTATTTTTGTGATTTATTTTCAGGTAAATTTTCTAATAACTATTTGCAGATTTATTGCTATTTTTTGGGCCCTTTCTTGTGTAGGCGCTCATTGCCTTGTTCTCTTGTTTTTGAAAAAAAGAACTGATTTTACTCAGGTTTTTAAAGGGTCCAAATGCATGAAAATGTATGTGCTGCCTCATGCTTTAAAATGCTTTTAGACTGCAAACAATAGCTGGCCAGTAATTACAAAATAACCAAGAGTTCAAGATTTCACGTTGGTCTTATAGCACTCAACAAATAGACAAGTATATCAATCAATCTAATGGGTGCACTAGATGCCTGCAGCTGCCCTCTGACAAGTTACACAGCGTTAACATGCCGTACACGTCAGAGTGGATCTTTTTTTTATATCAGCTAAGTCTCTGCATCCCTCTTTTGTTGTAATTTCCTGCAGTTTCATGCCCGGGCATCAAAGAGAGCACAGCTGTGTCATTGGATGAATGCTTTAATCTATTCAGCCAGCGCATCTGTGTGCTCTGTGTTACGCTACGTCATTAGCCGCCCGCCACAATATGTGTGTGTGTGCATGTGTGTGACTGGTTAGGATTGTGTTCATGCGAGTGCATTCACTTAAGCACACATACGCCTGCATATATGCTCTCACATGTCTGTGTGCGCCGTCATGCAGGAGTAAAAATGCAATATACACACTGACACACGCACGAGATGACATGAGAGGATAATGAGGGACTTTTTTTATGCCCCAAGTTGTGTTGGGTTCCCGGCTGAGGGCCATATTAAGACATCACATCACAGACGCTAATCTATGTGATGGTCAAGTTTCCAAGCAGCAGTGCTAAATTTAGGTTGGATCCCTGCTTTTGACTGACAAGGAACGAGAAATAACATTCTGCATAAGCTGTTTTCACACAGATATGGCACTATAGGGTCGCTATGAGGACTCTTCTTAAAGCCCTCTTTGCATTTTTACAATATAGCAACATCAGGCTGCTCCAGTTTGTGATTTTAGACAGCATACCAGCATCAGGGAAGCAAAAGAGGCGTGACGGGTATGACATTTAAATCAATAGTGTCTGCATTTAGTGTGACGTAGCATACACATCTGCAGTGTTATGTGAACAATAACAATGGTATAACATGGAAATAACAATTATTGACTTTCTCTGTTATATAGTGGCTGATCTCATTGTTTTCCCAATTTGCAGTCATTTACATCCGTTGTTCTTAGTCTTTCATCACCACTAGTTCTCTGATGTCAGTTTGGTGTGTCTTGGTCTTTAAAGCCATACTTGAGTAAAAGTATATATTTACCAGAAGACAACTTCAGTAGAAGTCACAGTCACCTATTAGAATATTACTTGGGGAAAAGTCTTAAAGTAAAGTGATTTTATGATATTAAATGTACTTTTATACTAAAAGTAAAAGTATAAGTAAATGCTGGTAAGAATTTTAGAATTATTGAGTTTATTTTTTCATAACATACGCCACATAAAAGTGTACATTACACTTAAAAAAAAGGCCTTTTTTACAGCTTAAAGGATGTTTTTCCATCATTCGCTCATACATCGATCCGTCTCTTCCTCAGTTTTGTGGTAAGTAATTAAAATGCAGTAGTACATAGCGAAGTAAAAGTGAAAGTTGACAAAAATATATAACCTTAAGTACAGATACTCCAAAAAAAGCTTAAGCACAATAACAAAGTATTACTACTTCATTATATTACACCACTGTCCGTTGCCTGCTCAAAGGTAAGACAGCTTAATCCTCCCATTCAGCGATTTTTAATACAACTTTGGTGTGATATTCCCACCTAAAACAGGCAGTGTAAAAGGAGCTATAGCCACAGAAAAAAAGGAAGAAAGAAGGAAAGATGGAGAGAGAAGAAGTGGAGCTGAACAGGAGATCCCCACAAGCCACAACCTCCTCATACTAAAGCTGTGTCGACACTGTTGTCCAGTAAAACATGTCTGTGTTTACAACGCCACATCGGCTGACACTGTGCTGACCGAAAGCATGGCAGGAATCTTGATTGCAAAATTGACTCTGGGAACTGAATGGAGTCAATTTTTATAGAGCCACAAACCAAATGTTAGGATAGATTAGATTGTCTTGGCTCATATAAATCATTGTCAAGTGACTGCGTCCAATCAGAAAGTCATCTATTTTCTATAATTAGCTTAAAAACAGGATGCTATTTGTCTTGAAAAATGCTGATTGAATGGATTTCACTCATTTGGTCAGAACAAATGAGGATCGGCGCGCTTGCTGGTCAATAGAAGAACAGAACTGTCCAGTTTGAGCTCAGTCACTTTGACTAATTATGGTGTAATGGATATTTAAATAGGACCTTAACATCAGCGAGCGTTACTCCTATTGATTCACTAAATCCTTCCCCTTAACAGCCATTATTCAATCATAGCTCAGCAAACATAACTAGGCGCAGCAGGCCTGTCAAACTTTTGATTTCTTCACATGTTGAAGCGGTGTCCATGGGGCTGTAGTAGGAGCGATACACTGCATTTTAAAGAGTTAGGAGGGCAGTGTCTTTTTCTCGCCTTCCAAGATCAAAAACAGAAAAGAAAAAGAGAATGCATAAAATCAACATTCACACCCGCGTCAAATGACTCTGCAGTAGACAGAGGTTTTTATCGCCTCTGGCTGTGATCAGCATTAATGGGAAGACAACACCCGTGTGATAGCAGTAATTTCAGGTTCTTAATCAGTTAGATGCAATGACGCACTGTCACTAATTACCGTCCATCTCCTCGTAAGCACCTAAAACAGCGATCCAAATACATCTGCACTAAGTTTGAAAGAGAGACTTAATAAGTCAGAAATATTACTGAGAATAATATAAAAATAATAACAATATATATGTCAGAAACATCACTGAAAAGTTTTCAAAGACCTCTGTTCCTGCTGCTGTCTACTGTTCACCTGTTCAACTGTCTGTCTGTGATGTCACACAGACACACCAAAAAAACAACCCACACACACACAAAAGCTGACAGAAAGGCAGACTTGTGTGCTGCAGCGGTGTGTTCACTGGCAGTGGGAATGCAGTCGACTTCCTATACTTAGCAGGTTTAGCTGTGTTTGAAAAACTCACGAGTACACGCTAATTTAGGTGGGAGAGGGGTACAGGAAACATTTTCAACACAACATGATCTCATCCTTACCCGTCATATTCTGATGATTTGCAAACTGCAAAACAAACTGTAAAAGGTAAAAAGGAATTGATCAGATGAATTAGCTAGCCAGAATTACTGGATAATATTGTATATACTGTGTATATATAATTCTCTTAAATATATATTTAAGCTTATATAACAGAAAAAAAATATTTAATTTTTATTACACTTTCTTATTTTCGGGTAATTTTTTTCAAACTTGCTAATTTCTCGCTCATTTTGAGCCATGTCTTCTTAAGTTCTAAGTTCTTCTAAATTTTTAAGAAGAATTTAAGCCAATCTTCTTTGGTTTCAAAGGGTTAACAGTAAAGTAAATTCAGCTATTCTTATTTTCAGGTGATTATGAAATAACATAGTTATGATACTAATATTCCTGCCAATAGATGCCACTAAACCACACACACTAGACCTTAAAGTCAATTTTATGGCACCTGATTATAATACATAACCGTCTCTGAGTCTGCAAAGGTACCAGAACAAAGTAAGAGGTTAAGGCAGGTCTCAGCCAGAGGCAACTATGCTCACATGAAACAACTGTATGTCTGAGTGAGAGGGTGTAAAGGTCAAACACACGACGGTCAGGTTTGGGCCACTGTTGCACGTCGTCTCATAATTACCTCTCAGATGGTGGAAACACTGTGGATGGTGGATAGGATGCTATGATGTAAGCCTCAGTGCGATAGCAGCCTGCATCTTCAACCTCTCAGTTTCCTTTGAAGTCTCCCCATGGGGGTGTGGGAGCTGGGGGTTGGTAATGAATCAAGCTGAGCCATAATGAATGTCCTTATTCAAGTCTGCTTTGATGAAATTCCACCTGACTGATCTCAAATCACAGAACAAAACAGCGAGAGCTTGCTGACAACTGTTACGAAAGCCATACCGGCTGGCAATATGATGGAGAGCGTCGCGCGACTTCATGGATCCCTTCAGGATACTCTGTTTCCTGCCTTCCTTCCCACTTCCACCGTGATCACTGAGTAGGATGAAATCTGATGAGACTGTCTACATTTGCACCAATGTTTACGCACAAGTCTTCACTCCAGAAAATGTCATGCCTCTACAAAACAGCTCTTTGCATCTATAAGAGGAGAATACACCCAGAGGAGAACTTAAACAAATGAGACACGATTTACGGTTGTAATCCTGAACTGGGACCTGGTGCTACAAATATGCACACGTGCAGCAATAAACACGTTTATGAGCTCTGCAGAGTGATTTACACAGTGCGAGCCTTGTCTGTCCAACAGTCCATTGTGTTAATACATCAAACACATTAAGACGCCATAAAAAACACCGAGCTGATCTCCTATGTAGAACAATGACCCCGTTAACAAAGTCGACATAATGAATACATTACAGGCTGCAATCTCACTTATCTCACATTTCATTGTAACATCACTGTCAGCGTGCTGCATGAGGACACAGAAATGAGCAAAGAGGCTTTTTTCACACTTCGTATAAGATGAGGCACTGGCGACGTGCTTTGTGGAAGTCTGGGGCCCATCTGGAGGCCTGCGGTATTCACGATAGGTAGAAAAGACTGCCAGGAGTAACAAAAGAAGTAAGTAATTATATAGAGGGATCTCAGAGACAAAGCGTGCAATAGACTGCCAACAGCGTTTAGCTGTGCATAGCAGAAACTGCTGCTGCTGCTTCAGGTTATGAGTTGTGTTTATGACAGTTTGCTTTGCAACTTTTGCTGTTTAACTGGACGTGAAACACTGCAGTGAAATTGTATTTTAAACAACAGTGAAAACCATCTGTGTTAGGGCTACACTCTTAGCCTTCTTACAGAGGTGTAGTGGAGGGTATATGCAGGCGTAGAGGGGTATACAGGGTAGACCAAACTCTTTTTCTGGCCATTCACACTGTACCCAACCATCAGCCAAAAAGCCACTGGAATACATAGGAGAGTATATCCACTTTCTCTTTGGCATCTGCCTATGTATTTATTAGTACAACCACCTCATCAACTAGCACTACACCACTGCCCTTTTCCCTCAAATATTAGCATGTGTTTGCAGGTTTTCTAGACACTGGAGAACCCAGTGGAGTACAACAGGGGAATATGTCTTGCTGTTTTTTTCTCTAGTGTTTGACGTCACAAACGCACTGGAAAACAGGGTAGGTAAACAGCAGAAAGCAGCATGGAGGCCAGTAAAAATGTTAGAACTGTTACTTTTTTTTCGTTTGTAGTTTAGTCTCTCTTTCAAACTTTGTGCAGACTAATCTGGAACGATGTTTGAGCGCTGCTTGGACGGCGACAGAATTTGTGGCTGGTATGACAAAATAGTCGGCGAAGATATACTGAAGGGCATGCTGTAAAATTTCTGAAAATTTGCTTGTCCATTTTTTGACCAGTGTGAAAGGTGCTTTCGAGCTCAACCAAAGGAAAAGTTGATTAAGTCAAAATCAAGTTGAGTGACCAAATTATGTAAGTACTACCAAGTAATGATTCAAATTAAATCCATCGGTGTCAAGTTTTGATACCTGAAAGCAGATCTGGGTGAGAATGTCAGATTTAGACAAGCGGTAGGAGGGCCACAAAGTGCCCTGAAGCCAGATACAGAGCTTCGCGCAGCCACCAGTTCAAGAGGTGGAACAGGTGGGGGATGCAGCCTGAAGCCAGAAAGCCCGCCGCGGAGCTCTGCAGCTGCTCTGACGGCGTCCCAGAGAGCCAAAACTATTGCTGCAGCGCAACTCTGTCCAATAGTTTCTGCATCTGATCTATTTTCTTTTCTATATTATTTTACAATGGCCTAGTATCACTGCTGGATGAGCACACAAACACACAAGCAGACACACAGACAGATGATTAGCTCCAAGTGTTATTAGAAAAGAGCAGATTTGCTTTTTAGTTTACTACATCATGCTGCAGCTTGCTCAAAGATTACATTTTTGTTTTTACAAAGAAAGTACAATACTGGAAAAAAGATGAAGTTGGGTATCTCTGAATTCAGGTACCAGTACTGGTGCCAGGCGATACCCAACCATAGATATGAGCACTGCTTTTATTCATTCATTGCCCTTAAAAACAAAAATTTAGGTTAATTCTCTTTTTCATAACAAATATATAATATATAACACTGATATCAATTTATTTAAGCGTTATTGTGTTTTAGGAGATGAGTGACACTGGATTTATTTTGCATCTGTAAATATGAAAAAAAAAAACTTCCCTTTCATGGCCCTAAAGCCCAATTTCAAAGAGCGCTTTGGGGGAAGGGTGCAGACGCAGCAATTGGCTTTCTAAGGCAGCCCATTCTTAACAGGTATCGCTTTAATAGCGATTAAACTGGAATTAGGCTCCAACTGGTTACTACAGCACTTCAGTTGTACAGTACATGCACACACACACACACACAGACACAAAGAAACAGGAAATGCCTGAAAACACACAACAGATTTTGGCCTCTGTTGCACATCTACAACCATGCAGAACCACCCTCCTTTTTGCCAACAAACAGGGAAACTGAGGCATGTTAACACTTCCAAAACACACACGTTCACCACCACGCTTAGACAGAAATAGCGTAACTCGCTCAGCCTGGAGGGTTGGTGACAGAGCTGTAAGGGCCAGCGCTGCGTTGGGCAGCAACAGAGGCAGATGCAGCACTGAGTAGCCTGAGGGCATCTCTGGGTATTCAAGCTTCACTGGGCCTCTTCATCAGTGCCCTCTGATGCCTTCACCCCATGACCAACCCATACACACACACACTCACACACACTTCCAACACAGAGCCAGTCAGGCCTTTCCAGCCTTTTGGATGAGAGGGGAATTGGGAAAGAAGTAGAACAGCCTCATTGAGCGCAGACACACACAAGTTAGACTCAGAAAACGGTAGAATATGTAGGTTATGGGGGACTGTTCCTCCTCTACTATATCTGATGCAATGGGGGATATCTAGGTTAACTCTTTCTGTGTGTGTGTGTGTGTGTGTGTGTGTGTGTGTGTGTGTGTGTGTCAGGACACAGTAATGACACAGCTAAAAGACACTCAGCACAACATTTTAGATCCATTACAATCATTGGGTTACTAAATGTCATATGGCTTGTTTTGTGAGGTTATAGAACATAGCTGTTTGCATAATGCCATCAAAATGCATGCACATTTTTCTAAGCGCTTGATAATCCAAACATCACTGAATATATGTCATTAAACAGAGTCCATGAAAACACATCGCATAGTTAAAGTTGTCACAGTGACATTTAAGGTGTGTTGATGGATTTATAAAATTTCTAAAATTCCACCTCAAAGTTGCCGTTAGCTGCGGGTAGCCTTTGAGCGGCACATTTTTTCTCAGTTCATAGATATCTTAAGACTAAAGTTGTACGATGCCGCCGGGGCAAAGCCATGACCCAGGTGCAGAGAAGAACACCTATATGAGAGACAATAGTCCCCATATTAGATTTTAATACTCTTCACTGTGTTTGCATGAGCATGCGGACTCTCTACGTCCCTGACACGGAGCTTTCATCCGTGCAGTGGTGTCATGATAAACAGAGAGAGCAAGACAGAGGGGCAGTGAGGTGCTGAGGGAAGCAATATGCTAAATGCAGGATTACAATAAAATAAGATTTGATATGTTATAAATTGGTAAAATCTTATTTTTTCCTACTTAACAGTTAATAATTGAGCACAGGGGTTGACTATCAGTCACAAAAAAACATTCTTAATTATCACCACAAAATAAAATCAGCCAAAATAAACTACCTGTGTTTATTCGCCTATTTTACATAATGCCATGCTACTTATTTACAGTTACCTACTGCTGCTTTATATTCTTAATATGAAGAAACCATCTATGAAGTCTGTCTGACATTTGATCGTGTGGTCAGTTGTAGCCGACCAATGTATGTAAACTTGCCTCCGTATGAACGGTGGTTACACAACCTTTGAAATGAGCCTCAACTTAGCCATGCATGTGCACGAGTCATAGGTGCGCTCCTGTACTTAAGCAAATAGCAAAACACCCCTGAGCCTGTGCATGCGATCACACACACACACAAACAATATCCTCCTATATCTCTCTAAATTGCTTCATGTTCAGCTCCCCTCCTCTGTCACAACGTCTCTTTCATACGCTCAATCTCTCCCTGTCTTCCTCTCTATCTCCCACACACACTGACACAAACACACACATATACACACACACCTCATTTTGTTACTGACATGCCAAGTCATGCAGAAAACACAAGGGAAGCTTTTTTTTCCCCCCGTTTCTAATCCCAGGACAAAAACAGCAAAATGCAATAACCTGGGACAAAAGTGCTGACATCTGAAGATGAGTCGGGCATTCAGACAGACGGCTCGGTTGCAGATGAAATGAGCAGAGGTGACAGACTGAGAGAAAGCAGGACCCCTGATACACAGACAGACAGACAGACAGACAGACAGACAGACAGACAGACAGGCGTTCCTTCTATAGACTCCTCTTATTGTATTACACTTTGGCCTTCTGATCCTCTTATTCCCCTCCTTCTTTCCCCTCATCTATATTCTTGGCTCCCACATTTAACCCTTTTTCAACATCCCAATACTTTACCCATCTACATATGTTTGTTCTGTTAACCCCTTGAAACCTGAAAAATTGGCTTGATTTCTTTCAAAAACATGGAAAGGTTATGAGCAACTTAACAAGAAATTACCCCCAAAATTTGCAAGAAATTAGCAAAATGATACAAGAAAATGACCTGAAGCAAATAATAATAATAATTATTAATACATTTTGAAATATTTTTAAACATAATTTTAAATATGAAGTTAAATTTACTAAATTTATTTATTATTTTCTGGACATTTTCCTCTATTTTTTAAATAGAATTTGCTTTTAATTTTCAGGTCATTTTCTTGTTACCTTTTGCTGATTTATTTCAGTTTGTGGGAAATCAGCTAGTTTACTCAGGTTTAAAAGATTTTAATGCCTTTGAAAGACGAAGAAATGCAGCACAACATAACTGATGTCTATCCGGGTTTCAAAGAGTTAAACCACCACCACCTCTGGGCTGCAGCTTATCTCTCCATCCTCATCCCCCTCTCCTGTAGTCACCTGTCCTGCTCTCCTTCTCATCATAACCTTTCTTCTCACGTCTCTATCCATCCCGCCGTCCTCCTCCTCTGTACTCCTCTTCATCTTTCCTCCATCCTATCTGAAACCTCGTTTGCATGCTCCCTCATTCTGCTCCTTGATTAGCGAGATCGACCAACGCGAGTCCGCCAGACACTCGATTAACATGGCCAATGAGTCTTTCGAGAGGCTCCTATATATATAAATAGAGGGCTGAATCAGACGCTTCAATTACAGATAACACATCCCCGCCCATGCATTTCAAACGCTGTTTAACCAGAGAGAGAGAGTGACAGAGATGTTGGCCACATGAGGTCGGCCTTGAAGGTTGAGGAAGTAGCACCGATAGAAGAGACAGCATGCATAGCAAAAGATTTTCTCCTTCTGGTCAAATTATTTAATGTACGACTCCCTCTGACTCTTATGTAATGAATTTGTGCGAGCGAGGGAGGCTGACTCCTCATAGACAGTGAGAGCAGTCTAGTGCAGAGCCATAGGGACTAAAATAGTTAGTCATGTGTTCATTATCGCTATCCTCCTCTTAAGTACTAACCCCGTATCCAGAAACATTAAACAGGAGAGGACCTTCGAGTGGGTCTGTGCATGTGTGTGTGTGCAAGAGGTTGAGAATGAGCAACAGAAAGAGAGAGGCAGAATATGAAGGGAATGAGGTTGTGGGATTGTGATAACTTCAAAGGTTATTATTATTATTACTGCAGGCTGAAGCCATGCTCTGGCATCCCTCAAGCTTTGATCATTATGTAAAGCTGTTGTGCTCGGCGCTGGCACTGAATACATTACAGAGTGGATAACCAGGGAGTGTGCAAGCGAGCGAACACAGACCAACACATTGATTCGGCTTCTAAGTTTCTTAATGATTATAAAATAACACGCATCATCTCTAAAGGACATGCAAAGAGATGCTGTTATCTAATTTTACCTTGACGTGTGATGTGGACAGAGAAGGGAGTTTGAGAGGTTGAACAGCGCCGTCAGTAATATTCAAAGGGTCAGTCCAACAGTTTTACAGTGTAAGTGATCAGTGTACTAGTCACAAGAAGTACCACGCAGCCTGTGAAAACAGTTGTATAATATTGTCTATTTTGGTTCTGGGGGAGTTTGTGTTAAGTCTGAGAAAACAATGATATCATCGAGGTCAGCTCGGCTTTGGTTTGGAGATAAATTTATTACAGAAAGTCTGCAAAAAAAAACTTCTTAAAACTAGGGGCATAGGAAAAGAAGCATGCATTTGTCACGCCCAATTTTATTGTCAAAGAACTAAAGACATTTATACAATAAATCGATGCAGAAAAGGCACAAGGGTTGTCCTGAATACTATTTTAGTGGCTTTGAAGATTCAATATCTAACTCCAAATATTCAAAGCTATGACAGGGTGCAACACAACCTGGGTCAGAGGGACTAAGCACCGCTGTGTGTGTGTGGGAATGAGAGTGATAGAGGGGGAAGACAAGGTGGAAGGTGGACTATTGCAAACGATGCTCTTCTCCTACTCACATTTGAGATGCGAGATCTTGGCAATGCATTTTGCTTGAAAAAACCCTAGGTCTTCAACAGGGGGTCCACGACCCTTGTAGGTGATCCTCAGAGTTACTGCAGGAAGGGGTGGGGGCAAAGTATTGTTTGGTAATTTAATTTCAATTATAAGTTTTTTTCTTCCAAAGATTAAAATATATCTGAACATTAGGAAAAAAAGACAATGCCTACACACTTACTCCATGCCACACAAGTTTATTCCAGACATTTCGATACTACTTGGATCTTCCTCAGGTCAAAATGTTTGAAAAGATGAAACCACACGTATATCTATATATCTATACATAACACATACCAATAGGCTGATGAGTTCTATGGTGGCAGGTGTGGTAACCTATGCGAACCACTCAGGGTGGTAAAACAATCGACAATCAACAATTAAATAAATTACATAGAAAATACATCTCATTTGATAAAACAGTATACCTAGATTTGTTATATCAAAATTAATCTTCATATCAAAATACTTTCCATCATCAGTCTACATCACCCATGTTGAAAATTGTATTAAATTAATATTAAGGGAGAAAAGAAGTAATCTCCTGTACATACAAAAAAAAGTCTTGAATAAACTTGTGTGGCATGGGGTAAGTGTGCAGGTGTTACCTTTTTTTTCATGTATGCTGTTTTTTGATAGCCTTGCACCTACATGATGTGCGCATTACTACCCTTTTCAATATATCTGACCATTCATGTATTATTACCAAAGAAAAGTCAGTTAATTCATTAATTTACAGGACACAGCATTAGTGACAGACTATCCTTAAATCCTTGTTCAATCATGTGAGCCAGCTAATGCTAAATCACTGTGCGACACCCATCCATACTGGCAAGGAAAAACTAGTTGGCTAACAGTTACAACTGAAACATATTGGCCAATTTGCTGTATTATTATTTCAAATATACGGCCATTCTTCAGGGCCTGAATGGATCTTTTGTAACTCTTAAGCAAGAGACTCTGACACACGATCTAACTCAGAAACCACTGGCCTATCCCTGCTTCGACTTCTGCTGCAGGCAAGCGCTAACAAGAGAAGACCCGAAAATATTCAGATAATTATCTCAAGTGCAACTCAGTTTTATACAACATATATGGTAGTGGTTCCCTGATCTGTCTCTCTTTCAGCTAAGGGGTCCCTGGTCTGAAAAACATTGAAGATCCCTGCCAAAAATGGATGCATAAATAATAAACCAAAATGCAAGACATTAAGTGTTTGATGTGCATTTTTCCTTTTTCAAAGAAAAAACAGCAAGGGAAAACTATATTTAAAAAAACTTGCTGATTATAATAATCACATATTTAAAATTATGTTATACAACTCTTATATTTTAAGCACTTTGTCCAGATCATTTCCTTTTTACTATATTTTTACTATTTTTTTTCTTATCAATTACTTGGGGGAGTGGGCATTATTAGAAATTATCAAAAATTGAGGGGAAAAGTCTATTAATACATCTACATCTACGATTCTTATAATAATATATCTAAAAGTATGTCAGAGGAAAAAATCTATATAATTTTTAACACTTCATTCGTTCATTTTCTTTATTGTTTTTGTGTTTTACCTTTTTTATTTTCGCATACATTTTCTTGTAACTTTCCACTTATCTCTTGCTAATTTTTGTGTCGTCTTTTCTTTTGCTGCTCATTGCCTTCTTCCCATGTTTTAGAAAAAAAAGCCAATTTGCTCAGGTTTCAAAGGGTTAATCAATTGAATGTAAAGACAATGATTTCCATAACCAGCCTAAAATCTATTAATCTTTTGCAAAATGCCCGTCACAATTTCACTAACCACAAGGTGTCATCCTCAAAGGTATCTTTTTGAACCCAAATCTAAAGATACTCTACCACACGAGGCAAAGAAAAGCATCAAATCCTCCTTCTCGCAATAGAGAAGCAAGATATCTGTAATGCATTTTTCATTTTGTTTGCAAAATGACTTAAATGATTAATCATCATCAACTAATATTCAGCAGAATAGGTTATTTGTCTGAGCACTTGGCATTAGGATCTTTGCAGACTGGAGGTCATAGTAGGCTCCCTTTATATTCCTGCAAAACGCTGCAAACTGCTGTGTATCTTCTAGGCACACAGGCCTAACATTGTTATATGATCCACGTTCTAGTGCAAAACATAGGCCTCCTGACAGCTTTAGAGGTTCTGTGCTACATGTTATTATTACCCCTATTAATAGAGTGTTGCTGTTAGGGCGATTATGAGCTTAGGAGGGGAACCCCAGCTCACAGGGCCTAGCCACCACTTTTAATTTTCGTCTACACATTCTAATCCGAAAGCCACATTGAACTTGAAAACAAGCCATCTGTTCCTGCCCTTACCTGGCCTACATTAGCCTGAGCAAACTCTGGCTGGCTGCAAAGCAAGAAGGAGAAACATGGAGCAGCGCAAATAAATGTCTTGCACTGTCATCATCACTGTCATACAGTAGATCGATAAATAAGGGGGATAGTGCAACAGTAAAAGAGGAGCTGTCATGGTAGGAAATGAAGAAATATGACAACGTGAGAGCTAAAGGTCCATTAAGGCAATACACACACTGAGAGCCCCTGCAACATATGAGGCTGAGGATGCATTACACTGATTTTTCCTTCAACCATCGACCACAATTCCTTCTCATTTGAGAAACAATGATTTAGGAGCACCAGGCCTCCAGAATTTCTTTGCAACATGCATAGGTGTGATGCCCACCCAGTTCAATACCAAGGACAGCGGTCGACGCACGGAGAGCCTGACAGCCATGACAACACATGCACTACAAAATGACAGATTTATTTCTGCACGGATGCATCGTAAGCAGCGACACAAACCTGCCCCGAATGACACTGCTGTTTCCGTGCCAGGCATTACACCCGCAGACACAGACACAGACACAAAAACTAAACCCTTAGACGAGCGTTTCGCCTTTCCAGAGCGGCGTTTTTGCCCCCTGCAAGAAGCAGCAGCAGCCACATTTTTTAACCAAAATCGCATCGCCAAAGCGTGTTTGTCGAAGAAAAAGCACCGCGCCTACCTGCGTGTCCCGGGGTCGAAGAGCTCACATGTCCCGTCGCTTATTTTGGTCTGTTGTTGTGGATATTATTATTATAGTGGGCTCCGTTATGTGTCTGCCAGCGCCATGTTATTATCAGTGAGAGGAGGACTGTGCGGTCCTGTGCGCTACATCCGGGCTGTTGAGGAGAGCGAATGAGCGCAGTCTGTGGCGGCGGAGGGCGGAGAGCGCGCTGGATATGTGGAGCACCTGTGCAGCAGAGCAGGGACAACTTTCAGTCACGTCGACGTGCTCTACCTCAATCACACACACATTTACTACAGACACGTACACGAAATGCACACAAGATCGGACTTGTGTGAGCCGTCAAGCTGCTACATTTTAATTTTAATATTACTGCTCCCACACATTGTTGTTTTTATTTATTTTTTTGGTATTTTTATTTTTGCTGCTATTTATGTATATATATTTATATTTGTCCCTTTCTTTATCTCATGACAAGAGACGCGTCATTAAATTTATTGTACTGTGTGTGTAATGACAATAAAGATCATTCATTGCTGTGTGTAGAATATGTTTATGTCTACCAAAAAAACAATAACAAAGGTACATTTAGGCCGTTTATTTCAAAGTGATATTGTTTGCGTGCCTTATGTTGTTAATTATTGGATCAGCCATATTAAAAAAACTAATTTGGATGAATATTTGGACTACCCCATAAGCATCATTTGACATAATAAGAGAAGTATCCTTCAAAATCCTGCACAAATATTATTCAACAAATAATTATCAAGTCTAAAAAGGACATCAGTGTAAACTTTTTATTCTGTGAAGCACCTCCAGAGACTTCCTTTCACTTATTACGGCACTGTGATCATACCAGGAGGATATGGAAGATATATTATTGATAATACTGATCCTAAATTTAATCTAGAAAATGTTTTGTTTGGCTCATAAAAGTAAAAATATATTATTAATCTGATTATTCTTTTAACCAAATGTCATATATACAATCCAAATTTAGTAGATCTGAGTAAAGAGCAAGTTGCCAAAAAATTGAAATTAGTTGATCAAAATATAATTTTAAAAAGGCTAGATTAAAAATGTCAATACAATTTAATTAAAATACAATTATCTTAATTATGAATTTAATATTATGCTTCAGACTTATTCTTACTTTTTTTCTTTCATTACTTTCCTTTCTTTGGTGCAAATTGTCACATAATTTTCTTTTACTTTTTACACATTTCTTGCACATTTTTGAGTAATTTCTTCTTGCATTCCTCATTGCCTTCTTCCCATGTTTTTAAAAGAAATCAAGCAATTTTTTTTCAGGTTTCACAAGGTCAATGCATAGCTCCTGTACCAGTGGTTAAATTTGGTAGGGACACAGGTGCACAAGGACCAGGTGAGTAAAAAATAAATAAATAATTTTAAAAAAAAGGTTTACTTATAAAAACCATAAATGATCATGTTTGAATAAAACAAAATAAAATAAAATGAAAAAGGTTTGGTCCACATGCACACAGTGTGACTACCATAAAGTAATAACAGTTTTCTAAATCTACTAATTTGTTGAACATTTCTTGTCAAGTTGCTCATTGCCTTTTTTCCCATGTTTTTGAAAGAAATCAAACCCATTTGCTCACAGTTTAAAGGTTTATAGAAAAGTGATGCCGCCCCAGGTTTCAATGCTTGAAAAATATCTATGAATTTAATAATTTGCAACATTTGAGGTTGATTTTAGCACCATCTTCAAGGCAGGGTCTAACAATTGGGAGATAAAGCATAACAATATTTGAAATATTTTGGTATTTTTGTTGCTAAAGCTCGATAATTTACTGTTGCTTCCTTTAAAAGATGATCCTCACATCCTTTTTCGTGCTTTACTGTATTATATTGGTCTAAAGAATATGTTAGGCGTGAGCATACATGAAGCCAGACGCAGGCTGCAGCCGCGGAGCATTGGGGGATACGCACAGTGAGACAGCTCTGACAGTGTCACAGCCCTCATTGATCTCCCATCTCTGTTTCTGACGTGCCGTTTGTCACGCAGGGCTCCTCCCCAGACTACAGTAAGTGAATGCACGAGGGCACGAGTCAATTTCTCCCGCTGTGACAGAAAGTCCTTATGTCTGACTGTCTGGTTAACTGAGGCAGAGAATGAGAGAGGAGGCAGAGAGCTGAGTATCCACTATCACATCAAGGTCTGACTCTTTGTGCTGTTGTTAAACATAGAGATCAATGAGGGAGCTGTTACCACATGTCCTTCCCTCTCAGTCCTTCCCTCTCAGCCCCCCCTCCCCGGCACATTGGCACGATAAATCTCACCAGTTGACTTGCTTGCAATGATGCATCTTCCTTTCTCTCTTTCACCAGCTGGTCGTTCAGGTGGAGACTTCAGAACCTGCAGAATGAATCAGAGATGCATTCCTGCTCTCACTGCACATACAGTATGTGCTACGTATGTGTAACCAACATAAATGGATGCTTGCTACAGTAGCAGCCCGGCTGCCAGAGGGAAATGTTGGCATTGTATGATACATGAATCACATCAATGTTTTTTAAGCTGACTTTGACATCTAGAGGTGGAGGGGAGGGTAAATGGCGTGGCATCTATAGGAGCAACACCTGGTAAGCTGCAAACCAATATTTGAGACCAATAAACAACAAAACCAATTGTTTTTAATGGATCAATGTTGCTTCCTCTGGCAGCTTTCTAGCTACTAAAGGGGGCTGTTTTTTTAGCAACCCATTGCTGTTTCCATAGTGTGAAAAAAATCAAATAATTCTTACCAAGGCATTGTTGCATTTCTATCACAATAGTGCCACAGAAAGTGTTTGTTTTCACTAAGACATAGCTCCGTTTCCTGCAGGAATAAAACAAAAAGAACAACAACTGTTTGTTCTGTTTGTTTGTTCTTGTTTTACCAAGATATCGCTGTATGCACCGCCAGGATAGTGCCACAAATAGTGGTTGTTTTTTACTGCAACATCACTGTGTTTATAGCTGGGATAGTGCCATGAAAAGCAGCTGTTTTTCTTACAGAGACATTGATGCACTTCCTGCTGTGATAGTGATCAAAAGACATCTGTTTTTTGCTGAATTGATATATTTCTGACCAGGATAATGGCACAAAAATTGTTCTTTTTTGTGACGGACATCGCAGTGTTTTCTGACGCAATAGTTCCACAAAAAGCCAATCTTTTAAACCACGACACTGCTGCGTTTCCTGCCTAAATACTGCCATGAAAAGTGGTTGTTTTTACCAAGACATTGCTACATTTCCTCCTGGAATAAGTCCCACAAATAGTTTGTTTTTTTACTGTGACAGCGCTGCATTTCCTAATGGGATAGTGCCACAAAAACACTGCTGTGTTTCCAGCAACTTTTTAGCCACCAGAAAAAACACGATCTATTTTTAACAATAGCCGAGTGATTTTTGTGCATAAACCTCACACGCTAAGCACAGCATTGTTGAAAGGTAAAGTTTCGGCAGATCCACTACATAATATATAACAGTTGTAATGTATCTGGATTTGTTTTTTGCAGAAATGTACGATGCCAACATTTACTCTGCAGAATAGCTGCAAGCAAGCATCCACTTTGCAAACTGACAAACTCTTCCTCACTTCCAAATCTTTCCCTGCTTCAATGATTTGTCCTCTTGTGATGATACTGTCCTTTCCTGCTCTGTCTCCCATGCGGCCTCCACCACCCATAAATCCCCCTGGGAAATGTGAGCTCAGACTGTACGCAGTGGGAACACCCCTCCAGCTCAGGACTATTCCAGGCCGTGCTACACTTATTATGGGCTTTATGGACGGCCACACCTATCCCTCTCATGTAGCCACATGGGGGGCGAAGCTGGAGAAGCAGTGGTGATTTTAAAAAGTTGGCTAAAAATACTACATATATTGAGATTATAGAGCTGTGAAGTGATACTTTGTAAATCATAAATACATCTTTAAGGAACAAAGTAGTCACCCTCCTGAAAGGTGTCATTAAAAAGTTCCTTTAAAGCTTTGGGGCAGCTGATAGCATGACACAGATACGGTGGACCCAAAGACAAAAAAGGTTTGATTTTTTTAAAAATATAATTTAACAAATTGGGGTGAAGGAAATATATTTTCTCAAAAATGTGTTAAAACTTGTAACTTGTAAAACTTTTACACAAAACGTACATTACAATTCAGAACATTTACAGTATATAATTTTAATTCACTCTTAAGAATTTAAATATTAAAGGTATTGTGCATGCTTTTAACTGATTATGCACGGTGTGTGCATGTGCATGTGCATGCCAAAGAAAAATAATCTCTGTTTATGCTTCCTTTTAATCTAGATGTCAAATAACTACAATTTCAGAACCCAAGTTTATGCATCACCTCTAATCCAAAATAGGGCTGCGCCGGGTGTCAGCGATTTCTTCCTCAGGCTCTTCCTCGCTGACACGTCGTCCTCTGAGCGCTGAACATCCTGCTCCAGTGACTGGCTCTTTTTGTTGTTTCCTAAAGTATGGAAAAAAGTTAGAAAATTAGAAGAAAGACGTCACACTAGCCCCAAAAGGACATGGGTTAAAATGTGTATTTTGAAGGGCTTAAAAGTAGCAAAGTCATCTAAAATCTTAATATAATATACTAAAGAATCTTATTGTTTTAAAATTACATCCTTGTGAAGAACGAAAACAATGTATTTTATGCAGGGTTTATGTAGATCCTTAAAAAGTCTTAAAAGGTATTTAATTCATTAATCTAAAAGATAAGGCCTTAATTGATATTAAAATGTCTTAAATATTTCAAAAGTTTTAAAAAATAATTTACCAAATCTCTTGCATTAACATCACACAGATCAGGATACAAGAACCAGCAACAATCTCATTTTGTTTCTGTTAAGTTATTAATATTGGTTCCTGTTTTTTGTGTTTTCATGAGTTCTTTTTCTTAAATTTAAGTCCAACTGTCGTTCAAAAGAGTCTCACATCTAATTGCCTCAAGGTACAGGAACCCTGATACAGATTTAATCACTTCCATTACTGCCTGAAAACATCTTTTCGCAATTACTTACTTTTTAAAAAGACAGAAGGTGAATTCTGTTGGTTATAACCTGTGTGTGTTAAATAAATAACATTTTTTGCCCCACTTGCCTGGTGTTTTTCAAACACAATAAATTCAAACACTGCTGAAACATAATTTCTACGAGCTGCTGTACATAAAGGGAGAGACAGCACACAGGCTGCAAATGGAGAAAAAATTGCTAACAAAATATAAAATATATCACACATTGATGCACACTGACGCACATTAACACAATGTTATGTCAACATCTACAGAAAATAAATTTGTTGTGACATCATGTTACGTGAAAGATTATCCATTGAATGTTCAAAATAAAAAATATTATAAAACTTGTCAACGAAATGGATGAAATGGACATTAATTCACTCTTCAGAACATTAACAGTATATAATCTTAATTAATCCTGAAGTATTTGATTAAATTCTCTAACTATTTTATTCAACTCAACAACATTTTACAGAACTTTCAATGATTTTTTTCACAGTCAAAAAGAGTTCATGCATGGTGTTTTATAAAATAAAGGCCTCAGTATCATGTCTCACACAGAGGACAAATTTGGATTGCCCTGTCTCCATAAAGATGACTGCTGATGAGATGTACAGCATGAGGAGCAAGTCCACAGAGAAACTAAACGTGTGAAAAAAGACATAGGCCTACCTGTTCAGTGGCTAAAAGACAGATTTTAGGTGGATTATAACTTTAATTGGTTACTCATCAGATATTTATGCTGCTTTTTGGCTTTGTCATGAGTCAGCTGACCAGATATATTCATAGATTACAGACTCATATTGCCTTTCATGGAGCAAAAAGGCTTACCACATGACTACCACCCCCCCTGTGAGAATTTGACATCTCCATCTAGTGGTGCATTGTGGGATGCACACAGTTTACTACAGTGCATCCAGTGTGAGTTGTATTTGGAGCTGCTGGTTGTGTGTGTGTGTCAAACATATAGGCCATAACATGCCTGAGTGAATAACGTAATCCTTCGTGATGTTAAATTGATCTCATAGTGCTCCAGATGTGATGATTTTAACACACACAAAGATGCACGTAAACATCTCTGCAAAAACGTGCTGCTGTCCCCATGGCAACTGCAGTTTTCTTTGAAACCGTCTTACTCGCTCTTGCACACTGATTTTATCCCTCTTGTTCACTCGCTCTTTGAACGCACAAAGCATCTTTAGACACGCAGCCACAGGTTACTGAGTAGTAAAACCACTCTTTGACTACAGGTGAACAAATTTGACCTATTACCTACTGTGGGGATTGTGCGGCTGTCTTTTTTATCGCGCCTTTAATGGGAGAGAAATGGTGACGAGGAGGGGAAAGGGGGACAAAAAGGAGGTAAGGAGGATGCAGTTTACGAGTGTTGGAATAAGGCCCAGAGCTTATCAGAGGCTAATGCCACCGCCGTCGCTTTGGAAAACCCTGCTCCTGCCAGAATGCTCTCTTCTGCCTAACAGCAGCACGCCCCACGGTTGCCTCCTTTTTCCTCAGTTCCCCCATTGGTTGAAACTACAAAAGGAGATCTCCTACAAGTGACATCACTACACCCGCTCCCATCAGGCAGCATATGTCACGGCCACATGGCACCCATCCACTCAAATGAAGCACCGTAATTTGTTCTCCAGTTTAAATTGAGCTATATTTGTTATGCATGGGGTTTTAATTGCAACTTTTTATCACATTATTCAATAGGAACAGATTGGGTTGAGTGCAGAGAAGGGCTGAGGAAACAAGTGTTGCCTGTTCCAGCTCTTGACAGGCTGACGGGCCAACCAGGAGACAAACCATGGACCAAATGTTCTGGATTGTTTCTTGGCAGGACATGTCCTCTGACAATATGCAGCCCAAGCAAAACAATTCCCTACCATCCTCACATGAAGCTTCACTCTGTGGTCATCTAAAGCTTGGTCGCTGTGCTGGAGAATATGACAATATGCGCTGATTCTCTCCACAAATGAGTACTTTTGTCAATACAGCAAGTTGATTAAAGGATTCAGTGGCAAAAAGAAAGTACGCCTGTCTGTCAAATGTGTAGTGAGGCCTTAATTCTCCAAAGCTGAATGTATTGCATTAGAGGTAGTGAGTCAAGAGACGCACACTTCAACCACAAGGCCTGAGTTAGAGCTTCACTTTTAAACAAAAACATTCACATTGCAACACTGTTTCATTTCCATATCCAAGGTTATAGCTGATCTGGTGCCTTGCAAGCAGAAAGATAAATTCCCTTTAGTATTTGATCTATAATTGCATCATTTTGCCTACATACAAGATACAAAGCAACTTTTTCATTTCCTTAAGGCTGTTTTCAGTCACCTGCAAACCTGTAAGTCAAATGTTCACACTATTTTAAGCTCTGTTTTGGTCTCCACCAACTATTGAGGAAACAACCCAATTACCCAAAATATTTACATTCTAATTTCAATAATATGTTCTGACAATGCGACGGTGAACACTTGGTCATGGTTGGGAAAAGATCATGTTTTGGCTTTAAATACCTGGTTTTGTCACAACAACCATCACTGAAAATGTGCTGACCTCACCTTAAAGAATACACTGTTGTTATTGCCACAGCCACCGCTGGAAATGTGCCGAAGTCACCTTAAAAAAACAGTCACTGTCGCCACAATCAGCTGGAAATGTGGTAACCTCACCTAAAAAAGTACCTAGCTGTTGTTGGTACAACCACCAAAAATATGCTAAAAAATACACATGTTCCTACAGCTGTTCCTGCTACAGCAACTGCTGAATATGTGTCGAACTTCGTCTTAGAAAATATTTGGTTGTTGTCACTACAGTCCCCGTTATAAAAGCATCAACTTCGCCTTAAAAAAAATATCCTCATGTTGTTGTCACAGCAACTGCAGGAAATGCTCTGTCGCCTAAAAAATAGCCTGTTGTTCCTGCAAAAGCCACCGTGGAAATGTGCCAAGTTCTCCTTAAAAATACTCTGCTGTTACTGGCACAAACAGGCTGAAGTTGTGCCGACAATGCCTAAAAATACACCCCGTTGTTGTCGACTCAACCCCCGCTAGAAATGTATTAACACCCAGTTGCTGTCACCAAAACCAGTGCTGGAAATGTGGCGACCTCACCTGAAAAAATACCTGGTTGTTCTTACCACAACCACTGCCAAAAATATGTTGCAAACTTCTGTAATTTGGTATTGGGCAGGCAGCATACTGTAAGTTTTTCGGACCACTTTAGTTTAAAAACAGCTGTCTTTAGTTTGGTTTGTCACTACAAATGGCATCTTTCACATATGTGATGAAAAAATATTATTTCATCAGTATCAGTATATTCATCAGTATTCTGACAACTGCAGAATCACAGCTGCTTCGTTTTCTATACATTTCCCTGGTTGCTGTAATACACAACGGTCCCTGCTGTGCACGGGTGAATGACAAACATTTGTCTGTTTATCATTTAATTCTGGAAACACTTGAAAATCAATTTAAAAATAACAATAAAAGAACGACACAATTTGCCTTGTAACGGCTTATAGGAGATGATGAGACATTAGGAGCTAATCAGCGCAGATGCTCAGTTCAACAGAGTACACAAACACAAGCACACACACACAAAAAAACACTGATTTCCCAAATTATCCAATGTGGCCACACCCATCACTTGCCTAATGTGTGGCACTGTGAGCCTCAGCTGGTCTCCTGAGGTCAGGCTGCAGGGTGCACTCGCTCATTAAGAATTAAGAGTGAGTGTGTGTGTGTGTGTGTGTGTGTGTGTGTGTGTGTGTGTGTGTGTTGTGTGTGTGTGTGTGTGTGTGTGTGTGTGTGTGTGTGTGTGAGTGTGCACGAATGTGCTTTTGTACTGTAGCTTATTGTACATGAAGGCAGAACACACTATGATGCAGTTTTAGCCAGTTAAATTGGTGAGCGTAGTTACTGGTAGAAATATAGGCTAATATTGCAGTATTTTTTTAAATCAATCAGCTTAAGCAAATTTTTTTGTATGTATTTACATTATTTTAAAATGATAATAGCATTAATAGAAGAAAATAAATAAATAAAATATTCAAGCTGTAAATAAGAGGTAAACAAAAGGATAACAGCACAAAGGAAAATAATAAATAAATATGTTAAAAATAATAGAATGATAAACAAAGTAGTAAAACAGACTAAACTATATAAATAAATAGTTATAGATAGAATAGATAAAGTTAAAAAAAAAAAAATACAGATTATCATGTATCAGACCTCTCCATACATCATCATACAACATTAGAGATTTACAAACACTACTTGCTAAGTGTGCAAGTCGATAAAAATAATAGATATGTCAGGGTTTCTTTTTTCTTGCACTCTGGGAAGCGGTGCACTTTAACTGTTTATGATGCAATAACCTGTTAATAGGGAGCTGTCTGCTGGCTCTGAGAAGCGCAGTGAACAGAAAAAAGCATTTTGTGAGAAACAAAATGGACTAAATACAACACTTTGATGGATTTATTTGCATGAAAGTCACTGTTTGCCTGAGTACAGTAAAGACTATTGGGGATGGGCAATGAGAACCAGCACTAGATTGGTACCAGTTTGTGACTGGTCAGTTCAAATAAGCTGCTGGACAAACAGTACTTAGCAGCTTTTGTGTAACATTAATTCATCCCAACATAGCTGGGATTCTCAAATTTTTAACCGTCCTAATGCTGCTGGCATCATGCGATTGTGTGCTACATTGCTTAGTTGTGTGTTTACTTTCTTTCTTCTTCAGTCTTGGCTGACAGAGCAAAACGTTCAAGAGTCTGAGCTCTTATTAAAAGTTGTCTTTGAGCTATAGAAATAAAATGACATCTCTCTCATTCTATGTCTGAATTTTAAATAATTTCTTGTCGTTTTATTTTTTCATTAGCTCTTGTGAGGCTGAAGGACTTTAGTTTGTCAGCACGCTGGAGTGGGCTGTCGGACATGTCCACGTGCTGGAACGGATTGTTGCACATTTCCATGCTGGAGCACGCTGTCGGACATGCCACTAGAGCGGACTGTCGGACATGTCCGCAAGCTGTTGCACATTTCTGCGCTGGAGCGAGCTGTCGGAAATGTCCGCACACTGGAGCAGACTGTCAGACATTTCCACGCCAGAGCGGGCTGTTGCAAATGTCCGCGCGCTGGAGCAGACTGTTGGACATTTCCACGCTAGAGCGGGCTGTCAGACATGTCCCCGCGCTGGAGCGGGCTGTTGGACATGTCCCCACGCTGGAGCGGGCTGTTGGACATGTCCCCACGCTGGAGCAGGCTGTCGGACATTTCCACGCCGGAGCGGGCTGTCGGACATGTCCCCGCGCTGGAGCGGGCTGTCGAACATGTCCCCACACTGGAGTGGGCTGTTGGACATGTCCCCGCGCTGGAGCGGGCTGTCGGACATGTCTGTGCTGGAGCGGGCGGTCGCACATTTCAGTGCTGGTATCTGCAAAAACTCGAATATCATGCACCTCTACTTGGTGAAAGTTACAGTGAATTTTATATACTATACGCTACAAAAGATGCTTTTTTTCTCAGTCTCCAGATAGAGTCTAAAATTAAAGACCCCGTTGGATAAATGTCAGGCGCTGAATTCTTGGAGGATTAAGTCTTTGCAATCTAAGAAGTTCTGCAATTTCTGACATTTTTCAGCTCAGACGATTGCTAATCTAATAACGACGTGAGGAGCACGACTATGTGGATCCACATATGTTGTGTTCTACATTATCACTGTTGAAGTCGTTGCCACGGAGATTTATAAGATGATTATGTGAAGATTTATTTGTCTGAGTTTCAACCTGACATCTCTCCTGAGTAATATTTATGTCAGAATCGACACTTTAACATCGGAAAAGGTGAGAAAACTTAGCTCTAAACGTATTCAACACTCATCCACAGATAAATATTAATGCTCAAGTATGAATGCCTAAACCAAGTGACTTAACCTGCAGGTGAACCGGGCAGTGATGTCTGACTGTTCAGCTGTCAGTGTCTGAGTCACTGGAGCATACAGAAAACAGAGTCCTGGTTTCTTTGTCTCTGCTGTAATTGTGTTACTCTGCGTGGAGATATGGCATGAGTGTTACACACAGTCCCATGACCGCCCAACAGGGAAACGCATCAGCACAGAAACACGTCATTGTGCTGTCAGTGGACCTTGTGTAGGTAAAGAAAGAGGGTGTGTATCTGACGGAGAGATTCACATTTGCACCTCTTTTTGCACCTTATTGTTATCTAACTTGAGCTTAGTTTTATATTTGCTATATATTGTATTCTATATTTTCTCTGCTTTTCTACATCTTAATTTTGTCCTTGTATATGCGATGATTTGCATCTACCCACCTCTTACTTTGTGTTGCTGTATAAATACATTTCTGTCTTATCTTATACTATCATATTTGACATAGTCTGTGCATTTTAATGTTTTAATATTGTTTCCTAACTCAGATTTAACTATTTACTCACACACTTTTAAAGTTTTATTATTACACCATAATGTTTTTGCTTATATTTATTTTATGATTTTAATAATGTGTACAGCATATTTCGCACTAATATTATCATTTTCATTCTCTATCTCTGTCATTATTTGTACAGCTTATTTTTGCAAATTTAAGATTATACTTGTATCATAATAGTCTGTAGTAGTTTTGATATTGTTTCTAAACTCAAATATAACTATTCACTCACACACTCTCTTGCAGTTTTATTTTATAACACCTCTTAATAACTTTTTTGATTACTTTTTTTATATTTGTTTCACCTTTCCTCTACTTTTTTATTCTCATTTCATGATTTTAATAATGTAAACAGCACACTTTGCACTAGTACTATCATCTTCATTCACTATCTTTGTCATTATTTGTACAGCTTATTTTTGTAAATTTACGATTATCTTGTATCATAATGTTTAAACCTCTTATTGCATTTTTACATATTTTTTAACGTCCTATTTTGTGTTACCTACTTTACATGCCTCCGGAAATTGTCCCCTCGAGAAAAGTAGCATTTCTAATTTGATTTAATTTGATTTAATTACCAACTAAAGTCTGGGAATGCTGTGGGGAAAAGACTATAAAGATAAAGCAAGCAAAAAAAAGGTGCATATTTATGACTTAAACATGAACATATATGTCTTATTTACGTATGTGACATGTGAGGGTGTGGAGTCTTGTTTCTGGACTGAGGAGGTGAGGAGTGGCCAAGTGCTGAAAGAGTTTGAGGCTATAAAAGACTGTTTGGATGTACTTGCCTACAAGCAGCCTGACTCAGTTATTCTACACCAGTCTGCAGCCTGCTCCTGTGTGCACCTGAAAGACAAGAAAAGGTAACGTTTGTCTTAATCTTATCTGCGGCAACTTATACAAAATTATATTTCTATGCATCAGACCCAAAAGTGTTGTTTTCATCCAATACTAGAAGATTAATTTAGCAGAAAACGAATGCTGTGCCAGTGTCCTGCAGCCTGGTGTAGAGTGAGAGGTGTGAACTAGGGATGCAACAGTACGAGATTTTCATCATACGACAACTATCTTTTAAAATATTGCAGTTTCATGAAATAATTCTTACTAATATCAGTTGCAATGACACTTAAAGGAATGTAAACAGAAGGGTTTTTATTTGGTTGAACAAATGTTTTATCGCTGTAATTAAAGTTTTAAACCTCTTTTTAAAAGGAAGTATGTGTAAAAATACTTAGTCTGGTTGCATTTTTTGCCAATACCGTGAATAAGTCAAGTTATACCCTGAAACCGGTGTACCACTACAACCTTAGTGTTAATAGTGCAGCAGTGCACTAAATAAAAGACTCATAACATTTCATCTAAATGTGAGAACATAATTTATTGTCATGTGTATATGTAGCATATCAATTTCATTGCTAATGGTTGATTGGTACTTTTAACAAGGCTATTAAAAAGCCCTAATCTGCATTAACTGAATATAAACAGTAAATCATTTTTAAACATGTACTATAATAATACAGGCTTTATTTTTTATGTAATTTTTTTTTTTATTTAAAAAGTAACATATACAGTATAATCTTTTGCATTAATACACTTAAGTCAATAATATTTTAACCGAAACACCTACAATGATGCTGCATTCACGTGCTTCGTGAACAGTAACATTCCCTAAATTGGGAAATCGTTTGTCCGACTTTGTTTTGTACATAAGCTTTAAATCGTAATATCGAAACAATGTGAGCACTGCAGAGAAGATGACTCGTATTTTATTGCTAAGAGCATTTAAACAACCGTATGATAACAGTTTGAAGCTTTATTAAGTAATTTGGTCCCAGATTTGTTGCTGCACCAGTATATCCCCTAAAACTACAAAAAAAAACTGACTAATGCTAATAAATCGCTTTTCTAACTTATCTAGGTCACTCTAAGGGAATAGCAACAAATGGGTACAACCTTATTATATATTATTATTAATTGCACAACTGCAAAGAAGTTACATGCAATATGAGAATAAAAAGTTCAGCATCAACCAAAAAATTACTCTTACCCATCATGCACCTGACTGCTAGATATTTTTTATTTTATCTTTATATTTTAAACCTTACTGTGAGCTAGTACTTTGAACCTTACAGCTATCTAGTACACACACACACACACACACATATATATATATAAAATTCTATATATGGTATTTTAAATGTGCCTTACATTGCTTTTCTAACTTGCTGCTTTAGTCCTTGTATATTGCTGCACACTTTGTATCTGCACTCCTCTAACTTTGTATTGCAACTGCTGCACAACCATTTCGCTCAGAATAAATAGAAGTTTGTCTTATCTCATGTTTCTGCATATATGGAATCAACTCTGAAACTCCTGCACCAAGATATTTACTGACTTTCCAACTCGAGTGGGAGTTCATGAGAATTTTCCAACTTGGAAACTACTTTTTCCGCTTATTCCCACACCACATGAATGCTGAGTAAATGACTAATAACAATAAAAAATAATCTAATAATTATAGATTTTCTGTGCTGAGTTGTATTTCTTAGCCAGTAATAACACACATTAAGAATGAAACAGCAAGACGAGGTGGATAGATCATTTTGTAACTGTTATTGAATTTGCAGTCACAAGTGCAACTATATATCAGCGGTGAGGCTCGGACACCAAAGAATCATTGTTACTACACATTCCTCTCTGAGCGCGCACAAGTCACTGATAAAACCCCGAATCAATATGTCATTATGTTTGTGCATGACTCAGGATGCTTTCTGTGGTCATCAATTAGTTACTACATCCCATGACATCCAATGAGCTTCAGTTAACAGCGTATGGGGACAGGCAGTCCTGCAGTCCTGCACCGTTTGCTGATACTTTGACATCTAGAAAATGCTGTAGAGTCCTCTGGTGGTCACCTAGAGAACTATTTCCTCTCTGTGCAGCTCACAAAGCTCAGGCTGACTGCAGAGCACGCTCGAGAGCGTCAGAAAAGAAATGAATGATTATGTTTTTGTTGTTCTTCAGCTAGTTTCCATAGCATGTTATTTCCATTTGCTTCTGTGATTACAGACTAAGATCTACTTTGGTTTTGTTCTGTCTTTAGTTTACCGTGTCTGTTCAGAGTTATCAGGGTGATATGGGGTTTCCACACACTGTCATGGCCAAAATTTCAAAACTTTTCCATGACATTTCAAGGTCTGAAATTGCCCGTCGTTTTTCAAACATAGTGAAATCAAACTCTGTTCAGACATAATTTCAGAATCCCACATTATGTGTCCAAGGACCACTGGAAATCTGAAAATCCCAAAACAGTTTCTGTTTCACGGTTTCTGGCTGTGATAAAAAGGTACCATTTGGGCAAAAACATGCCCTCCAAAAATTAAAAAAGAAAAATCTACACAAAGTGTTTTTTATCCCCCAAAGAATAAATGAAAAATCCCCAAAACAATATTAAGACTTTTAAAGAAAACATGTCTTCCAAATCAGTTTTCAATTAAAAAACTCCAAAAATGTTTGTTTTCATATAACCCAAGTTATAATATTTAAAAAAAAAAGGTAATGAAAATAACTAAAACCGCACTGGTCTTGTTCTGGCAGGCAGCATGGACGTAAGTACCTCGTCAAATCAGATCTCCACACCGGTAAGAATGACATCATAGTTATTTTATTTCCAGATTTCCCATCTAAATATAAACGCTTGAATCTTTGCTTATGTCAAACGCCCATGTTTGCAACTGCAAGTTGGTGTCCTCCATCCTCTCCACCCTCTCTCTTCCCCGTTTCTCCGTCCTGACCCCTGACCCTGACCCTGACCCTGACCCTGACCCCTCTCTCTCTCCATCCTCCCCTTCTCCTCCTCCCTCTCAGCACTCTGACGCTCTGTGTGGCAGCTGCCCGTCCTCTGGTTCTGCCCCACAGGCTAACAGCCTTTGGCCGAGCCTGCCGCAGTCTGGACCGGGCTTCCCTGCATGGCCAGGACAGCCGGGACAGTCCACTCAGCCAGCACCGTGCTGGACCGGCCAGCCCAACAGCCCCTGCTGGCCTGGGACTCAAGTCCCCGCACCTATTTCATTTCCAACACCGGCTCAGGCCATAACACCAGCCCCTGCACCTTCCACGACCGTAGTCCAAGCTCCAGCTCCGGCTTCAGGGCAGCCCTGCCAGCCCTGCTGGCAAGGCACCCAGTACGCGACTCCCCAGTACCAAACTCCCCAGTACCAAATTCCCCAGTACCAAGCTCCCCAGTACCAGCAACCTCAGTACCAGACTCCCCAGCCACCAGCTCCGATTCAAACTCAAGTCCCTGCTCAAGTCCCTGTTCAAGTCCCTGCTCAAGTCCCTGTTCAAGTCCCTGTTCAAGTCCCTGCTCAAGTCCCTGTTCAAGTCCCTGTTCAAGTCCCTGTTCAAGTCCCGGCTCCAGTTCCAGCTCCAACTTTGACTCCACACCCAGTCCCAGCACCTGCTCCATCATCCAGCAGCCACCCAAACATACCAGGGTGGCCCGGCCGCCAGGGTTGGCCTTATAACCCGGGACAGTCCGGATGGCCTGGACAGAATCCGTCCATCATGCCTCCACACTGGCTTCCACCCACATCTGGACCTCTGGTGAGTCAAAGACTCTTACAATCCTCTTTGTACAAGAAAGACTGAGAAAGATGGGAAAGAGCAGCCTGGAGGAACATTTTGATGCTCACAATAGTCTTTTTTTGTCCCGGAGAAATAAACAGCTTCTTATTTGGCGCAGGGATGCACAATAATAAGAGCACATCGTCTGTATTGGCAGGTTTTGTTCATTTCATCGGCTTTGAAATGAATCTGAATCAGCTAACGTGCTCTTTTTTGCTGATATCATGAAACAGATCTTTTTTAATGTGAACATGTACACTGTCAAATCTGACAAATTCATCTCACTTAAAATAACCTTGGAAACTGATTACCTTGAAAAAGCAAAGCAAATATATTTATTAGTCTTAATACATGTCTACTTTATATCCGATTGTTAAGTTCACTTAAAATTAACTATATTTACTCAATTTTGCAACATTGTTGCAACTTAAAAGTGATAGTTTAAACTTACCTTGTTCTTTCTAAGTGTTAGCAACTTCTGTCAATGAAGTTAGTCTGATTTACCTGATGAAGTTAATGTTAATGTTTTGATATTTCATTCAGTCGTTGCTTTCTTCTTTGCTGCTGCAACAAAACAATTTTCCTTACGGGATTAATAAAGTATTTCTATTCTATTCAATTAACATGTATAAGAAAATACAAACTAACATGACTAGTTTGCAACCAGCAGAATACGGATATATAGCACGCTAAACTTGGTTTCAAAACCTTGGGAAGATTTCTTTAATTAAACTACGGTTGCAAATTGTAAGCAACGATGGATTAAACGATTGTTTAATGGTTATTTGAAAAATCATAAAAACTTTGCTTATTTCAAACAATACCACATGCATTATTGTCCTCAATCAAAGCTCACAGCAACATATTTCAACTTAACTTATCATCCCTAAATCAAACATTTCAATTTGCAACAACTTGACAAAATAAAAAATATGGCTAAATTATAAGTAAACTTCACAATTAGACGTAATGTAAACATATATTTAGACTGATAATAACTTTAACTTACATTTTTCAGGGCAACCGGTTTCCTGGATTTTCTTTAAAGTAAAATCAGCTCTTCAGATTTGACATGTACTTTCCTGCTGGAGATGCAAACACTGATGGATATTTCAGATCACTGTCTGCTTTATATTTCAGGTCATTTCAACATTATTGTCTCTTTTGCTGTTTAGAGTGTCCCCTACAATCTGAACCTGGCCAGAGGAGTTTACGACAAGATGATGATGACCATCCTGGGCCATGTCAAACCTAACGCGAAAATGTAAGCTGAGCGGGACTCTGCCGGTTTAAACCAGCTTTTAATCATAACAGCGCGGTCAGTGTGTGTAAATTAACTTTGGTAAACTTCACGACATCTTACCTGAGCTCTCTGCTCCTCTGGCAGCTCAAATCAGCTGATTCTCGGGCTGTTGCGCAACAACAAATTCTGCTTCCGCATTTTCGTTTTCCCGCCAAAACAACACAAAGAGTCACAGTGGGTTGAGAGTGACACCCGCCCCTCGCTTTTACTCAAGCTAAACTGTAAAACTGCGCACTATGGGACAAATATAAACTAAAATAATATCACCGTATCGTATACTTCTTCCCTAACATGTTTTCAGAAACATATTTTAGCGCAATGTTTGGCTGTAATACAAAAATTTGTAAACAGGAAGCAGGCGCCCTGCCATGTAAAAAGGCGAAAAAACTGAGGTCAAACTGTAAAACTAAGACGCGCTAATGAAACACACAAACAAATTCTGTTTCCATGATGCTTATGTTTACCTAAATGTTACCTAAAACATATTTGAACTTATCTTTTGAGCTGTAATACCAGAATTTGTTGCCAGTCAGTTGCCATATTCTTTCCTATAGAGCTCCTAAATGTCACCCATGTCACCCGGCAGCGCGAGCCGCCGGTCCTTCCGAGCGAATTGCATTCTGGTAGTTGTAGGTTTTCTACAGCTTGAGCAAAAGTGAATACAGCAGCTCTTTTTCATGTCATCTAGCACCAATTTCAAAAGTATTTGCGTTTTTTTTACTGAATAGACAGCCCATTTAAAAAAGAAAATGAATATGACTGACAACAAATTCTGGTATTACAGCTCAAAAGATAAGTTCAAATATGTTTTAGGTAACATTTAGGTAAACATAAGCATCATGGAAACAGAATTTGTTAACTATAATGGTGATAATAATAATAATCATCATCATCATCATAAACAACCCAGTTTAAAAGTAATACAGCGAAGAGTAGAGTATATTGGGTTTAAAAAATTACGTTATATAATAATAATTTAATTTAATAATAATATAATAATAATAATAATAATAATAATAATAATAATAATAATAATAATAATAATAATAATAATAATAATAATAATAACAATAACAAAGCATAAACAAAGCTACAAAGTGCATTACAAAAATAAATGCTAACGACAATAAAACAAAATATAAAAACTGTTTAAAATGATTACAACACTGGACAACAGGAGCTACACTTGAGAAAAATAAAATAGATAAAATAAAGCAAAATAAAATAAACAGAAAAAAAAATAAGTAAAAAATAATAATAGTTAAGAGAATGCCTTAGGATGTGACTAACAGATAAGAGCAACTTCAGGCCATAAACTGTGTGAAAGAACATTAATAAAAGTGTTTTTAAGAAGGATTTAAAAGAGTTTAAGGAACTCAGCGGTTTGACTTTTTTAGGGAGCTTGTTTCAGAGGATGAATTATAAGCAGAAGAGACGTTTCGGTGTCACTGACAGTCTGACTTGGTTTTTCACCCACAGGTTCACAGTGAACTTCCTGAGAGGCAACGACATCGCCCTCCACATCAACCCCCGCTTCAGTGAGGGGGGCAAACAGGCGCTGGTCCGTAACCACAAAGTGGGCGAGCGCTGGGGCCAAGAGGAGCGGGACCTGAAGGGACCCTTCCCCTTCGCTCAAGGGAGCCCATTTGAGGTGAGCATTCAGAGACAGAGAGCAAAAAAAGTGGTGCTTAACCCTTTGAAATCTGGAGCGCTTTCCTTGTGCTGCTTTCAGACGCCTTTCCCAAATATTTAAACCTTTGAACCCTGAGAATAATGGTACCATTTCTTTCAAAAATGTGGAAAAAAGGCAATGAGCAATTTGGTAAAAAATGTTAAAAAAAAAAAAATCTTAATTAGGTAGAATGTGTAGGGGGAAATAAAAGGGAAAAAACGAGGAGAAAAGTATATTTATAATGATCATAATTACATATTTAAATGATCTGTATCGGTTATCGGCCAAATTAGTTGTCATATATATATGGCATATCGGATATCGGAAAAACTTAGCAGATTTAGAAAAAAAAAATATTAGGTAGAATGTCTAGGGGGAAATAAAAGGGGAAAAATGAGAGGAAAACTATATATTTATTATGATCATGAATACTTATTTAAAATGATGTTATAAATTATTAAAATTTTAAAGCACTTTTTCCAGGTCTTGTCCATGTTTTATTATGTTCTTTTATTTTATTTTATTTCAACAAATTTTATGTTTGTTTTGTTTTAAATGATACTTATGGTATTTTTTTTTAAAACTGTACTTTTAACTAATTTCTTGCTAATATTTGGGTAATTTCTTCTGTCACTGCTCATTGCTTTCTTCTTATATTTTTGAAAGAAATCAAGCCAATTTGCTCAGGTTTCAAAGGGTTAAAGCTGCTATATGTAGCAGGTTAATCAATCATTACCAGGTTAATTTGGAGACATCTGAAGCAAAGTGTCTGCTGCTACTAACCCACTGTTGCTTTTTTTTACAACACAAAAAACGACATAAAGCGACTAATCCTTTAATCACGGTCTCATTTGCTTGTGGTGACAAGTTCACAATATGTTGCTGTTTCAAAATGCTGCACATGGTGAGTTTAACTGAGGTCACTCTCTCATGGTTAACGTCAGGGTAACGTTTGGAAAAGATGGAAAGGGTTGGAAAGTCGTTTGTGCAAGCTGGCCCTAGATAAGCGTACGGCTGCACTGCAGGGAGACTCGTGGAGGTCAGTGGGGGTCTCATGTTGCTCGATAACATCAATAACAATTACGCTTTACAGGCGTCGCTGAGAAGTGACTAATCTGAAGAGCTAACAGTCTGTGTGTCCATGTTTACTGACGGCAATAACACATAGACCTCTCCATTAATCCTCCTTTTTTTTACTTATTTTCTGGCTTTTAATTATCCTAGGGGACAGTTTATTATTTGTGAAAAGGGCGAGGTATGTTAAATAAATTTTTTAAGCACTGAGGAGGGACGTATGTTTTTTATTTTGGCTTACAGGAGGGGCGCACGACTTTAAGTGGCTGAATTTTGTACTTTTTTTACTGCTATTTTTTTTAAGAAATATGCCTTCAAAATAGGGATGCACAATAATATCAGCACGTTATTGGTATTGGCTGGTAATGGCTTTAAAATGAAATATCGGAATCAGCTAACAAGGTCATTTCATGCTGATATGCACATGCACATGTACAAAACATCAACTCTTAGTTAAAGTTTATTTTTTCTATATTTTGCAGGATGAATAAATATCACATACATTAAAAGGCATTGTATCTGGTGCACCATAACGTGAGAATATGCATAATAAGATGTTAATTTTAGACAAAAGAGACTCAATAATCATTAAATTTAGGTGTGGAATAGAGTGGATATATCGATATCTGTATCGGGTATCGACCAAATTAGTTGTCACATACTGGCATATCAGATACGGGCAAAATATTTAATAGTGTGCATCCCTACTCCCTAACCGAAAAATTGCCAAAATTACACATTTATCATTGTCCGAAACTGAAAAAACAGAAATTATTGTTGGATTTAAAACGTACGTACGGTCCTCGTCAAACCATCTGCAACAAACGCTTTAGTAAAAAAAAATACATAAATAAACTGAGCTTAAATTTGTTATAATTGTTAAAAATCACATATGTCTCATTTAAAATTTGGCCAAAAATAAAGAATTTGCACTAACGAACCAGCATGTATGACAAGAGTGAATATGACTTTTTCAGTTCCAGGATTTTGTCTTCAGCTTTTACCAATAAAACATCAAAGGGTTGGTATTTTAAAAATGTAATAACTCATTTATGGTGAATGGAGGGTCATGCATTCTCCCCGTGTAGTGTAGCTACTCTGATAAATAAAGAACAGTCCCTGATTATTAGTTTTTTCTTACAGTTAGAGGATCGGGCCGTGCAGACTCTTTTTCTAAATGAAATCCTGATGAAATCTTGTTTTTTCTTTCTAATTGTGCACGCGCGCCTTTTTCATGATCACTCGTGTTTCGCTCTGCTCCAGATGAAGATCCTGTGCACCCTCGAGGCGTTCAGGGTGGCGGTCAACAACATCCCGCTGTTTGAGTTCCGACACCGAGTCAGAGAGCTCAACCAGATCGACCGAATCAACATCCTGCACGATGTCGTCCTGACCTGCGTCAACGTGGAGACGCTGCCATGAAGCACACTGTTACTCACACACACACACACACACACACACACACACACACACACACACACACACACACACACACACACACACACGGACCTGCTGCACAGGGTTCCCTTAGTTTTTTAGTGACTAAATTTCAAAACTTTTCCATGACTTTCAAGGACCAAATCTAAAGCTGTTTTTTTTTTGTTTGTTTTGACAAACAAAGTGTCACATATTGACACATATTAGAGCAACGTTAAATAAATGTGACATTATGTTACATAACAAGGATGATTATTTATCATACACAACAAAATTCCATGACTTTTCCAAAACTTTTCATGGTTTTTACTAATTCTATGACTGGACAATGTGATAGTGTAATTCCATGACTTTTCAAGGTTTTCCATGACCTGTGGGAACTCTGGCCTATCATGTGATAATAGTGACATTTCAGCTGACATGCAGCAAAGTCATACAAGAAATGTATTTTGAGTAACATCGGACGTATTTTTTGGGAACGAATTTTAAACAATAGCCAAAATAATATATATTCAACACTTTTCCAAAACATTCTGATAATTCCAAACCATTTCCAGGTCTGGAAAACAGTTTATCATGACCGTGGGAACCCTGTCTACACATTGCAAGAGCTAAAACTTTCCAATTTATTTATCATGATGCCTAAAGGAATAAATAAGTGTGTTTGTTTGTGATATAATATTAATTAAAACATGAGCTGAGCTCATTCTATAATAAAATCATTTTCTCTACCACATAGCTAACCATTTAATGCACAGTCTGTGTAGATGCTACTGTATTTATTGTGTATATTTTTTCATCATTAAAGTGCTACTAACTGATCATTATACATGTGGTAATATTACCAAAAAACCCTAATTACAGCTTATAGATGTCCATTATATTTCTTCTAACTGTAGTAATTCTTAAATAAAAGCATCAGTAGGAAACCTGGTCTGATGTTTTCACTGTTTATTTTTTTAAGAGAGCTTGAAGAAGAACAGTGCAACAGTGCAAAGAGAAATCCAGAGAAATATAAAATCCCAGAAGATCCTTAAAATCAACACTACAAAAACCTGAATAAACTGACGGTAGGAGCAAACTGACAGAATAATTATGATTTACAGAACGCGATGAGTCACAGCTGCAGCGCTGTGTAATCAGGGAGACACCGTTGGCACGAAAATACGAATTACACAGTTTAAACAAAACATCTTCCAAAGTCTGCCATCTGACAACGATTACCACATACCTCAACACCATTTTATCCCCACATTTTAACCCCGTGGTTCTCAAACTCCTTCAGCCGTGCCCCCCAGGAGCCAAAAAAAGTTCATGTCCCCCATCACATTATTTTTTTTTTATAAATCCTAAAAAACTAATAAATAATAATTTCAGTTAAATTAAGATCAACATTGTATCATCAGAAAACTCTTATTTATTATCACTTTCACTCAACTTTCTTTCACGTCATATTTTTCCTCTGCCCCACCTGCAGCTGCTCCGTGTCCCCACAGGAGGGCTCGCCCCACAGTTTGAGAACCCCTGCCTTAAATTAACTTCCTCTAACTTCACACTTCAACATACTTCAGCATCTGTCATCGTACCAAACAGAACCAGTTCAGCCCTGAAGGACGCCGATGTCGGTTTGTCCAACACTTTGTCTCGGAGTGAAATGTCTCTACAGATGGACACATTCATCACCAGAGACACAATCAGACCAAAACTTCTACAGCAGCAAGATAGTTATGAATTGACAAGTTCCTGTTCCCCAGAGGATGAAACCTTGAATTAAAATTTGTTTATTTTTTAACTTCAACCCTTTGAAATCTCAGCACATTTGATTAAAAAAAATGGAAGAAAATAACCCAAAATTAACAAGAAATTAGTAAAAAGTAAAAGATAATGACCTGAAATTAGTTTTAAAAATAGCAAAAAAAAAAGCTATTAATGTAATATAATGTTAAATATTTACTTAAGATAATTATAAATATTTTTTTCCCCTACTTCTTGTGTTTTTCCCCTAGATATTTTTCCCTATTCTTTTTTTAAAAAACTTTCTACATCTACTAATTTCTTGCAATTTGTTGAAAATTTGGACATGGGTTCAAAAGCTAAAAAATTGTGAAAAGAGTCTGAAAGCAGCACAAGAAAAAGTGATGTTGCTCCAGGTTTCAAAGGGTTAAATGTAAACTCACTTGGCTTGAATATGAATATTAGAAGCAAGAAACATTAATATGTTTCCATGAAGACTGCGGCGCATGTTAATATCGTCCAACAGCATAAACCTTTAAGATTTTAACAGCACTGTTTGATTTTCTGTAATGTTGCCGTGACGACAAACTTTACATTTCATTATTGGAGCCTTTTTACCGGTTATACAAAAAATGTTTATTCTGTCCATTTAAATTTGTATTTTCATATGAAATAATGATAATGTCTCTGGGGGACACTAACAGGGTTTAGACCCAAAACATAACCATCTTTACCACGGTCTCTTCCACAGTACCTCAGATCACAACATTTTGTGGCCCAGATGCAGTTTTTAAATAACTACATATTTCGGCTGCTCGCTCTCTTTCTGTAACTTTGTCATCTTTGTCCTTCTGGCGTCTCCCTTTGTAACATTTTCACAAATTTGATTTGAAAAAGTAGAAAACAGACAGAGAAGAGCTATGGCAACTTCAAAAATAAGGCGGCCTTTTAACTTTTTGTTTTTCAGTGCATAATACTCAACGTTCACACGTCTCATCTGCTCTCAGTCCACGAAGAACCTCCCTCTGAGGGATCCACAGTGCTGCTGTTTGTGCGTAAACCTGCTGAACATCGGTCCACCTCCTCACGTCTTGGTGTCCAGTTTCCTCTCCACAGACTTCAGCAGCAGCTCGGCGTACTGCTCCAGCAGAGCCAGCGCCTTCTTCTCTCCTTCACCTTTGACCCCTCGGTCCGCCCGGGGCCCTTCGCACTGCGAGGCGGCGTGAGGCAGAGAGTCCAGCTCGGCCTTGACCGCGAGCAGCGCCTCAGACAGGACGCTCCTCATTTCTTGTTGATCTTCGCTGGGCTGCTGGCCGCTTTGCAGCACCTGGTTTTAATGAACACACACACACACACACACACACACACACACACACACGAGAAAAACAGACGCAGAGAGTGAGACGGGATGTCTGTCAGTGTCTTCACTGTTTGATCTGTTCAACATTATATCATAAATAAAACATCATGTGTGCCTCTGATATGACGTATATGACAGAAATCTCAGAGATTAAAGTCATAAATTTGAAGGAAAAAAAGCTGAAATTCTCTGAGATTAAAGTCACAAATTTATGTGATAAAAATCTGTTTTTTTGGGGGTTTTTTTTATGGAACCACATCGCTTTACTTTGCAAAGCTAAATCATCACAAATAGATAATGAGCGTCCTCCGTTTCAAATTCAACCAAGAATTTATTTATTCATTATTTATGTTTCACTTAAAAATGTGAATTTATTACTATTTAGACCTTTTTCTCATAAATTTGCAACTTCAGTCTAAGAGAGTTTATTTTTTTCTTGCAAATTTACAGTTGTAGAATCTCAGAGAATATTGAGGGTTTTTTTTAAAATAAATTAGTTATATATTTTGCTCATTTTATCTCAGAGAATATTCAAGTTTTTTTCTTTTCTTGCAAATTTACAGTTGTAATTTACTACTTTAATTTTTAAGTCACGGTCTGCTGTCGTACCCTGAAGGAGGTTATAGAATCTAAACACACTCAAGAAATAATGAAAAGATAAAATAATAATAATACATTTTATTTATAGAGTGCTTTTCTCAATGCTCAAAGGCACATTTTTAGTCCTGAAACAATTAGTTGTTTAATCTGTTTGTCAAGTGACAGAAATGAATTGAAAGATATTTTGATAATTGATTAATTACTTCATGTTTCAAGCAAAAATTGACATTTTCCAGTTTCAGCTTCTCACGTGTGAGGACGGTTTCTCTCTGTTTTATGTTGTAATTTGAATATCTTTGGATTTTGGACTGACAGTCGGACAAAAGACGACATTTGAAGATGTCATGGTCATTTTTTATCTATTGATTAATGAGGGAAATCTTTATGAAAATGTCCATTACCTGCAGCCATAAACATGCGCATCACAAAACCCAAACTTCAAGTCTTTAAACTACTTATTTTATCCTACCAACAGTCAAAAAAAAAACCCCAAAATATTTAGTTTACCATCATAAAATCATAAAAGACAAAGAGAGGCAACACATTCTCATATCTAAGATGCTAAAACCGGCAACAGATGTTCATTTTTCCTTAAAAAAAACTTAATTAATGAGTTTTCAAAAATAGCTGCAGAATAATTTTCTGCTTCTCACCTACTCTACTAATGGACTTCTTTATTCAGCTGCATAATAATGTAAAGAGTATTTCCCCACAGACGAGACGTGCAAAGAGCAGACTCTAAAAAATAAAATGAACTGAGACAAAACTGTACATTATAAGACAATGTAGGATTACAGAAATATCAACAGTAATATCTCTCTATATATACTCAATTACAGCAATGAGAGGAATATGAGTGACAGCATGAAAAGGCATGAAATATGTGTGGAATTATCTTTATCTATTCGCCTTTTATCTTCCTTATCTCACTCCCTGACAGGATTTTACTTCCAGGCTCTCTTAACCCTCACGTCTCCATCTTCTCTCTCACACACACACACACACACACACACACACACACTGACCATAGTATAGAGCATGGCGGTTTTCCTCAGACTGCTGTGCAGCTCCGTCGCAGCCTGCCTACAAGTTTCCAGGGTGATGGAGCGCTCTGCACGGAGAGAGGGAGGGACTCTTTAAAGCACAGCACGGTGGTAAAACTGAGCGTTCACAAAGACGCGCGTCCTGTACGGTGAATGCACGCGGACACGGAGTTATCGAGCGGAGTAGGCACACAGTAAATGTTGAGCAGAAGGTCGAGGAACATTAAAAGAAAGGAAGAACAAGGAGAAACTTGGTCGCAGAAAAAAACACAGAGGAGGAGGTTGCTGCACAGACACAGAGCTGTGCGAGCTGTGGAAGTGAGAAAAATGATTTCACAGTTTATATCCTCGGGCTGAAACACAGTTGTAGGTACAAATGTGGACTGGATATCACTTAATGGCATTTATGGCTGTGTTCTCAAATTGAAATGAAATCTGCTGCCTCTGTGAGGCGGTTATCATCCGCAGAACAGCAGGCGACAGAAGCGTGAAGAACAGGATGAAGAAGTTATTTTAAGATTCATCTCAGCGTTTGAACTCTATTAGATACCTTTATTGAGAGAGAGAAATGTGAGAGAAAACAATCTGCTTCAGTTAACTGAGGCTCTGTGTATCACATGATGTTTTTTAATTACTGTTTTAGCATCAAAAGGGAGTTTATTCTGCTATTTTTTATTAGATTATCATCTGGGTCCCCACACATTGTAACTAATGAATTTTCCAAACTTTTCCATAATTATTTGACCACATTTCCATGACTTTATTTAAGTGGTTTAAAACAGGGAGTGCAGACTCAGATCAAAGCCAAAAGGCTTGTTAAGCTGAAAAAAAAAAATAATTGAAAAACTAAAATTCAAAACTGAAAATTTTAGTTTTGGTCTTGAATTGTAAAAAAAAAAAAATGCAAAAAAAAAAAAATAAGATTTTTTTTCTTTGCATTTTTGCCTGTATTGGCTATGACAGATCAATAGTGTGAAAGGGGGAGAGAGAGAGGGGATGACATGCAGCAAAGGGCCACTAATGAGAATCGAACTTGCGGCCGCTGTGGTAAGGGCACTGCCTTCATTAATGGGGCGCCTGCTTTATTCACTCAACCACCAGACGCCCCATATTTTTTTTTTTTTAAATTAAAAAGAAATGTGTAGGAAAAAGTTAATTTCAATTTGAATATAATTTTGATTTAATTCTGATATTCTATTTTCACTTTTGAATAATTTTATATCTCAGGTGTTGCTTTTTTTAGTTATAGATTTTATGTTTTCAGATTTAGATCTTATTTTTTTCGCATTCGAATCTCTTGTTTTTGTTTTCTTTTTTTTTTCACTTTCAGAACATCTTCCAAAAATCTCCAACAGAATAAAAAGACCTATAATAAGACCTATTTTTCATTGCTGTTTTGGGATTTTTAAAGACCATATTCTTATCAGTAGCCAAAAACAATTCATACTTAAAACTTTAAGAAAATATTATTTTGATTCCAAACACTTTCCAGGCCCTTCCAGGCCTTCCAGTTTTTCTAATTCCTAATTTTTCCAGGACTTTCATGACTGTGGGAACCCTGTATCAGGTTTAATATCATGTCTGCATGACATGAAGAGTCTGAAAAACCGTCTGTCCTTTGACGGAGCCTGAATGTGTTCAAATTCCACCGCTCAGATTTTCACGTCAAAGCCGAATATCAAGCCTGTTGTCGAGCACGTTTTCCTCAACCATCAGATCTGAAAACTTCTCCCTTCAAATGTGAACTCACCAAAGTAATCACAGCGTTGACAGCAGGAGGACACAGAGACAGACGGAGGGACGTGAGACAGACAAGCAGACGGACAGACAGGCCAGAAGACAGACGGCGAGCATGAAGAGATGCAGTGATGGAGAGGAGGAACGGTAGCGACGGACAGGTTGGTGAAAGAGCTGTGGGAAGTCGGACCTGGCTGCGGATTGGCACTCGATGTGAGGGTCTGTTCAGGCACCAGGGGGCGCTCTTTAGACGCAACCGCCTGTGACGACTCCTTGGCGCTGGAACGAAACGTCAGAAATGAGCGTCAATCTTAAACATTTCTAAAGAAAACACAGATGAGTGTTTAGAAGTGTAAAAATCAGGGCAGCTTCTAGCATAGGGACGGAGACCGAAACCCGTTTGAGCTTATCGTTTGACGTTTGAGCTTATCAGTACCGCTATCGAGTCCTATAATGTAACATTACATCTCGAGTCGAGTAATGTTATTTAAATCCAAGCACATTTAAACTTTGTAGAAAGTCCCCTCAGTAAAAAATAGTAATCTGGTGTTGAAATCTGAGTTGAAATCAGCAGGATAAGAGCTGGTTATGTAAATAAATGAGGTTTTATTGAGATGTGTTCAAGGTCTGCTCAATAAAATGACTATTAAATAACTATTAATAAAGAAAATGTCATGATGTTGTGTTCAAATGTAGCATCAAGAAAAAGAAAATTTAATTTCTGGCGAGAAACTTCAGCAGAATAATTCAGTTGTTTGGGTGAGAAATTTGTTTTCCCGTCAATATAAAATGGATAGAAGTGATGGAAAAAAAAATTCATTTAGTGCTGCTCATGTATTTTTGTTATTGTTAGTTTTATGTTATAATAAAGGGACCCTGTTACATCAAGTTCTGTTAAAAACATATTTTTGCCAGTCTTTCCACCACATCATAGAAAAGCATCAACAGTGGTATCGATAAAGACTAGCTGCATTATAATAAAGGCAATAAAAAGCCAAAAAATAATCTTGGGAAAAAAGAACAAAAGAAGGAGAATCGTAAAACTCGTACCTCTCTGAAACCGAGTCTCTCTTCTGCCTCACTGGTGGAGCGCTCGGCAAAGACGGATCCAAACTTAGATGTCGGCTCAGTACTGAAGAAACACACAAAATAACCAGAACTTACACTTACAGGCTTCATCTCTGCAGCTAAATTACATAAAAATGGTGGAAAAAGTTGCCTATAACATGTTGAGGTAGGAGGACTCTTATATATTTATTTTCTTAACGTCACTCGAGGGGACACTGTATCTAGTGTGTAACAAATGATGCTTTGTTATGTTTACGTGCTCAGATATGAATGTTGTTGCTGTTGTTTGGTTGGGTTTTTATGTGCATGCAGGGGATTTATTTTTTTAGATGGCTGTATTGTTTTTATTGTTGTTTTTCTTCCCTTTTTGGGTTAATCCAAAGAAAACTTAAATGACAAAAAAGAAACACACAATCACACACAGGAAATCTGCTTTTTTAGTTTCTTAACTGTGTGTTTAAGTGTCACATGTACAGTGTGGGGCTGCTGTCTAACCTCTGTTTCCGGGGTCGATGGTCGGCGTAGACGCTCTCGTCGAGTCTCCAGAACAACCTAAGCTCGGCATCACCTCCAGGCAGAGGCTGCGGCGAGGGCTGAGAGGCTGTTTGGGCAGCGGGATGCGGGAGGGCGGGACGTTCTGGGTGAGAGGAGTTGGCGAAACTGCGGCTGTAGGATGGAGAGAAGTCGAGGAGTTCGGCAGAGGACACAGTGAGCGTGTAGATGTTGAGAGAGTGGAGGGCAAAGCGGAAACGGGAGATGAAGCTGCCAGAGGAGGCGCGACGTCCAGCTCTCCGCATGACCTCCTGCTCCTGAGGAGGGAGGGGGAGCAAGGGGGAGTGCCGGACTGGATGACTTCTCCCAGCGAGATGGAGCGGCTGCTTTTGGCCATGGAGCTGGCGGTGGGGTTCATGTAGGAGTGGTGGGGCTTGAGTTTGGGGCTTTCCCAGGGCAGGGGGGACTGGGGAGACTGGGGGGAGCCAGTGGAGGGGGAGGAAAAGTGGAAGGAAGGTTTGGGAATGTCCTGATCCAGGAAAAGCTGCTGAGGTCTCTTGAGGAACTCCCTTCGGTTACTGGAGGACACAGGGGAGTGAGGAGCTGGAGACAAAACGCAGACGTAGAGATTTGTTTTGAGAAAATCAAAGTACATTTAACTATTTTGAGTCAAATTGTCATGAATTAACTGGATGACTTTTACTTTTAAAACATATCATTTTGTTATTGCCAATTCCAGGTGACTATCCAAAGTCAGAGTAACCTGTTTTGAATATTTCACAGTAGATCACCATGCAAATTAAGTTTACTGTCACATAGGCTTTGTTCACATTACAAGAAAATGTGGCCCAAATCTGATGTTTTTGTTCTCTGCCTCTCGCTCCAATATGGTCACTTCTGGCTCCAAAAAACCAAGATGACCTTAATGACAAACTCAAGGCTTCAAAACAGGAGTCCACAAACCAGTGGATGATGCTCCTGTAGTTATTCGTTATTTTTAGTCTGTGGATAATGGAAATGTGAACAGTCTAAGCAGAGAGATCCGGTTAGAGGAAATAACTGGATTTGAATATGAAGCCCTGTAATGTGAATGTAGCCATAATTTGCACCTAATGGTGCTAATGTATCTTATGGAATGATCTGATCTTAATTTTACAGAAATAGTGGCACAAACATAGTGATTAAAAAAAACAAAAGATGACGAAACGTACTGTCTGAGGCCAGATTCTGGACCGACTGTGACTTCTGCAAACACGTCGTTCTGTCCAACAGCAGCTGCGGTTTGGGTGGAGGGCTGGACAACCTCCACAAGTGGAAACCTGAACTCTTCTTCTTCTTCAGAGGCCTGAGGACGACATCACAGTCCCTCTCTGGAGCTTCAGCCCTGCTGAGAGGCAACGCAGCAGCTTTCAGATCACTTTGCACATAATAATTCAGTCCAAAAAATAGAAAAAAAACAAGCCAAAGTAAATACCAGCTGTGTTGATTTATGTTTTCATTTTCTGTTGATGCTCTGCTACATTTTGCCTACACTGTAGTAAACTAGTCATATTTATTTGCATAATTACTTTAGTTTCTCCATGCTTTTGTTTGCCCTTATTCATAATTAATCTGTAAGTAACAGCAGGATTCTCAGAGTAGAAGTAGTAGCCCAAAATGACCTCAGAATATGTATTATACTATACTGCGCTCTTGCCATGTGGACTTATTAATGTTTCAGAATCATTTATTCATGCAAACAGAGTACCTTTTTGTGCTATTCTGATCTTTTGCATTTATGATTCATTAATCCAAGTCTGCCAAAGCAGCACTTGTCTAAAAATAAACCTCATGCGGCTCAGAGTCTGTGTTTTCCTCTTACTTTGGCCCCTCGATCCTGCCGGGGGACACAGGGGTCTTATCTTCCGTGTTTCTGCTCTGGCTGTCTTCCATCAAGGGCCGTACTTTTGACACGGGGGGCTTCGCAGAGTGGCCACTTTGTTCCTTTCCGTGCACTTTTGCAAACAGAGGCGTGGCCCTACACAGACAGAAGGCACTACAGGGTCAGGGGAGCAGAGGAGTGCACACACTGTTTTCCCTGACAGTAAGTTAATGGAATAGTTTGACATTTTGGGACAAACACTTATTGCTTCATTGCAGAGACTGAGAGAAGAAGATCGATGCCACTCTCGTGTCTGTACGGTAAATATGAAGCTGCTGGTTTATTAAGTTTAGCACAAAGACTGGAATTGGCTAACAGGGATACCTACTGCGATATGGTCAAACTCATTTTTTTGGGCGCTCATTCATTACCACAAGTAAACCACAAGCTTTTATAAATAGACTTTGGTGCAGAATAAATAAAAAAGGATATAATTTGTTCACATTTGGCTTTATAGGTGCTGGTGTGCAGGTTTTGTTACCTTTAGGACAAGTCAAGCTACCTGTTTACAGTCTTTGTGCTAAGCTAAGCTAAACAGCTGTTGGCTGTAGCTTTAAAGGGACAGTTAACCCCAAAAAATAAAAAATACGTATTTTTCCTCTTACCTGTAGTTCTATTTATCAGTGTAGATTGTTTTGGTGTGAATTGCAGAGTGTTGGAGATATCAGACGTAGAAATATAATGGAACTAAATGGCTCTCGGCTTGTGGATCCAACAGCGTAAAAAAAGTAGGTTTGAAAAACTCAGCAGCAATGTCTTTTCAGAAATCATGACTGTCATGTCTGAACTATTTTCTTTCTACCAAACTAGATCCGGCAACCGGCAAGTGCCATCTAGCTCCATCATATTGGAGGGAAGGCAGACATCTCTATGGCCGATATCTCCAACACTCTGCAGCTAAAAGCAAAAAAATCCAGACGGATAAATAGCACAACAGGTAAGAGGAAAAATAAGCACTTTTGATTTTGGGGGTGAACTGTCCCTTAAACAGAAAAACAACAAGTCTAACATTTCCTAAATAACATGTTTTTATTAATATTATTAATAATAATTTTATATTTTATTTTTCATCTGTGCAAAAACTGAAGTGTCAAGAGGATTTGGGTGCTTTACAGGGTGCTGTACTCCCAGGACACACACACTCTGTGATATGAGCTAACCGTCTGCTGGTTGTATCTTCATAAGTAGCGTACAGACACACAAGAGTGCAGTCTATCCTTTCATATAACTCAGCAAGAAACAGGCAAAAATCTAAAAATAATTAAAGCAAAAAAATCTTAACTGTTACATGTCTCCCTGCTACTACAAATAGAAGAGTAAAAACTCCAAAAATATAAAATACAATCTTCGTATACACATAAATTCACCCAAAGAAAGATAACAATGTCATCTGAAACTGACAGCTTGGCTGGATCAGGAGGGTACACAGATGGTTTAGCAGAGCAGCGTGCGTGATTCCACACGGGTTTGTAATTATAGCTGTGAATCCACACTGGTCTGAAGTGGTCAACAGTACCTGTTATTATGTCCTCTGGCCAGGAAGCGTGAAGACATACTGAGCCTGGGGACTCTGCTCTGCTCCGCTGTGGACAGACATCAAGCGTTAGAAAAAAAACAAAAGGAAAATAGAGACAGTCGCACTGAGAGAGAAGAAAAACACACTGTGACACAGAGACAAAAAGAAACAGAAAGTGGACAAGAGACTAAAAAATAAGGAATATTGTTGGTGTGTTGAACTGCATGTGAAATTATTTAAAGTAGTAGCTCAACATTTTGGTAAATAAGTAGATTCATTTTTATGCCCAGCGTTAGATACCAGTCTCAAATCCATCTGTTGAATTTTAAACCTTTGAGACCAACATCAGTTTTTAACTGCATTCAGATGCTTTTCACAAGAATTTTGAAAACATGGAAAAAGGCAATAAGCAAGAAACTGGTTAAAGGTGACAAGAAAATTGGCTTAGAAATAAGTTTTTAACGAGAGAGAGAGAGAGAGAATGATTAGGAAATGATGAATTGAACTCTCACACAACTCGTGCAGTATAATCCAAGTCTTATTTATCAGGTCTTGTTCTCAGTTCTTCCCAAACAGACCGACCTTTCAAACGGGAAACTTAACTGAAAAAGAAACTTATCTACGCTCTCTTAAAAGCCAAGCTCCACTGACAGAAACAGTGATTTTACCTCACTGAAAACTAAAGCTGCAGGTCTCTGCTGCCTCGATCAGTTTTGGTATTGTGTGACTTTGTTGTTTTAAACACAAAAAACTACCCGATTGAGGCAGCAGTAGACCAGCAGCTCCTGTGTTCAGTGAGGTAAAATTACGTTTTTTTGTCAATAAAGTATGGCTTTCACTGAGGTTTTAGCAAAAATGTATGTTTCTGGGCAGTACTGAGCATACGACTGGACAAATGAGACTTGGAGTTGTGTGAGGGTTTGTAAACAGATGTTTTGATTTAAATCTTAATTACTTCAATTCATTAAGAATTTTCTCCATTTTTAGATTTTTCATTCACTGGAGGCACGCGAGAAAAGTTTTCTTTACAAATTCAATGTAACACGGGATGAGTAACTGATATACAAATGCTTATTTGGCGGTAACATCCTCCTTTAACCTACAGTCATGACAGTGATTTCAATCTAATGATGACGGTGGTGCATGCAGATGCAGCAGCCAGTGGTTCCTCAAAAATCTTGTTACTTTTGCTATTAGATGTAGCAGGATTTAGGATCAACTTCAGTTTCATTTCTTCTTAAACCATTTAAGAAAAATGACAATAAATCTACCTTGTACCTCTCATAAAGAGAAAACATGTTGTCCCTACACTGTCAAAGTTTTAAATGCAATCTGCAGAAGGAATTCATTATATCCCTTTTTCTTTCACTTTTTTTTTATGTTTTTAACTACTGTTTTTGTTGTATTTTACGTGTTCAAAATAAAAACATTAACCAATCAATCAAACTGTTCCTGTACAGTAGCGTGTGAGTGTTTAACTTCTCCTACCAATGCTGCAGCTCTCTTCCAGCGTCTCAAAGTTCCTCTTGAGGAAGTCTTCTTGACCAGCGTCAGCAGTGTCACTCACTGTCCTCAGAGCCTCGTCCATACTCGTCACTTCTGCCTTTTGCTCCTCCGTCTCCTCATTCTCCTCAGCAGAGCTGTCCTGGCTCAGAGACTCCACATCTGCAGAATCTGAAAGCACAAAGGAGAAAAATGTAAGAGATAAACCCCTTTCCAAACTCTTCTTGACCTCAGCACATCTCCTCATACAGCAGGTAGGTACCAGATAATCCTAAACAAATGACCAGCCAGTCTACTGAGGCTTATGTGGTTATATTATCTGACACATTTCCATCAGGTCTGAAAGCTGAAATCCTAGCCTCTGTGTGCTCAAATCCCTCTCGGCAGGTATCAGCTTTCCTGTGCGTTGAAGAGATGTGATGGCTTTCATGTACATTTTAGATTTTCATTTTAAATCCAGCACTCTGCACACCTTTCAGAAGACACTTCTAACTTGAAACAGAAATGTAGAAGATGAAAAAATCTGAAATACAGCAAGTGTGACATCTATTTAAAACCCCTTAGACAGTTTAATTTGGGCTCTCTCTGCTGACGAAATAGAAAGAAGGAAGAAAAACCTTCCTTTAAAGCAGCAATATGTAGAACACTGTATGATTTTATCATTTTAAATTAATAATATTTGGGTTAATATTAGTGTTTGTTTGCAGTAAAATGGTTAAATTCTGGTGGAAGCTGTGCAACCTTGCAAGAGAGAAGCATGCATTTATGTCTTAGTGTCCTTTCTGATAGTGCCAGTGGGGGGTGCTAAAGTCAGATATTTTCAAATTGCACACATACAGAAGTGGCTTTAAATGCTAATCTTCACTTCTTGTATTTTAAATCTAGCAAAAGTGAATTATTAAAGTGAAATTAATCTCATTAATTACTGTTGAATGCTTTAACCATTTTTCAGGTCTTTTATTGTTGTGTTCAGAGTGAGACCTCACCGTCTCGGACACGGTCCGGGCTGGAGTCCCTGCTGTCGTAGCCCACAGAGCAGGCGCTGTCCGGGCTGCGGCTTTCCTTGCTGTCACTGCGGCTCCCTCGTCCTTGCATCCTGCAGTGCTGCTCCCTCACCATGTAATCACTGACGTATGAAAACAGAGAGAGGCAGAAACAGCGAGGAACAGGGGCGGAGAGAAACATTACACCAAGAATAGAAAAGCACTTTTGTTCTTTTTCAGTGTCATTGTGATCACTGGGGTGAAAGCATGTGTTCTGAGTGCGGGTTTACCTGCCCTGCAGACCTGCATCACCCTCGTCCTCCTCGGGGTACAGCACGGCTCCATCAGCCCCCCTGATGCCCTTGGATGGGTGTGAGGACAGCCAGTCAGCATGTGGCCAGGCCCGATGCCTCTTGGCTCTCTCCTCCAACTGCAGCTGCAGAAAATGAGGCGACTTAGCAGTTACACAAACATGGATCCATATGGACGGCTCCCTCTCCGTCTCTCTGTCTCTTGCACCATAGAGTCATGCATACCACGGGCTCCTGGAGGCTGGACGTGGTCCGTCTGTCGTTGTCATGAGGGGGACAGCTGTTTTTGGGAGCAAAGGTCTCCAGCTGCCTCAGGTCCAGCATGGATTTCACCATCAGCTCCAGAGAGCCCATACGATGAGACCAGCGCCTCCGAGGGCGTTTAGAGGCGTCAGGTGTGACCTGGCTGACGACTCCATGCTGGAAAGGATGTACAAGTGACACAGTGAACCACGACTGCTCTTGTAAAAAGATGTGAATACGTGGGTGCAGAACGGGGATATTCAGTTTGCATTGCTCGAGGGCCACTTTTGCAAAATGATTGAAGGCCATAGACCAATTCAGAAACAAACGTTATTAATTAATCAAGTCCAGTCAATTTCATTTATAAAGCCCATTATCACAAATCACAATTTGCCTCAGAGGGCTTTACAGCATACGACATCCCTCTGTCCTTAGACCCTCACATCGACTAAGGAAAAACTCCCCCCAAAAAACCCTACAACAGGAAAAAAAATGGTAGAAACCTCAGGAGGAGCGACTGAGGAGGGATCCCTCTTCCAGGACGGACAGACGTGTAATAGATGTCATAAAAAACAATAAAATTACAGTAGAATTAATATAGAAATAAGTAGCCAAGACCTCTGTCTGGGCTTTGAGGGATCCTCCCTTTGCACTCTTTCTGATAAACAAGCTCTATTTTGATCTTCTTTTATGCACTCTGTAACTTAATTTACTTTAAAAGTAAAAAAAAAAAGAATACATAACATTGTGAGTAAGAAAATGGTTGGAGGGCCAGTTGACACGCTATGTGGCCCGCAGGTCGTAAGTTGAGTATTACTGGTGTAGAATTTGGTAGCGACGAGTCCCTACCCACATCCAGTGACTACTGAACTTTCCCTAGCATAGACGACGGGGCAGGTAATTTTTTCTTTAAGTATTATGACTTTATTCTCATTAAAAATTACAGTTATTCTTGTAATATTATAATTATTTTCTCAAAATATGTCTTTATTTTCTGCCTCTCCAATAACAAATGGAATATGTTTTGAAGGTGCAGAAGGTTTTGAACTTGAGCAAGTTGTTAAAAAAACATACATGAGTTATTTCAGTTCAGTGGTTAGTGCAACAAAAAAAAAATTAAAATTATTCAAATGATCATTTGTGTGAGAAGGTGTCAAATTCACATTTAAAAGGGAAAACTTTCCCAAAGAAAAGACACCAAAGAGGACTGAAAAGTAAATCATGTCCTGTGTTGACTTAGCAGAGATAATGTTAAATGATAAAAGTTGTTCTACTTGAGAATGAATGTGTAAAATCAATATTTTCTGAGATCTATACAGCATTATATTCCATAATATTTTTACACCTGCTGCCTGAATATTGTATTTTCATTTCCATAAACTTTACATAGTCCTTTGATTAATAGATTCCTACCTGAAATCAGTGCAGAAAAATATCCCAGAATGCAGGAAATTAAGTGTTTGACACTCAAAATTTCCTGCTTAAAACTACAGAAGGTAACTTTTTTTAAATAATAACTTTTCATAATATTTGCTGAAACTGTCACTATATCCTGACAGTAGTACATAGGGCAGATAATTTGTAAAAAACAGCAGATTCTTCTGTCTCCGCCTTGCGGTCCTGAGGCATTTGCAAAAATACCGTGTCTGAACGAAAACAACCAATCAGAGCTTAAGAGCCTCTAACGCATGTCAGTCACTGCTCGGCACACGCTGTGCAGCCAAAAACAGAAACCTTTGCCTTTTCTAGGATGAATAATGTAACACAGCAGTTCTGAAAACAATGTAATGCAGCAGTTCTGGAAATTAAAGTCCTCATGTGTCAATTTTCCTCCACATGAACACGTCTCAGATGAGGTTGTGTGATGTAGTTTTTAGTGCCCTCGCTTAAGATTTCACATAGCTTTTTATCACTTTAAGGACTCAGCAGGGGACCCCCCCCCCCCGGGTACATCACAGAGGATTTCAGCTCATGTGTGGCAGAGTGAAGCCAGCAGAGTGAAGCCAGAGATCCTTAAACCACATCAGACCTTCTGAAGAACTGAAAGAAAACTAAACGAGACAGTAGACTGGAGCAGCGGCTGAACTGCTCATCAACTGTACATTTTACACACTGATTGATTTATAACTGTCACTAAAAACTATGAGGTAGTTTATGCTATGTATTATGATCCATTATATTGCAATAAACTGCAATACTGTAAGCAAGGCTATAATTATTGCCATTTAAATCTAATAATAGAAAAGGAGTGGAAGAGTCAAATGACGAAGATAAATAACAACAATGAAGGATTGAGCGGTCAGGAGTTTAAACACAACACAAAATAAACCACTAACATAAATCCTCACACGTAAACTATTAATTAAAAATCAATTAAGTATCACAAAACACAATGTTGCGTAAATCAAGTGTATTGATATTTTCTTACACCCCTACTATGAAATATCTATCACAATCTGAAACAATGAGAAACATTGTGTTGTTTGGTTTTTGGTACCCTACTCCCCATAAACGGGTCGTACTTAGCATTAAATAAAAATTTTAAAAAAATATACTGGTACACACACAAACACTCAAAATAAAAACATTAAACACTGTATATAATGGACACTCACATTCAAGTAAAAGTGGCCATTTGAAACATGTTATTGTCTATCATTCAATCATCACTCTTTAGGAAAAGTTTCATGCTCAATTTATTTATAAGGGAATAAAAAGATGCCAAAAAATTGGATGGAGTTATAAAAATTTGATATTTCTAATACCAAAGCATTAAAGAGCATTTCTGCCACTATTTCAGTATTTGGAGCAGCTCGACTTATACAGACGACTTATACTGCTTATATGGAAGTAAAAATCCCCTCCAACCTTTAAACTGTAAATTAAAGACATAAGCTTCAAAGAAAATTAGCTATTTTACAAGAGAGTGTGTTCAAACCTGCACTGCAGCAATAATTTTTAACCTTAATGGAAAATATAGAGACCACTGATAGGATTAAATATAGTTGATTTATTTATAACTTTCATTTATCTATTCATTTTTGGAGTTCTTTCTTACTACTCCTTTTTGTCTGCAGCATTTTCTAAATTTAAATTATTTTATTTTTGCACCATTCTTTTTTTTATCCAATTTTACCTGTAATTTAGTGATTTTTGTGACTCCACCAAGATGCAGGACTGAACGCTGCAGAAAGACTTTCCTGCCTGCTGCCATCAGCGCTCAAATAAACATTGTTTTTAACTGCTGCACTTTTGTACAGTGACATTTTATTCACTACATAGTATTCATTATTATTGGATATTTTTAGAAGTGAGTATTTTTTTTGTATTTATTATTTAGGTTTGTTTTTTCCCTGTGGATTACAGATGTGCTTTTATGTTATCTGTGGTTAGCTGTGAATGACCTGCCGAGACAAATGCAATTTCCTGTGAGGGATTAATAAAGTATCTATCTATAAACACTAACAAAAAACACTGAGCAAAGGGAAAAAATTAACAAAAAGAAGGGTTTTTTTTTTTAATTCAGCTGATAAAAGTCTTTTCACATTGAATATAACCACCAACCTTCGACAGCTCCCAGTCCTGTCCTTCATCTGAGCCACCTGTTGTATGAAAGAAGACCATAATGAGAAGCTTTAAAAATAATGAAATAATACTCGTTTCATGTCTGGCTTCTTTTTATCAAAAGCTGCCCCGATACAGGGTCACTGCAGATGGCAGATACTATTTAACACAATTGGTTCCACCTGAATGGGCAACATTTTGTCTACAATATGAAATTCTCTTGATATGCACCTGGATTAGAGTCAACACTGTTCGTATTCTCATTCAGTCCACGTTAGGACAGTACCTGTGTCCTCCTCTCCGTGGCTGCTGTCAGACGAGCTGTTTGTTGCGATGTCCTCTGGGTCATTGGGGTCGTCGTTCTCTGCTCCGTCGTCCTCCTCGTGCTCGCGGTCGCTGTCAGAGGACAGACCACCCAGAGTGGGGGCGCTGTACACCTCTCTCCTGAAATAACAACATCAAAATGATCATCATCCTGTGAGTTTTCTGCCAGTTTTTATACGTTATCACAGCCATGATGAAATGAATGTAACCAATAAAGGAGGCGTGTGTCGTCACCTGAGACTGGAGGTCTTGCCGGGTGGAGTGTTTGGGTTTTGTCGGAGCTGACAGAGCCTCTCTCTCATGCTGATTGTCAGCTCTGGAGCCAGTCGCCACACAAAGATACAGCTGGGAGATAAAAGCATTCAGGCATTAAAAATTCAACATTTCATTTCAGCTCCACTATTGAGGAAACTGTCTGCAAACACATTTCCCCACTCATTTCCTCTGGCAGCAGAGGCTGAGGATGATTTTAATTTGACGCTCCAGCCCTGCTTTCACGCAGTAGTTTATTCTCATTGATGTTAGATCTCTTATTTTAAATATAGAATAATGCTTGTTATCTTTTTTTTAGAAATACAACTGAATTATACTCCTCTAAATGCTGGATTGTCTCCAGTATATTCTACATTACTAATGTGAATCCAAGAATAGGGCTATTTCTCACCTGTCTCCTGACACAGAAATCAAATGCCTGCAGTCGTTGGTAAACTTCATCCCGGTGACAATCTCTGAAAAACAACAACAAAAATAGGCTTTTTTGTTAACATTGTTAAACACTTGAACACGTGACCTTCCCCACATGACTTCAAAAGGAATTGGGAGAAAAACAGTGGGCAATATGGTGTATTCATTTAACTAATAAGACAAATCTCTTATCATAACTGTTTGTATCATGCGTAATAATCAACCTTAAATTAGACTTTGACGGTTTAAACATCACATCACCTCTTTAGGAGTACATGCATGCAGCCAGATCTTCTCTCAAATCAATATTGCACCAGATTTTATTCATTTCTTTAGTTTTTAACTTCATTTATTTTATTTTTTTGGGGTTCTACCTTGGCTTGAATAAATTAATAACAAGGGTCCTTTGTTATTTACTTATTTTAAACAAAATCAATCTCTTTTTCTACCATCCTTGGTTCTAAAGATATCTAATCCTGTTTTCCTCAACATATTGATCTCAAAACTCAAAGGCTCATATGAACAGGGAAGTGAATATACAAAATGTGTACACAGGCAAGGACTTTCCGACTGTAAGTGTACAGAGATGCATTTTGAGAGGTGGACTGTTTTTCATTTGTTTGTTTTTTTAATTTGTATTTTTCTTCAGAAAAACATACTAATAGTATCACTGTTGCCCATATGAATATTTTTTGAACATATTCTAATTTATTTCTATATATCATTTTATCTCTTTCCCACTTCAATTTTAAAAACAGAACATGCTTAAAGTATGCTGTTCTGTATAATGTACAATTTTACAAAAATTTAAATTAAAAAAATCACATGACCTTGTATTTATCTGTTTCTTTGTTTTTTTATCTGTATTTTCTGCTCTTTTTGTTTTTTTGTTTCTCTGCCAGTTGTCCCTGTAATGTAAAATGTTCATAAATAAAAGGCATAAAAAAAAATTATTATTATAGCTCCTGGCAGTTGCAGGTAACATATTCCCCGCTGCTGTAAACATGTAATTTTCTCACATAAATGATGTGTATGTGCAGGTGTGTGTTCTGTTACCAGAGTGTCCATCCATGGTGGCGACACACTCCCCCGTACAGAAGTCAAAGATGCTGATGTTTTTATCGGAGCAGCTGGTGGCCACGTATTGACCGGATGGATCAAGCTGAACCTGCCAGGACAAAAGAGTCAATATTGTGTTTATATTGGGAAGAATTTATATTTGTAGAGCGGACTGTGGCGAGATGTGTTACCCTGAGCAGACTGCCGTCCTCACTCAGTGATCCTTTGTAGAGTTTTTTCTGTTTGCCGCTGCTGATGTTGAAAATCCTGCAGTCAGAAGAAAAAGGTTTTTGTCTCCATTGCTAACTTCATGAACCCTCACACATACACATGTCCACACACTCACCTGATGCAGCGGTCCTGACAGCCGACAGCAGCGTACTTGCATGTGGGGTCTACGCCCATGTCGTACAGCGTGGTCTTCCTCACCATGTGGTGAGAACGCCTGAACTCTGTTCCTCTGTCTGTCTGTGAAACCAAAAGGAGCACAGTCAGGTCTGTGCTGAGGAGGAAGGCTTCTGTAGCTTTAGTTTTAAATAGAAAGGTGCTTATTGGTACTTAGAGAAAATGGGACACTAAAAAAAGTACACAAGATATAAACAAAGTTTGAAAGGCTGACACCTTGGTATTTGAAATATCATACAGTTGAAGGGTAAATCGGTATTTTTCAACCTAGTTTTCCCTTTTCTTGTCAAAGTGACTGATGGAAATGAGCACTTCTGAAATTGCTCGAGTATTGAGCTTGATCACTGAAACAGGCTGCAACACAGCTACTTAAGGCATGTGCATGCCGTTACTTTACATCCACTCACAGTGTTGTTTTTGCCTCTGACTGGCTCAGATTATGGTGATACGTGTCTGACAACCTTATGAAGAGGATCCCTACAGAGATACACCTTTTGTCACAGTCTGCTCTGCCTCTCTCGTGCTGCTGTGGGATTTTTTTCCACTTTAAATAAATAGCATAAGTCTCGAACTTCGGGCATGGAGACCTTCAGTGTTTAGTATGCGCCTTACTGTGTACTTCCTGCTGCCACCCAGTCTCGCTGCAGGTCTTTAGTCACTCGAGGGTTTTTGACCACCTGCCTCCACAAGAATCTGGTGGCTAAGGTTGATAACTTCCTCTTTCTGCAGCGTCCAGGTAGTGTAGCCAGTGTTCCTTCAACTTTGAACTTGCAAACTATGCCTCCAACAGTATCTCTAGGTACATTCAGTGCCTTTGCTATTTTTTATTATTCTTTTTTTTTGTTTGTGCAAGGCAGCAATCTCCCCCCTTGTACCTCATCTGGTAACACAGAAAGCTCTTTAGAAGCTGTAATGGATTACAAACATTTAAAATAAAGAAGCCAACTTGACGTTTGCTTTCAGATGTCTAAAAGTTGCAGAGTTGCGTTCAAATCTAAATATGTGCATCATCAAAGTGGGTGTATATACATAGTTAATATGCTTAAAATGCATTAAAGGCAGAACATCTATTTGTCTGAGTTAAAGTTTGGCAGACTGAATACGGTAGCAAAGACCCAATTTGAGTTAAAATAACTCTTATCATTATGAAGTTCAGGCCAAAGAAAATCAGTGTTTGCGCATCAAATCGTGGCCAGAAAAGACTATTATGGTTGATTTAGAGTCCTTGAAAACACAGAGCATGTATGATAACAGACAGAAGAGAAGAGGCTTTTTCTGCAGGGAGCACAGACCTGTCACAACAAGTTTCTAAAACAAGCGCTCCATAGATCTCCGGATGCTGAGGAGAGGTTTTACTGAAGACTAACAAGCCATTGTTTATTGTGCTCTACAAAACTTAATGAGTCACTGCAGTGGCCTAAATCGTGTCTTGGGTTTATGGAGAATGTTGAAACTTATGCAACTCTGACCCAACAGAAAATTGCCCCAGTGACCCAGAAGCAAATCTGGAGAAAAGTATGAAGCCGGATGTTTAATTTGTCCCATTTGGTCATACGATTTTAGTCCAAAAGCTCCTTTTGAGGTACAGGCTGTCGAGTTACTGTTACTGTGAGTCCCTAATGTGAGCAATAAATTAATTATAGAATTATTATATTTATTCAAAACCAGGATTAGCACCTCATTGTGTCTCGTATGGCCAGAAATAATTAAGAGAATATTTCGGAAATGTTCCTCTGTGCAAAGAAAAAAGCATTAAGTCAGCAGAAACCAAACATTTTACAGTGAATATATAAATAAATTTCTGCAGGATGAACTAGCTGGTTTATTAATTTTATAAAATATAGGGCAAAAAGCAATGACAATTAGTCTGTAAAAAAGAAGTGATATTTGGGAAATGCTCTCATTTGCTTCCTTGCCGACAGTCAGATGAAAAGATTAAAAAGCTACAAGCATTTTCTACACGACGACAAGCAACATAGCTGCAAATTAGGTATAGGATGGGGGTTTTTAGAAAGTGTATTAACATATTTACAGTCATATATTGACATATATGTATTTAGAGACCCTTTTACAGCCGGCACCATCAAATATATGCTATCCAGACTGATTTAAATAAGACCGTTAAACTGTCTGGTTGTTGTGTGTTGGATTGTCACAATAGACTCAAGTTTTACGTGATTCTGATGGGATCACAACCATTTCAGAAGCAGCATCTGTAGCTACAGTTAAACATGTTGTCTAGAAATGAACTGAGGATGAGGTTGAATCTTGTGTTCCAGTCAAACAGAAGCAGAATTCATGTTTACAAATCTGTTACCAAGCTCTGAACCGTGATAGAAACCAAGCCCACAACATAAAATGAAGGCACAATTCCCTGTGAGGACATAACGTTAGTTTTCTGGTTTGTGTATTATAACCTAAGCCTCAATCTGGCGAGGGAGGCTTTTTAATTAGAGACATAAAACTCAGTTTATGTCACTGTATTTGATGTTCTGTGAATAAAAACACAATAGTCGTACTTATCCACTGACTTGTATGATTGTAATATCTCGCTGGTTTCTCCACCAGCTACATGTGTATATCTGGCCACTGAATATTGGGTCACCTGCTATTGTCTTCTACACACTCACTAATAGCACACAGATCTGGAAGTGGGTCACCGTTTGTCAAAGTCAATTTGTTTAGGTAGCATTCACAATCTAGGTGGTTAATACTCTTGCGAAGCTTGGAAAGCTGTTGCACTTTGCCACACGTCTGCAGCCAAACTGCGTGCACATGCTTGTGTACGTCCTAACTGTTTGCAAACTGGAGATCCTGCAACAGACTCCTCCTGTGGAGAGCTACATGTTTGAAGGTGGCAGCTGATGGGTTGTATCTTGCTCAGGCGTGTCTTACCTTGTGTGCAGTGCGGAAATAGATGCTCTTGTCTGCCCCACAGCTGATCATCCTCACCTTGTTGTCATTGGCTGAAGAACAAAGACAAATATTTAATTGTGACCTCTTTTGGAACTTTAAAAGGAATATTCACCTCGTTCGGCTGGCTGGTTGGGGTGGGATGCGGGAGAAAGCAGAAAATAGTTTCCTTCCAAACTAGGCAGTCAGCTTGCTAATTCTCATACACTTCTTGTTATTACTATTATTATTATTATTATTATTTTATTACTCTTTATCAAGTGTAGCTCCTGTATAATAATTTTAAACTTTTTGTATAATTTTATTTTGTTTTATTTTTCATTTTTTTATTATTATTTCATATTATTAGAATTATTATTATTATGTCTTATTTTTTCTCTTTTATTTAGCTTGTTTTTTACTATTTGTTCATGATTATGTATGTGGGTGTCTTCTTCAATCTATTCTGTCTATTGTTTGGATTGTGTTAATGTTTCAATGTATTCAATTGCATTTATACTGTCTTCTACTTGTTTCATTCTTAGGAGCGAGTGAGTGATCTATGTAAAAGTTTAAATACTGCTGTTTCTGGTGTCTGAAGGGAACAATAAAAATCCACACGAAAAAAAAGAAAAAGAAATACTGAGATATAAATGTCTGTAGGCAATGTAAAACATCAGTCAGCTACTAATGTTTTTTTTACAATCTAAGAAAAGTCTCGAGAGACAGAGGATTTAAAAAAAATCAGACTAAATTAATCCAAATTAAAAGGCAGAAACTGATACAAGTATGCAAATTAAGGGAGAGGAAGCAAAGTGTGATGAATAAAAAAGTACTCAAAAGAAAAGGCTTTGCTTCCAACAAACAAAGCTCCACCTAACACATGTATAGTTGTCATCTATTATATAAACAAGCAGAGCTGCGAGTGAAATAAAAGAGTGGGACTGAATGGAGATGAAAGCGAGGATTAAGCAAAGATTAGCCGTCAGATGTTGACAGTGTCTCAAGTGGCTCACCAGCAAAGCGGACGGCTGTTATGGATGAGGAGTGCTCGTCGAGTGTCTGCACAAGACTGTAGTCGTCCTCAGCGTCCAAGACGTGGATCAGACGGTCCCTGCTAGCTGTGGCCAGCAGCTTCAGACCTGACAGTAATAAGACAACTTAATCACATAATCGTGTATGCGGCCAACGCGTATATATTCTCGTTTTAATCACTAACACACACACCGACCTGTTTCAGGTTTACTGTATTCCAGACAGAGGATCTCTGCATCGTGGGCCTCCACTTTCAGAACCTCCTCCATGCTGCTGAGGTCGTGAACCCTGCAGAGTATTAATACAAATTTTTGTTTTAGGATGGAGGTCACCTCAGTCAGTCATCAGTGTCAGTTTAAGCCTTCTTGTCCGACCTTAGCATCCCATTGCGATCTCCAGATGCCAGGTGTTTGCCGTCTGGACTGACACAGATGGTCCTGATGCCTGTCCTGCTTTCTGCTGTCTGTCCATCTCCGGGTTTGTCCGCATTCATATTAGTCAAACACTCCGGATCCAGTAAGGCACTGGTGTTCCCGTCTATGTAGATTATATTCAGGAGATCCTGCAATGCAATGACAGAGAGAAAAACAAAACATCACAGGGAGAATTTCTGCTCCTGAAATGTTTTCTGAAGGTTCTGACGTACAGACTACAGGCTGTCACAGATCCAAAATGACGGGCTTTAACTCTAACGGACCCGGGACATTTTATCCAAATCTAATTGGATGCAAAAAATTTTTAAAAACATATAACTCCAGCTGTTTTTGCCTGGTATATTACAGACAGTATAATGCTATTTGGTGCTAAAAACGTCAATCGTGTCAGATACAAAAGACTGTTCTTACACATATTACTGTTTATAATGAATTATAATGTATAATAATGTTTCAAGTGTAACTTTTTTTGTTGTTGTCATGTCAGCTGCTGTAACGCCTACATCCCAGGCTCGCTATCCATCTTTCCTCCACTTGGGTATTACACATAAAGATAAACAGACCAAGAATCTGATCAGGACCCGACTGACTAAAATAAAATGTGGACCCAAACCCGTGAAGGTCCCGGGTTGGGTCTTGGGTCATATAGTCTTGGTTGACCTCTAAAACAGATACTGATGTCAAACTCACAGTGCTGAGGATGTTCTGAGAATGAACATGAGTTTGCGTCCAGTCGCCCATGCGCCACAGTCTGATGGTGTTATCAGCTGAGCAGCTGAGGAACGCGCCTGATGACAAACCAGCACCAAATTCCCCAGAAACATCCGGAAACATCTGAGGAAGGACGAGAGAAAAGGTGATAAGTCGGGTCAGAGTTCAGGGAATGTAAATTATGAAGAAATCTAATGCAAATTTTTTATCAGGGAGGTCATACTTAGTCCAGGATTGAAAAGAAAAGTACATAATGATAAAAACATGGCTCTGATAAATGTACCAATCCGTCTCGACAAAGCTTTTTCTTCGATCTGTTGCTCTCCCTTTCATTTTACTTTAAAGAACAATCAACACAATCTCCTTGGCAGTCCACTAAAGATGGCAATTTAACAAGGTAATAAGAGCAAGTCTGGTCTCCTGACCCATTTTACCACTAAAATTTGTCTGACTGTATTATTTTAAAGAAATGTAAATTTCTCTAATGTTGGAGCTTCTGGTTGTAACATCAGGGTTTTCTTCACTGCAGAAGAGTTTTAATGAGTAAAATATGATTGAAAAGTTGTGTGAGAGTTTGTAAATGGATGTTTTCGTATAGTCTTGCTTAAACCAATTTTAGTTTTTCATTCACTGTGTTGCATTTGAGAAAAATAAAGTCATAACATGGGGTGAAAAAAAATGTGTAAATGATAATTTTGAGGGTGAAATATTCCAAAAGTGGCTGAATTTTGGCACTGGGGTAGTATCGGTCAATCCCACTCTGTTCCACAAATTAGTAGCCTGGTCAACATTCAACAGCCTACACGCAACTTTCAGCCCACTGTGTAATTATTAACAACACAGTGAGTCAGCAGCCGCTTGGAAGCATATTTCGTGCGTTAGTGTGCAGGTGTGTCTCATTCGTTTGTTTACCTCCAGATCCCCGACACAGGCAGCATGGAAGAGGGCAGAGTGCACCTTCCCCACCCTGTGGACGTCTCTCACGTCCCACACATACACACTGTGGTCGTTATACACACAGCTGAGCCACTGGTTGACGGGGTCGTAGGTAACAGCGATGGCGTCTGGGTAACGGGCGTCCGTCTTGGTGGAAAACAGGTGGCTGATGGGAAAGAGAACAGTGTTAAAGATCATGAAATAACAGCCACAGATGCTTTCGTTAAAATACATTTTAACCAGTGAGGAGCAAAGCCTACGGCTTAAGACAAGTTAAATTTAAGACTTTTTACGTAAAGTAAATTTAAGACCATTTCACAATAATAAAAATTTAAGAAACAAAAACACATAAATTACTTATATTTAGCAACAATTTTGGCCAAGTATTTATGGCAACATAAATGCAACTTTTTTGGTCAAGTTATAAAGTTGGAAGATCTTCTTAAAATGTCAAAAATCAAATCAAATCAAATCAAATCAAACCTTCTTAAGTGGAACACATGAAAAACTTATATTGTTATAAAAGTATCCATTTGGATTGCCTTGAAAAAAACTACTTTTTAATTTTTCATCTGATTGGATGTGATAGATGTGTCCTTATGTGCAGGATGGTTTTTGAGAGGGATTCTGATAACTATTAAAAAACTATTAAAAAGTTAATTAATAACAATCCTTTTGAGATTTTACAACACAATTTCAGAAAAAAAAAACTGTTTTTTAGCATTTTTAAGACTTTTGACAGATCAATTTCAGACATTTAAATACTAATTATGGCCTTATTTTTAGATTAATGAATTCAATGCCTTTTAAGACATTTTAAGGATCCGCAGGGTCCCTGCTACTGATGGGAGGGGGGACAGAGCTTTGTTTGTGGGTCACTTAATAATTTAAATCAGTAATACTGCTCATAAATACAGTCAAGAAACAGCCAAATGTATGCTGACTGAATCATGAAATAATCATAATTTTAAGTCCTGTATAATATTACTTTATATTTCCATCATATCTCTGTCTGGGCTAGAAACAAACAGTATGTGGTGCAGTTTTTAAATTACAATGAGTTTAAAATATAGCACCACTTAAAGTACCATAAAACACAGTATTGATTTTGAGTCTAGTTAGAAACACTTAGATATTTAAACCGTGAGCCACTTGAGACAGGAGGCACTAAAACTGAGAACATTTGATCCTGCGGTGGATCTCAGCCAGGAAAAGGCCGTGTTTCCCCTGAGCTCTTCCTCACCTGGCCTCCGTGATGGCCGACACGTCAGAGCCGAGGGGGTGCGGCCGCGGCAACGTGCTGGCAAAGTGAAGGTCGACGGGGCTGAAGGCTCGCACCGTTCCGTCGGCACATCCACAGAAGATCATGTCCTCAGACAGAGACAGAGACTGGGCCATGCCCGTCTGCGAGGAAGGACACGACACAACGGCTCATTTCACAGCTTTGTCATTTACTCATGACCTCATACGAGCAGGAAAATGTGTCCAAAATTACGCCACACTGAACAGAACGGCGAACCAACAGCAACCGTCGCCACAATAAATAGACGTCAGCTGCAGTTTCATGATGAATTGTAGGTGAACAGCCCTGCGTGTCAGTTAGAATAAAGGTTACAGGAGGCTGCAGTGGGACATCAATGCGTCCTTATTGGAATATTTCCAAACACATCCTGTTCTTGTCCTCGTCCCTGCTGCTAATCCCTCTTTGATCCTCTGACAGAGGGCCGGAGCAGGACTCGCACACCTTCATCTTCACCTCTTGATTAAACACCACAGCTGGACACTGACCAATGAGCACAAGTGGTTGTCGAGCCCTCAGAAATGAACGCATGAATATACAGCAGATTTATGACCAGTAAGGGTAAATTAGATGAGTGAAACATTCCTATATTTTTCACCCCGAGCCCCATTTTTCCATTTTTTTGTGTCAAAGTGACTCATGGGAACAACTTTTTTTGGTGGTGTGTGAGTGTGTGTGACTGGTTACTGAGTAGCAGGTGGCACATTGTATGGTAGCCTTGGCTGTGTGACTGTGTGTGTGAATGTGACATGTAGTGTAAAAGTGCTTTGAGTGGTTGAAAGACTAGAAAAGCACTACACAAGTGCAGTCCATTACACTTTATTTATTCCAGAAGCAGCCTCAAAATCGCTATCGCCAAACCCACCAGACTCCATTTAAATAAACAGTAATTTTAATTTTTAAAATAGAGCATTTTTTTACAGCTAACTGGGTAAATTGAGGGTTTATGTCAACCAAACCGCAGCTGGTGATTGCTGGAACAATGGAAATACAAAACAAGACAGTTTTTGTGAGTTGTATTTTGTTTCTGTCATTTTTAACATAAGAACACTTTGCACATCTATCAGATGAGACAGGTGTGTAGGAGAGAGACAAATGAACCAAAAAAAGCTACAAAAGGACTCCCGCGCACTGTCTTACTTGCAATACCATTTTATTTGCAACGTTTTTTGCCTTTTCTGCATCAACTTATGGTGGAAATGCCTTTAATTTTATTAAAATAAAAGACTCAGGCTAGTTGAGACAGTGTTGGGAATGACTGTTTACATGTAACTAGTTGCAGTAATTAAGTTACAAAATAAATGTAATTGTTATTAAATGTGTTACTTAAAAAATATTGGTGATTACATATGAAAAATATCTTTTCAGTCAAAAGTTTATATGTTGAATAAATCATTAATTCTGTCCCTTTACATCTTTTTGCTGTGCAGGAGCGCCTTTTTTTTGGCGTTTATTTGGACAGCGCGGGTCAGCAAAGTTATTAAGACAAATTTGAGCGCAACATTTATGCCCTTATGTTTTTAGGTCTTTTCAGCTTGATTGTCCTGTTTAAAAAATTTGTTAGAAAAGTCATCAAAAAGTAATTTATATGGTAAAAGTTAGATAACTTTGATGAAGAAATTTAAACAGTTCCTTCAAGTAATCTGTAAGCTATTACATTTCAAGAGTAACCCTCCCAACACTGCTAAGACATCACCACCCAATATATGTCCCCTCCATCACTCTGATAGGAGGTCAAATAATTCACAAGATTAAAATCAGTGGTAGCTCAAGAGCCAAACGACCTTTTGTCACTGTTGGATACTTTCTGTGATCAACTCACCCGCAGGTCCACCCACTTGTCCAGCATCCTCTTGCTGTTAAACTCACACAGCAGGCCAGAGGAGGTGATGCAGAAGATGGAGTCAGAGGTGGAGCCCCGTCCGCAGGCCACGTCACAGAAGAAGTTGTTCCTCAGCTCCCCCAGCAGCCCCGAGCGGCCCAGCAGAGGAACAGGAGCGCTCGCCTAAACACCACAGAGGGGTGATGGTAAGTTAGCTGATGAAGCAGAATACTGGTAACTTTTACACATAAAACATGTTTTTTCTCTGTGTTTTGACATTTGATCCTCATCCAGTTTTTTTAAAGTGTGTGGGTGTAAAATTTTCTTATTAAAAGTAGAATTTCTTGGTGTGAAAACAAACAAAGAAAGGCCAAATTAGAGGTCGTGGATTTCACAATGAAATGTGTGACTAGTACAACTAGATTATTTTCTTGACTGCACAGTAAGGAGTTAAGTTGTGAAGAAAACTGTGTGAGGTTCACTGATGTGAAAACACTGAGCAACACTCTGAAACAATGAATTAATTAAATGTGAACTGTAACAAACTTCCACTGAACTATGATCATTTTTACAGTTTGGAAAACTTTCAAGGCAATGAAGAAATTTCATACTGTGCAAAAATGTTTGTGTAGAAATGTTTTGTCTGAAAAAGTGTTCTTCTGAAGGAAAAATGACTTCAACTCTAAGCAGTGATAAAGCAAAGGTAAAACTGCAAGTTACTTTACTGACAAAGACAAACCAACAATATTAACCCATTACCTGAATACATTTTGGCGTCAAACCTTTTTGTAAACCGTAAATACTGTACGTTATTATTTAGCAGATATGTTGAAACTTTATGTTTCTGCTTTGGTTAACTTCTGATTATGTTTAGGCACAAAAACACTTTGCTATGGCACAGAAAAAATCATGTTTGGGCTTAAATTACGCATTTAGGAGACACTACCGTGACTGGAAATGCCGCCAATGTCTGACTGAAAAACGCCCGCTTTTGGTGGCACAATCGCTGCAGGAAATGCTGCCGATATCACGGAAAACAGCTTTCGATTTTGGTGGTACGATGACGGCTGAAAAATGTCGCTAAAAAGCACCCAATTTAAGAATTGTGGTTTGTTACAGTGACAAAAAAGTACCAGCACTAGTATATAAAAATATAAATACAGTAAGAGTAAACAATTAGCACAGTAAATAAATAGTGTAAATATTTAAAAGAAAGTATGTACAGTATGCTGAGTATGTGAGTGTGTAAAAATATTTTAAAAAATACAGTAACAGACAATTAGCACAAATATGGGAATATTTAAATTATAAAAACAATAATGTGTGTGTACAATATAAAAACTTTGCCTTGTGCTACAATGCAATGCACAAAACTAGCGTGTAAATTAAAAATATAAATTTGTGTGCAAATATTACCTTGCTGGCCTTGCAGTGGTCCAGATACCAGAACTTGACATGTCTGTTCCCCACAGTTACAAAGTAGGAGCTGTCCTCAGAGAAAGACACACCTGTCACCTTACTGGACACCTTGTTAGCAGCAACAACTACATCTTTCTGCAAGAAAACAATTCAACAATACATGTTAAAAAAAAACAAAGCATTATGCAAGCTTAGGCACATTTTGCTTCAAAATGTACTTAATGTCAAGACAGAGCCAGGCTAGCTGTTTCCCCGTTTACAGTCTTTATGCTACGCTAACCTGCTGCTGAGAGCAAATATTTCTCAAAGTGTTAAACTATTCCTTTAACATATCGAGTGTGTAGATGACAGATGGAAGGAAATGCCTTCTAGCTTGCACCAGTATGACAAACACAATCGCGTGTTTCCATGGTGCAGCTGCACCAGCTCTGGCAAGAGGATCTGATTGTGGGCTGTGAGGCGTACCTTCCACGCCCAGACGTTGACCATCATGTCATGTTGGTTTCCCACACTGACAATGTATTTGCTGTTGGGGGAGAAAGCCACGCAGGAGACGCCATATTTGTGCTTCTGGAGCTCCGCCACCTGTCTTCGATCTGCCACATCCCAAAGTCTCACCGCTGGCAGGTGGCCGCTCTGGTGAGAGAGAGAGAGAAGGAGTGCATCACAGAGAGAAAATAATCGACTTTTATTAAAGAAATAGGTCATTCATATGTTGAAGTGCTATATTGTGTTGGCTTTTTTGTCTCCAGTCTTTCAGGTCACTCTAATATCAAAAACACATATCTTTCTTCTTACCTGCAGTGATATTTATCAGTCTAGATTGTTTTGGTGTGAGTAGCCGAGTGTTCGAGATATCGGCCGTAGAGGCGTCTGCCTTCTCTCAAATATAATAAAAATAGATGACACTCGCTCAACAGCAAAGTCTCTTTCTTGATGCACGTTTCCTTCTGCACGGTGATACTGTTGGGGAGTGTAGTTTGGCAGAGAGAAAATAGTTCCTACATAAAACTGCTCACAACAACGTCTGTGAGATTATCTTGAGTAACCGGGTCGTGATTTCTGGAAAGAGACATTGCTGTTGCAAATGTTTTTTCTTTGGTGCTTTGAGCACCACAAGTGCCATCCAGTTTCATTATAATGGAGAGAAGGCAGACAGATATCTGCAACACTACGCAACTCACACAAAAACTATTTAGACAGATAAATAGTACAACTGTCACGATAACCACAATATTGCAATACAGCGCCATAGGCGAGCCAAGCCACAGCCCCTATGTGTATTTTGTTTTCTTTTTTTTCATGGGAGGGCTCTGTATTTCTCTCTGCTCCAAACGTCAGCGGTGTGACGAGCTGCTGAGCATCCACTCTGCACTGAGCGCTGCACGTTTGCCTTTTTTTCTGGTCGTCAAGAGTTGAAAAATGTTCAGCTTCAGGTAAAACTCTGCAGCTGCTTGTCTGTGTCACTTTTTACTCAGCTGAGTAATCACAGAGGAGGGGGGTCGGGCCAAAACTACAAAGACCCACCGTAACACCACTGACAAACAACAACAGAGGAGGGAATGATGCTCAACACACATGGGCTGACAGGTTCATCCTTTTCCCCATGTTTTTCAGCTTTGCCTTCACCCAGAGCAAGTAGATTCGCTTTATTTTCTTCTACTTCTATTTCCACAGATATTTCATATCCGAGCAAAAACCCTCATTGCCCTTCTGTATTCTGCTTTTTTAAAAAAAGATTTATATTTTGGCTTTTTGCCTTTATCATATCAGACAGGTTAAACATGAAAGGGGGAGAGAGAGAGGATGCCATGCAGCAAAAGGCTGCGGTCAGTCGAACCTGCGGCCTCTGTGGCGAGGACTCAGCCTTTGTAAATGGGGCATCTGCTTTACCAAGTGAGTGACCCAACGCCACCCGTGTTGTGCATTTAACACTAAGCAAACATTTCATTTTTTCATTTAAAAAGCAATAGCGTACATGATAATAGACTAACATTGAAGAATTAGACTTAGACACGTTTATTTATCCCACTTGTGGGAAATTAACTTGTCACAGCAGCCGTGTGTACAGAAAAAATATATAAAAATATCAATATATACAAAATAGAAAATATAAAATATACAAGAGTGCAAAAATAGGCATGAAGATTATTTGAAAAGCACGATAATCAGGGTATATGTCCATTTGCGTAAAAAACAACAACAACAAAAATGGCGCTGTTGAGCTAACCTTAATCACAACCGCAGGGGAAAGTCCTTTACCGCGACAGCCATAAATAACAGCACTACAGGTAAGAGGGAAAATGAGCTTTTTTTATTTTGGGATGAACTGTCTCTTTAAATCCACTGGAGCAAGCACTATAGAGAGCTGGACAGACTGGTCTGACAGGTGACTCTGAGAGATTATCCTCTGCGGCGTCCTCTGCTCACTGTATACAGTTAATGTCCCTCGACCTCTTCACATTACTCTCTCAGGGATCAAAAGGGCAGCGGGCTATTTGTGTGGCCTCCTGTTTTAATGCAGAGCGACCTTTCAGAGGTCAGAGTTAATAGGTGAGAGGAGAGGCAGCCCGAAGGACGCTGAAAATGGATGTTGTTCAGCTAAAGACTTCGCTGCATACAAAGGAGACAGATAGAAAGACAAATACAAAAGATCTGCATGTCTGCTGCCCGTCTGTCCTTGATGCAAATTAGTTTCTGTTGGAGTGTGTGTGTGTGAGGGACGTTTCTTATCAAATCACTCCGGGATATCTTCTCCTCTTTCAAGGCTTTTAGGAAATCCTCTAACAGCCGTGATGCTCTCAGCTCTGGTTACTGACTGCGATTTGGAACTGTGTCTTTAGCAGTTTGATATAAACATCACTTGTATTCTGTAATCACTTTCAAGAATCCCAATACTACACAAAATAAATCTACAAAATTTGACATTTGGCTCGTTTTACAGGGCAGCTGAACAGCGTATCCTCACTGCATTTGGTCCTTTAAACTTTGATCTCTGCCGTCATGGCAACTCCTGCGTGCTCATCCACTTACACTGAGAAGTCTTTAATCGGCCTCGATCAGCTGGGGCGGATTAAGGGAGTGTGTTGAGGGAAACAGTGTAACTACAACATAACTGAAGATCATTGACTGACACTTTACAGTCTTGCGATGTTGCACATAAGTCCTGCATGATCACCATTATCAAATTACTGCAGGCTGACATCCTGCTGGGATATTCTCAATGACACTTTTTAAACAGAGATTGCACTATAGTGCCGTTACAAAGTCCTTTCCTTATCCCTCCTTTGCATTTTTACACAGGTCTAAACGACAGCAGCATTGTGAATCTCCAGTGTGTGATTGTAGACAGCATGCTGCATCGCAGAATCGAGGCAAGACCATGACGTATTAAAGAAAGTCTGGATGCAGCCATGGAGATGGGGCTTCCTTTATTCCTATAAGAGCTGCTTATTGGCGCATGAAGCAAAAAAGCTCTTTTCCGGGTATAAAATACTGACACGTAGCGTGGCCAAGCGTGCCTGAGCGTGTAACCTCCACCGGCAGGGCGACTGACTTCCATTTTAGCGCTTCGCTAGCTTGAACGGCAGTCTTAAAAATTTAATCTTGCAGCTCGTTTAGGGTTTCCAAATGTTACCAAACTGGATGGCTTATAGCTAGATAGTGTAATGAGTCATTTAGCGGGGGTTTTGACACTCAAAAAATTATCCACTGAGTTACAAACATCCCTTTCCCGATGTAAGTCGATGGGAAAAAAGTCTTTCTGGGCATCACATGACCAACCCAGAAGGTGTAATTCCACTTTTGGCCACTATGTAAAATATGCATCAGAGCCTGGTGCAGTTCCTGGGGGTTTGGGCACGACGGTCACAATATTAAACACAACAGCGTTGGCCTCTAGTGTAACATAAAACATAAGCGTCTGCAGCACTTTCCAAAAAATAACAATGGCAACAAAACTCATTGACCTTCCCTGTTATACGGCGGCTGATGTCATCCTCTGCTCACACAATAGAGAGCTAACAAACCTCAATGTTTTTCCAATTTGCGAATATTTACAGCTGCTATTCTTCTTTTCTGAGTTACCTGCTAACTTCACACAGCTGTTTTTTCAATCTACACGTAACATGTAAAAATGTCACACCCTTCCTGCCCATGGTCCCGTCCTCCCGGCTGTCCCGTTTACACAAACACTGTTTCAGCACTGTTACGACCTCCTGTGCGGCCTCAAGGGTGAGATAACTGTGGCCCCTCATGCCATGATTGTACCTTTTATACCATAAAGCGAGGTGGCAGAATGGCGCGATATTGCTGCCTTGAACAGGCTGCATAAAAGGAGCTAATGAAACATGCTCACTCTTTATACTGTGGAGAACTGCAGTCTGCAAGATATTATGAAAAACAGATGCAAGGTCAAAATAAAGACAGACTGATAGTGAGACTCACCTCTCCTGTGACCAAGTATTTGCCATCAGGGGAGAATGACAGAGCTGTGATGGTCTTTCTATGAAAAGTGAGAGAAATGAGGAAAGATAGATCAGTGTGACTCATGTTTGACAGTTTAAAGTTGTCCTATTTAAGAGCAGGTTTTTTTGTGCTCAACTCACCTTGACGTGTTGATAATGTGGTGCTGTCTGTTCTTTTTGGGGTTCAGCAAAACAACGACACATCTAGACCAGGAAAAATATAATCAAAATTCAGATTGAATGAGTCATATCATACATCATACATTAGACTTGTAACAGATCTAGAAACATAGTATGTATTCCTTGCACTGAGTTAGAATAACTGATGTGGAAATTTTCTATTGCAAACTTTCAAGTGTTTTCCCATTTATTTCGTCAAGGTGTTTGCAAGAAATGCAAACACTTGTCCATGGTTGAGTGGAAAATAACATTTTTTCAGGTAAACAAATATTAAAACTCTCTTTTTACAGTGCATACTTGTGGCACAGCTTAAAATACAGAGGCTTACTGATTATACACAACGACCTCATAGCATTAAAACTCTGATGTAACGCAGGAATCCATACAGCATTACTCTAATAGCAACTAATATGTACAGTAAGTAAACCTAAGTGAACTAATCTTAGCTGATTCGTAATTAGATTTAACTGTGACCTGTTTTTTTCTTTCAGTGCTCTGAAGTTAACCAAAACCAAAAACGCTGCTGCAAAGGTGTTTCATAAAGGTTTACGCACCAGTTAGAAGCATTTCTGAACTGTTAAATAAAGTCGCATGAGAAAAATTTGCTTGAAATATTTTTGGAACTAAATTTCAGGTGTATCCATGGAAAAAAAAAGGTAGATAATACACTACTTATGCATTTTTGCAGACAATTAGCATAGATTGAAAATTTGTGTGTGATGCATTAACAGCAGGTGTTTTAGATCAAAACGTTACCAGGGGTGGGGAAAAAAACACTGATACAGAATAGCATTGTGATATTAATGCATGGCAATATATCATATCAATACAGTTATGCCAAGTAACAGTTTTGTTTTGTTTTTTTATCATAAAAAAATAGGAATATTTCAAAGACAAAATAAACTTTTGATAACCTACCAGATAGAATAATAAAATCAGTTGCTTTTACAGTCTATTAGATACATTTTAGATAATTAGTTTAGATCTCCAGTGCAAAATGTGATGTAATATGGCGCACTTCCTTATGATCAAAATGTCAACTGAATCATGTAAATCACTGAAAACTGTTTTTTTAGTCTCTTGTACATGAATGTTAAATTATTATTATGGTAATAATAATAATTTTATTATTATTGTCAGATATTATTTATTATTATATATATTATTATTATAATTTCTTGTGCCATGGGGTAGAGGGTGGTTGTGAAGGATGGGCTTGAGTGAGTCTATCTGTAAAATCAAATAAAACACCCCAATAAAAAAACACACACAAATGTACAAAATACAATATTGCAAAGGAGCAATAAGCTGCACAGCTGTATACATAATAAAATAGAGCACATCAGTAATCCTTTGCTGCAATAAAAATGACTTAAGTAAGATGAACAGACTGTAAACTTTATCTAAAACAGATGCTGACAAGGTTTTCCTTTTAGGGCACAATTTGCAGTTGTAAACTAAAATTAATAAATTGCAATAGAGTGGCGAGGGGGTGACGTATTTTTGTGGGCCAACCAGGAAGTAAGCATCGCACTGGCCCCCTCGTCAAAAACCTTACGGGATTTTTGAATGGGATTTTCGGGTATCGCCAAAAATAAGCTCTGTGACGAACACAAGTTTATGAGACTTACACGTTTTGTTCGGCGTGATTATCTTCACAGATGAACACCACTTTTGTGTGTTTTGAAGCGTAAATTAACGCACCAGAAGCAAAAGGGGCTATACACGAACTACATCGCGGTCGCACATATTAAACGTCACCACTACAGACACTGTAAAAACACGTTAAAATACGATCGAAAAATATTATAAACAGATAAATGTACAAATTTGAGCTCAAGTCTGTAAAGCTGTAAAGGCGGACAGGTGGGTTTGATGAGTTTCCGTGTCCGCTGTGATGACGTCTAACGTCCCCGACAAACACTGTAGTCCCATTTAGCCACTTATTAGCAACCGCCTTTTTAAGACGAATAAAACCTTAAAAGTTCAAAAATCGGGTTTAGGCGATGTATTTTATGTTGCAGAATAAAACCTCTAAATATCTCTAGCCCGTGTTAACCACATGGCTTATTTAGAGCATTTTACCGAAAACCCATTCAAAAAACCCATAGACTTTTGGACGAGGGAACCAGGAGTGCTAAGAGGCTAACGGACTTCCGCGTTTTAGGACTCATTACTTCACCACTCTATATGTCAAAATGCACATTATGACAATAATCGGCACGTTACAACATGTCTGAAATGGCAGATTGAGTAAGTGACTTACATATAGTGATATCAGGTAATATGTTAATGTGGGGCCTCAGGTGATTCCCATCACTACAAGATACCTGTTGAAATGGTTCAGTGTGTAGCATTTTAGGAGGTATGGTGGCGTAAAATGGATGTAATATTTAAACTGCGTGTTCTTTAATGGACAACCAGCCGCCGGAAACTATGAATCGCGACCATGAAACGAGCCCACAGAGTCCACCATGTGTAATGTCTACAATAACATTAGCGCAGAACTGAGTGGTGTTGCTGCAATAAGGGCGGATAATTAAAACACAAGCAGAAGGTGAAGTTGTCCTCGTAAAAGTCTTTCATTTTATCTAAATGCATTTTATATACGTACTCATTTGTGTTTATTGTCCACGCCAACGATGAACAGAAGTTACAAGGATGAACACGTTCAAGGACCCCGAGTGAGTCACCAGATAACACGGTCACCTCTTCGACCGTAACACCGTTAGCTTAACGCTAGCTAGCATACAGACATGAAACCCGAGACAAAACCGCTCCCCTGACTCTGTATAAATTCGCCAAACATGACGAGTTAATTTCTGAGCTTGGTTTAGAGCTGCTGGTAAATTGGGTAGTGGTAGTAAATTATTTATTTTTGAACAGCGTCGAGCTAACGTTAGCCGTTTCCCCTCCGTTTACAGTCTTTTAGCTAAGCTAAATTAAGCTAACCGGCTTCTGGCGCTAGCTTGACATTTATCGCACAGACACGAAAGTCAGTCTTCTAGGTGTTTAAAATGTCAAAATAACTTTTTTAAATCTGAAATATAAAATGAATCTTTGCGGAAAGCAAGAAATAAAGTTTTGTCATCATAACCACAGCTGGAAACACTGACCTACCTTTGTATCAGTGTTTCTACTGAAGTACCTTCACTCACAATCAGGGAGGCACCATTCTCCTACATTTTCATGGACATAAATTCAAAAATTTATCATAAACTTTTCAAGGACCCTAATTTTTGTTCTTACCCGCTTCCCCATATATTTTTTTCAAAAATACGGGATTCAGAAAACCTTTCCCATAATAATTTGGGCACAGTAATTTCTGTTTCTGGCTATGATGAGCAGTGTAATTTTTTTTTATTAAAAAAAAAGCCTCCCAAACCAGTTTCCTTTAAAAGAAAGAAAGAAAAGAAAACCCAGAAAGAAAATCACAACGATTTTTTTCAGTTCACTGTAAAAAAAAAAAAAAAAATTGAAAATAAAAAACATTGCAAAAAAACTTTTGTTCAAGAAAACATGCCTTTCAAACCCACGGTTAAGAAAAAAATAACAAAAAAATGTTAAAAATTAAAAAATATATTCTATTGATAATAAAAAAAAGAGGGGAAACAATCACAATTTTTAAAAGCAAAACATGCCCTCCTATGGCATGTTTTCTCAAAAAAATCAGTTTGGGAATAAATACAAAATAAAGCCTTTTTTCTCAGATGCAGACGTTTGGGATTTTTTCCATAGAGGTCTCTTCCTTTCCAAAACAAAGGGATTAAAACCGGTAAAAACACTGAATAAAGTATTAAACATTTCAAACTGGAGCTATCCAGAGCCAGTGTTTAGTTTGTCCTTCGTAGGCTGCTGTAGAAACATGGCGGTGCAACATGGCCATCTCCATGGACGAGGGTCCACTCCCTATGGAGATATTTATGCCTCATTCTACAGTAACGAAAACACAATTTTTCTTATTTTCTGATGATTATACACTGAGGAAAACATACTACTTATTACATCATATTGAATTTATCCCACTATATATCCCCTAATTTCTACACAGTGGACCTTTAAATGAACATTTTGCTGTTTCATCAGCACTGAAAGCAGCACAGTTGATGTTAATACTTTAAAGTCCCACCTTGCTTCATGAAGTGGTTGTTATTTTGCCCACCCTCTGTGATTCACACACGTTAAATGTACTCTTTCTTCTCCATATTCAAATGATACAGCCATAACCATATTGTTTCCTCCTGCTAATAAAACTTCCTCTTCACAACCTGTTTGGAAGCACCTGTTCAAGAGCTGCCAGGCCTTCAGCTGCGTGCCAGGAAACCGCATTCCTGGTACCACACAGCTTGTGCAGATTTAAACTAAGACGGCAGGTGGATTGCCAGATTGTGCACAATTTGGGACATTTAAAGCTTGCTAAAATGACAGCCAGAAGAACACACATGCCCACGTATGGGCACAGAAATGCCCGCGCACGCACAAGGACGCCACTTTCTCACACAAACTCCACAACGCTGTAAACAGCCATTGACCTTCTTAGTATTAATACAGCTTTATCAGAAGATTTGAGAACACAAAAGAGGCTCAGTGTTTCTGTTACAGCCCAGCGGCACCCAGTGTGCTTGTTTTTACAGTCACCCTGGTGGTTCAGCCGCTCCGAGGCCCCCGAGCATCGCCAACCTGCAGCTCACATTTCTCTTTTTCTGCACCGAGCACGTTAACACAGCCAGCGCCACTGCTCGCACAGAATTAATAATGCTACACAACGCTCTTTACATCCATGAGAGGCAAAGACGCATCCCCGAGGAGAGGATGAAAAGAGGCTTTGGAGTTTCTCTGATGAGAAAAGCCCACAGAGCGCTCCGCCTCACGTCCTCTGAGATAGTGCAGAGATAACACACACACAGAAATCTGCACACTTAACGTCTGCGTGAGGTAGATATGATAAAGAAATGTGGACTGCTGATAAGGTTAGATGTGTGTGATAAGGATGCAGACACACTCTCCGTCTCTCTTCTTACCCTGCAGGATAGGCGACTAGTCCAGATCGGGGGTCGCAGGCCAGACCACTGTTTCCTAGAGCGGTGATTCCTAAAACTTTCTCCAACGTCACCTGGAGAGACACAAAGAAGGGATTTAATCAGAAATAAATTGGTTGAAGGAGGATAAACGCCGAACTCAAGCAGAACCTTCAACGAATCAAGGACAGAAATAGATTTGTTTGTTTACAACATGTGAGGAGGAAGCTCAAGTAAGGTCACTTTAGTTCAAATCAATTTTACCCTCCAACACCTGGATCAGCATCAGTTTTTTTGTGCTGCATGCAGATGCTTTTCACAAGAATTTACACCTCTAACACCTAAGAAAATAGGTTTGATTTCTTGGTAAAGATGGTAAAAAGCATGATGAGCAACTTGGCAAGAAATGCCCTGCAAATAAAAGATGACAAGGAAATTTCTCTTAGGTAATTTTCTTGTTTGTTTTGTTTTACTTTTCTTTTTTTTCACTTATTTTCAGGTAATTTTCTTGTAACTGTTTACTAATTTCTTGCAAATTCTGGGCCATTTCTTGTTAAGTTGCTCATCACCTTCTTCTAATGTTTCTGAGAGAAATCAAGCCAGTTTGCTCTGGTTTCAAAGGGTTAAACGAGCTCTGTTATGTCTCCAAAACACTGACTTTCACATAAGATACAAAAACAACAATCTCTCAGGAATGTAACTTGTGACAGTGTCCAAATCTAAAATAAGACAGATTTATTTGGTAGTGCACGCGCCTGCACAGAAACTTTGGATTCGTGCTCTGTCTGTTGTGTTTTCTGGGTCTTGTATTGAAGAAATTGTACTGGAGGGTATTTTCCTCAAAAATATATTATAAATAATATAATTACTATCCCAAGGGGTGAGAGTTCGTGGGACAAAAGGGACATTTTGGGCAAAAATCAGTTATAGATATTTATCAAATGAAAGCTTCTGGTGAGCTTTTGTATTATCAAAAGTGTCTTTGTCCAAACCGCTGCAGTTATTAGTCAACTAGACTATGACCCACAGTGAAGTTGACCTTTGACCTTTCGACCTTGCCTTTTAGACATTTGTATGACATTTTGTCATAATTAGCGTTTGAATTCTTGAATTATGGCCAAATGCTCATTTTGTGAGGTCACAGTGACCTCGACGTTGAGATATCGAGTTCGTGAGAGAAAATGACGGACGGGGTCACAGAGACTTTCAGCCACCAAAAAGTAATTAGTATAAAGTTTGTGTGATTCTCGCCCCTCTTTTTCACCTTTAGATGTAAATCAACAGACGTAAAAGATCAAGTTTGACCTCAACAGAAGATGTGACAGAAGGCTCGGCGAGTCATTTCGTCTGTCTGTGTTCGGATTTAAGAAGCAGCTGTCATTGATTAGTCTGGAGTCACATGAATGGACGAGAGTCCACGATGTCCTACTAACACATATTAAATTATAACAGCAAATAATACAAAGAACAATAAAAATATTGCAAGCTTAAGATTTGTAGTTGCAGTCATATATTCATAGTATTTTATTTTTCTGAGTATCACTTTCTAATAAAACACTATTTATTCTTAGCTGAAACCAGCTTTAAAATTAAATTAAATTAAATTTCAAATATATATATATGTGTGTGTGTGTGTGTGTGTGTGTCTAATGCACTGTTTGTAAATTTGCAACTGTTTTGCATCCACATTAATTTGATTTGAATTCTTTGCACTCTCTGCTCTCTGTATTCGACAGTATTGTATTTTAATATTTTCCTGCCCAGCTGCACATTCGTTACACAGCTAACTCTGGCCGAACAGTTGTGTTGTGCATGGCTCCTGTTAGTGAATAAACTAACAAACTTTAACATGTTAGTAAATTGCAAATCCTAATAGATAAGTATTAAACCATTTATTTAAACAAATTTTGGGTTTCCAGGTTGTGAAAAATCCATTTTGCTGCTGTTTTGACTTTCTGTTTTGTAATATTGCAGTTATGCTAGTTAATTACAAGCCTAATTGTTCGCCTTATAAATACATTTTCAATCCAAACAGTCCAACCACTCAAATGTTATTTTTTTATAAAGTGTCCTCCCAGAAGTTGTTATCATTAATGGTTTGTAACGACTCTGTTAGGGAGCGAGTAAACGGTTATCTGTATCTGTCCAACCAGCTCACTTATCTGTATCTGTATTCTCGATGGGCAGAGATTATTCGGGAGTTTGAACCGAGGTGGACATGATATAATCAGAAGTTGTTATTTTATACCTGAAATTGACAGAGGTTCATCAAAAGCTGATATTTATTATGCATTAAAAAACTACTTACTGACATATTTGCAATCTCAGAACTGAGCTTTAGATCATTTTTGATCACAAGAGCGCAACAATAAATACAGCCGGGTAGGAAAAGTCCATCAAAGATATGGATATTGACACCTATTACTCATAAAAAGTACATGCCTGTGAAGGATATTTGTTTCATCTGAGTATTTGGCTCAAATCTATAATGTATGAAACATAAGTAAATTATTAATTAACATATATAAACTAATTTATTGAAACTTGTACACTCTTTATAAAGGGTGCCTTATTAGCAGTATTGGGGAGTAACTAGAGTTTTGTAATAAAATACAGAATAAAAACAAACTTAAATTACAGTTACAAATCAAAATGTTTGTGATTACAAAGGCTTTATGTGTTTTTGGTTAAAAGTTATATTTTTTCAGAGTATAATATATCCAATCATGACATTGCATTTTTTTGCTGTTGATTACAAAAAGTTGTAGTAATAAACTTTTGAAAGTATGTTTTTTAAATCAGCATTACATCAATATTCCTCTTTTTTTTGCTGGGAAAGTTCGTACAATATTCTTAATTTTTTTATATTGAGGAACTTTAAACAAACTTTTATTTTGCTTTTTATCTAAATAAAAGGTTTACATTGCTGGTTTAAATTTGGGTTTTTGGAACTTTTCAACATTACTGCCCTTTTGAAAATATAAAATGTATTAAATGTTAAATTAAATGAATTACATTTCTTTGATGAAGTCATTAAAAAAGTTACATTAGTTGGATTTTTAACAGGATAACTCTGTAATCTGTTACATTTCAAAAGTAACCATCCTAACATTGTTTATTACACAGTGGTAACTTTATCTCTATTGTGGCAATTTATAGTGACTTTACAGCTGCAGTGGTAGTTTTGTACATGTATTTTCTGCATGTTTGCATTAATAATCGCTGATTTCCATCTATTAAACTACAATAAGGAGGTCAGGCTGCAGCATTTAACCTGCTGTGCGTTTAAAAGAGGATATTTATGTCTTTAAATAAATAAATACCTTGCTTGAGAGACTCTCCTTCCTGTTTCTCTTGTGCTTTGTTGACGGAGATCGCAGCAAATTCCTGATGCGACTTTTAATGGTGAATCCATCGGCTGGCATTTTGTCTGCAGCTCGGAGAGGAGCTGCGCTGAGACACGCAGCAGCAGAGTGAGCGTGCAGGAGCTGCAGGAGGAGGAGGAGGAGGAGGAGGAGGAGGAGGCTGTAATGTGATGATCCTCCCACACTGGAGAGGTTTACTGAGCAGGACAGTGTCCCTGCTGCCGGGACATGTGGACGCTAATCTCTTGAGTGGGTTTACTGTTTACAGAGCTGCTGTCGCTTCAAATCAAGCTGCTTCTCCTGCAGCTTCACGACACTCCTGGACTGATGAAGGAGGAAGAGGAGGAGGAGGAAGAGGAGGAGGGAAACACGCTGCTCAGCTGTTTGCCTGCATGACATCATTACACTAATCTCAACCTGCACCAGTCCCATGATTACATCAATGATTGCTTTTGTTGTTGTTGTACCTAATTGATTTAATAGGATTACAGAGAGAGAGAGAGACCGGTGGGCAGCGTTAAAGCTGCAGGCCGGATGTTTGGGTGTTTTGTTTGGCTGCCGCTGATTGGACGATAACACTTCTCTTTTATATTCATAATGGTCCGTTTGTTCTTGCATATGCAAATTTGCTAAAGTTAAAGTAATTTACAGGTACTTTTTAAATTTTGGGTGACTGATATTCAGATGCCAAGAGTAGAGTTTAGAGAATTTAGAGTATATATATATATATAAATATATATATATGTATATGTATATATTTATAGTATTCAAGTGTTCATGTTCACCTTGTGCAGACTGATAGTGAGACTTTTTTCCTTGTTTTTAGCTGTCTCCTTTTTTTGTAACATCGAAAGCATCAGACTGAACTCAAATTCCTTGTATGTGCGTACGATATTAAAATAAGTTGGGGAGCTCATTCTGATAAAAGTTTACTACATTTCTGTGATGCTCTTCATCACATTCACTAACCCTCATTTCCATATGTAGGGAAATACTTCAAACCGGCTAAAGGAAGTAATCTATCACAGCAGACACGTCTGCTTTAACAGCCGTCTGTCAGTTGAGATGGGTTACTGTGATGTGATGCTATGATAATATAACAACAATAATCCACTATGTTATACTGAGTGTGTTTTGTCCAAATGAAAGGTCCCTAATGTTGCATTGTGGGTATGAAATACTACATGAAATAATCAGTCAACTTCACAGACAACTTCCAATTTTGTCTAAAAATAATAAATAAAATAATGGTTAATTCATTTTAAGTTACAAGTTTTCTTCCTTCTAGACAAATAATTTCCCACTTTACACAAAACCAGCTAAATTCTGCATCTCAAAAACATGAAACTGATACAAAACGTCAGTTTTTGAGTGACTGGAGAGTTTCACAGTAAATGCATATAGTTTTTATTGATTTTAAAGGCCACGTTTTTCACATTTTTAATCCAACTGAAGCAAACAGACGACCAGTGTTTCAAAATCACGCCCACAAAGAAAATGTACTGCGATTAAAAAAAAAAAAGAAAAGAAATACAATATTTACAGGTTATTCTCATAGATACAATATATGGCTAATAGCTTTTATCTCGATTGCTTGTGAGACATCAGGTTTAAATACACGTAACAGAGCTAACTCCCCAGAACACACTAATGCTACTACAGCAAAGACAGACATCATGGGTGGTTTCTACCAAAAAAAACCTAAAGTGCTACTACAGATTATTTTCACTGAGTTAATAATGGAAAATTACAAAACGGATATGCATCAAACTACCTGTCCATAAAAACTGAAAGACATACGTTAACAGTTAGAGTTAATGAAGCAGTGCACTGTTGGATCCTAATTACGTTAGAGATTCAACTGACACTGTAAGGCTTAACGAAATTAAGTTATGTAGTCTGTAGAGTTTTATTTTCATTTGCATAAAACAGATCAGTAATACATGACTTTGAAAAAACACATGATTTGAATAAATCCCAGTATAAACATGAATGTAGGCATCAGGAATTCATTTCAGAAAAAGTCACATAAACACTAAATGAGGGAGTTAGCATTAATGTCATTCATACCGTCAGCAGGTCAATTAATGCTTTGTCTTATAATCTTTGTACCAAAAACAGCTTCTCTCTACAGTATGAAAAAGTCCACTGAGATTTGTGCGAACACAGAAAAGAGCAGCATCCAGCTCTGAGACTAAAGCCTCATTTATGGTTGGGCGTTTGACACTTTGATTTCATGTCCTGCATCTGCAGAATTTTGTTACATTGCAGACGTGATACATTGTCACACAGTGTGATAGGTAGCGTTACTACTGTTGTCAAGGATACAGTTTTCAATCCAGAGCGACTCTGACCTTTGTTAAGTGTCACTGTCCGCAGAAGCAGCCGACTGTCAGCAGCAGCTCCTGCAGAGCTGAGAGGACAGTGGCCGGTCAAACTGCTTTCAACAGTGCGACTGACAGCAAATATTTACTGAACCTACATATTTTTTAGGCCAGCTCCACGGGGAGAAATCAACAGTGTTTACATATATTGGTATTATTATAGTGCGTTCTGTGCTGTGTGTGCAGTGTGTTTCAATGAAAAACCAAACAGTATATGCAAACAGTGCACCTATTTAACGGTCCAGCTCCAAAAATAAAAAAGACTATGTAGGCCAGCTGTTGATATCGTTTTGGGCCGCCATAAACAAATGACTATTTGAGCAGGATATTTTTGTCATTTTAAACAGCCGTCTGTGCAGATTATGCTTCCATAAATACAACAGAAATAGACTTTAAAAATATGCATTGGGTCTCTGAATACAATGTAGACAACTGAAGCTTTTTTCCCGCAGCGTAAGTTGAAAGTGTCGTGCTGCTCCTTAATCTCTATCGAATGACAATCTTCAAAGTGTCAAACGCCCGACCATAAATCGACTTTACTGAGGTCAACTGTCTGTGTGCATTGGCTTTTGCAGCTACAGGAAAATAACGACAACTATTCAGATTCAATCTCCGGTTCTAGTTCCTTTTCCACGTCTATCCAGGAGCGTTTCTTGGCGCTGGGGAAGTCCTTTCCTAAAGCACCTCGGGTTAACGGCCTGGACGAGGATAAATCCCCCGTCCCTTCTTTAGGGCTTTTGTAACGGTGAGGGAATCTGATGGGGCTAACCTCACCAGATTTAGGTGGACTTCTTGCTCGCGCACCTGGAGGACTCCATAGATCTGCAGACTTGTTTTTCGGAGGTCTTCCTCTGCCTCGTTTGACCGGCACTGGAGTATCACTGACCACTCTGGGCGAGTCATTACTTGTTGTCTTGACAGTTATTTTTTCACTCTCTTCAACCACAAAAGATGATTCACTTTCACTGACGCTTTTACTTGTGTCTTCTTCCACAGTACTCTTTTTATTCTCGGTAACGGGGGTAACAGCGTTCTTTCGAGGCCTGCCTCTGCCACGGCGGACTACAGGAGGGCTCTGATCAGACTCAACAGGAGCAGGAACCTGTTTCATTCGCTTCACACTCAAGCAGGCAGTTGCCGGCGTTTTGTTTACATCCACCACTGTGCCCCCCTCGTGGCTGCTCTCCACAGCTGGCAGAGACACCGAAGGCAGGTAGATTGATTTGTTAAGGAGGGCGAGCTCAGCCAGGGGGCTGACACCTGAGCGCTTTGGTTTAGAGTTTGAGGATTTTACATTTTTGTTGTCCTCCAAATTGTGACTGCTTTCTGGATCTTTCGGGTGGTCATTTTCAGAGGAGCTCTTGTCTTTGTTCTTGGACGAGTCCGCATCAGAAGATGAAATAATCGGCGATGCAATAATCTTACCCTCCTGTCCTTTCAGCTTGGGCTCCATCACCGTGAGTGTATAGAAGCCATGACCAACTGTGAGAAAAGAAGAAAATGTACATGTAAGAATATAATATTACGGAAAAATGAGGGTAATTTGACTCAGGGATTTAAGGAGCAGTGTGTAGGATTTAGCTATGAGGATTGCAGATTGCAGATTAGCAACTTTAACAACTAGCAACTTTAACAACTAGCAACAACTTTAACTCTGTCAGTTGCTGCTGCTGCACAACCTTCATCATCATCCACTTACAGTGGCAGTAGTAACACACCCAAACTTTGTCCCCGTCAGTTGAAAACTATTGATCCAAAGCTGAAATCCGAGTTGAAATCAGCAGGAGCAAGTAAGCTAAGTCAACTAGGCACTATAAGGTTTCATCGTGATGTGTGCTCACTTTATTCATCTGATAATAAAGATCCAGACATTCTGAAGGTTTTTACAGGGAGCCAAATTATCTGCAGAGGTTTCTTCCTCATTAAAAAACAAACGGACCGAGAGGTTTAAACTGCTAAAAACACTTAATAAAAAAGTTTCACATTAAAAATCAGTGTTTTCCGAGGCTGGTTGTTGCAGATGTGCTTTTAACTACAATGGCTGACCGAAAAATTAAAGTGTTTGGTTTGTCCGCTCCAGACTACTGTAGCAACACGGTCATCTCCATAGACAAGGACGGGCTTTCTATGTTGATATGAACCGCTCATTCTAAGGTAACGAAAACCCAAATAACTTATATATCCCCCTAAATCCTACATACTGATCCTTTAAATCAAAGCCAGAACAGGATGCCTTAACTTACGTGGTCTCAGGGATGAGGGAAGTATGATTCTGCCGGTCTTGGAGCGAATCAGAGGAAGAGAAAAGGGCTGTGGAGGATGAACGGGAGGCTTCCAGGAGTTTGGCATTGAGGATGTAGGTGGGGCTCCATCCTGGGCTGCAGCGATTGCAAGTTTACTGTGACTGTGTTCTCCGGTTGGGAAGATGTGACTGTGCTCTCTGTTTGTGAGGCTGTGGGTGTGCTCTCAGTTTGGGAAACCGTGGGTGTGCTCTCAGTTTGGGAAGCCGTGGGTGTGCTCTCAGTTTGGGAAGCCATGGGTGTGCTCTCAGTTTGGGGAGCAACAACTGAGCTCTGCGTTTGGGGAGCTGCTACTGGGCTCTCTGTTTGGGGAGCTGCTACTGGGCTCTGCGTTTGGGGAGCTGCGACGGAGGTCTGCGTTTGGGGAGCCGAAACTGTCCTCTGCATTTGGGAAATGGGCACATAGACCTGGACCGGGCAGCAGATCTCTCCTGCCGGCCCTCAACAGGAGTTACATTTGCCTGAGGAAGAGTTACATTTGTCTGAGGTTGCCTGGCTTGTAGAAGGGGTGAAGTGAACTTCACCTGGACTGGAAAGGGGAATGCTTGAGGCATGGGTGTCTGCATGCTGGATTTGGCAGGAAGCCTTTGCAGGTTAGCCTGAAGCAGGGACATAATCTTGTCTTGGACTGCTTTTGTGACTGCGTTAGCCTGAGAGGAGTCAAAGTCATGCTGTAACAGGGCTGTGGACTTTGACTGGGGGTTAGTGGCTTGCAGATGAGCGGCTCTGGACTGGAGCAGATTTGAAAAGAAAAGGTTTCCATTTCATGTTCTTCTCTCTTATTTTCTGCCTCTCGCAGATCTCCTTCAGCTTGTGTTTGATCAGTATTTCTGACTTCCCTAAAAAAGAAAAATCACACATAACACAAATTTCAGCAAAGGCAGTTACATACAGCAGTGTCTGAAATTAACTTGCTGATGAAGCAGCCAAGTAGATTTTTTTTTTTTGTTAAATCTACCGGCCAAGCATATTTTTTTACCAGCCAAAATGATAAACTGTCGCCAGAGCAAAATCTAAAGCAAAATTATCAAAATATATCGAGTGTCAACGTTGAAATCTACAGGAAACCTACACACACACAGAACAGTCTTTGACTCCCACCATCCTCTAGAGCACAAGTTCGGGATCATCAGAACCCTCCAACGTAGAGGTCAGGAGGTCAAGAACAGAAAGGAAGAAGAAGGAACAGCAACATCTGAGGGAAGCACTGAAGACGTGCGGTTACCCAAACTGGGCCTTCAATAAGACCTCAAAGAGACGTAACACCAGCAGAGAAGAGAATAACAAGCGCAACAGCATTGTTATTCATTACCTACGTGGTGTCTCGGAAAAGCTCAGGAGGATCGTTCATTAACACAACATCCCGGTTTACTTCAAGCCCTCCAACACCTTATAACAGAAACTGGTTCATCCCCAAAGACAGGACGCCCAGGCCCAAACAGAGTTATGTGGTCTACGCCATAAATTGCAACCAATGCAAGGATCTGTACATTGGAGAAACCAAACAACCCCTCCATAGAGGCATGGCGCAACACAGGAGGGCCAACTCTTCGGGTCAGGACTCAGTGGTCCACTTGCATCTTAAGGATACTGGACACTCCTTTAAAGGCTGCAAAGTCCACATACAGGCCAAAACAAGGGTTGGTTTGAACAGGGAGTTAAAGAAGCCATTTATGTCAAGCTAGAAAAACTATATCTGAACAGAGGAGTTGGTCCAAGACCATTTATCACCCATCTACAGTGCAGCTCTGGATTCGTTCAAGCAGAAATCCAAACACAGCCACTCTAAATCATGTGACACCAAGACTGCTGGAGTGTCGTCAATCACGCCCCCACACTCCTAGCTGACGACTCTCATGTGACACCTTGACCATTAGCATACTAATGGTCAACCTAGGCTTTATACTCCAGCTCTCATCCAGTCAACTTTATAACTGAAAAAACCCTTTTGGAGAAGAGGCCAAACATCTTCAAGAAACCTCAACAAGTCCAGTTTAAAAGAAACCTCAGAAGTGGAGGTAATGCTCTGCTGTTGACAATGACAGAGGCCAAAAGAGTTTACCCTTTTGGTTCAGACTTCTTGTTAATATTTCATAACCTTCATAAGTGTGGTGCAACACTAATTAGCAGCAGACCGGCTGCAGGTGATAGTTCATGGGATCAGCTGATGTCCCGTTCAGTAAACGGCGCCGCAAAGTGCATTCAGGTTTCGCCGCACCGGCGCAGGTGTGTGGATCCAGACAGCAGAGGAGCAGCAGAGCCAGACGCCCATAAATGACACCAAAAGTTTGCATTTGGCTGATTGAACTAGATTTGCTGTTCGAGCAGCTAAAGGTTTGTGTTCTTGACCTGCTCTCATTTACTGCTTTTTTGTTTTGTTTTGGTTTTCTTTAAACGAATATAACATCACGTTACTCGTGGACTATGACAAAAAAAGCGTCAAATTATTCCCAACCTGTCCATTACAATTATATTGATTCAGGCATTAAAAAAACTATTTAAAAAAATGTTAATTAAAACATTTCTACACCGAGACACCATAAGATCAAGTAGAGACTGGCAGTAGATTTGGTAGAAATTAAATGATCTAACCATGACCAAGTCACCGTCAGTGAAAGATGTTTGACCTTTTTGCTGGACAACAAGCTTAAACTAATTTTCTATAAGAGATTTTCATGTAAACAGTACATACATTGGCACAAAATGCAACATGCAACAACAAATCGTACATACCAGACAGAAGAGAAAGCTGCTTCACATAAAGAGATTGCATCAAAGTCAGCCTCTTCTTCTGCTCCTCCAGTTTTTTTGAGGTCTCAACAAGATTTTGGATTTCTTTTAAAGCCTTAAAACACAAAAAAAAAGCAAAGACAGTAAAGAGCTGACACTGGGCTGTAAACGGATTATCTTGTAAAACTTATATTGAAGTGGAGAGAGGGTAGTAATACGCACATCACATAGGTTCAAAGCTGTAACAAAACAGCGTGCCTGGTAAAAAAAAGTAATGCCTGCACACTTACTCTATGCTGCAAAAGTTTAATGAAGACTTTTACGATCCTATTGGAAACATTGCCTTTGTATACTTTTATGGCATGGAGGAAATGTGGTGCAGGTTTTACTTTTTTTCACACGTACCATGATATTGAAGAGGGGAAATGATTTATGTCATGCATTTTGTGTGGGAGCCACATACACATCCCATGCAAACATGTTACTTGGACACAAAAACATGGACAAACACAGTCCAACTTCTGAAACATACAGAAATTACCCTTTACATGCATGTGTGGAAGTAGCAAATTCGACTAATGAACTTGGAGTAGCATAAATTCAACTTTCTAATAATGTCCGCTACAGTTACAATAATCTAAAGTCCCTGAAAATCAATGTTTTCCACCAGCTTCTTGCTATAAACGATGGAGCTGTAAAAAAATGGCAAAGATCTAATAGTTTGGGTTATTTTACATTAAAGATTTCTGTGTTTTTGGTTTTATCTGAGCTTTTATTACTGATTTGAGGTGTGACTCTTTGGAAAAAGGATCTTATATTTTCCATGAGCTAATCAGATTTACATTTTTTTGGATACTTGTAGCGATATAGGACAGGACATTAAATGTTTTTCCTTGTAGTTTTCTTGTATTTTGGGGCCTATCAGAACTGAATACTGCGGCAGATGTGGAACTGACCAGAGAGAGAAGGCGGAGTCTGGGGGCCCTGGGGTCGCTCTGAAGGACATGCTGAAGTTTGTCGAACAGGGCTCGCTGTTCAGTGCGTCTTTGCCTTTCTAGCACCGTGTGGTTCCTTCGCCTCCTGTTATCCTTACAATCATCGAGGTAATCGTCCATGTGATCCTGGAACGACAAGACAGTGGAGATTAGTAATAAAAGCAATACTTACGCTACTCTGTTAGCAAGATAAAACCGAATTAACTTAAACACGTTAATTAAAGTAAGATGATGACATGAGGTTAAAAAGGCCGTACCTGTCCGTCGAGTTCCCTCGCTGATCCAAAACCGTCACTGGAGTCTCTGAAGGCAGAGACAAATTGAATAAAACATTTAAGGGCCAAAACGTATTCAACAGCAGAAAATATGCACAAATCCACAGACTGTCCCACTATTATTTAATTTACATGCACACATGTTCACATGTATTACCGTGAATCCTTTAGCGCCCTCCTGACGGCTTCTTTCATTTGACTGATGGCCTGTCCTTGTCTCCCTTCCTCTACGGACTCGATGTCCACCTCGTCATCCTGAAGAAACAACATTCATTACATTAAGCAATAACTACAGTTAAAATTAAGTTTGTACTTCTTCTCTCTCCCTTTATGAATATGTAATCCAAGTCATCCTGTGTTTGACCATTTCTTTGGCTTTATGTTTTTCATTTTCTGTAAATATTCCTTTTTTTTTGCTTTCGTAAAGTAATTTCTCTATTTCCTTTTTTATATTTGAAAATAAATCAAATCAAAATCAAACAGATTAGATATTTGTTGCATTTTATATTTTAAACCTCATTTCAGTGAGATAAACGCATGTTTAAAGCCTGAGGAGGCAGTTTTATGTTGCCTTCTTTTGGGAAGAATATCATAATAATAACTTAAAGCACAAGCATTTGAATTTGGTGCTCTGTTAATGTCTTTGATAAAATCTAGCTGAGAAGCTAAACAATGTACTGCTGTGGATGGGGCCACAGCTAAACATATTTTAGCCACCTAAAAAAAATTTAAAAAATCAATATCAGTTTAAGTGTGCACTATATTCAAACATTTTCTCTGCTTTATGTTACACAATAGCTGATTGAGGCAGCGGCAGACCAGCAACTCCGCCATCTGGTGGAGTAAAACGACGCAACGGCTTCAAATCTTCATTGGTAGGGATGAAAACACTACATGCAGCGTTTACTTAAACTTTAACTTTTTATTTAGTTGGGCCTTTTTTAGGTTGCTTAAAACTAATCCTTCAAGTCGAGTTTCGTTAGTGCGGTTTGATTATATAGAAGTGACGCTGCGATTTCCTACACCAAAGTTATTGTAAAAAAACACTGTGATTCGGTTCATACTGCCATATTTTGTCTTTTAAAGAAAACTGCACACTGCAGCTTTACCTATAAAAAGCATTTCTTATTCCCCACACTTACATCTTCGTCTCCACCGTAGTCTGAGAAGTCGAAGCTTGAGTCCTCTGAAGCGATGTCCAGGTTTGGCTCCACCTTCACCTTCCTGCTGTCGGTCTCATCACTGTCACCTGACGGCATCTTCTCCTCACACGTCAGCTCAGACGAGGGTCCAGGCTCCACTGATGCGCTGCTCGATGGGTCCTTAGCTTTAGAAAGGGCGTCCAAACCGACCAAATTTAAAAAAACGCATCTTTTTGTGTCTGGGCTTTATCCGCAGCAGCCGTGTTTGTGGCGTTCTCAGATTCTGATGCGGCTCCATCAGCTCCAGGCCTGGGGAGCTGGATGAGGGTGAAGCCCCCGGGCAGGATAACTCCTGGCAGGTTCTGGCCTCCGGTGCCCTGGTTAGCTGGAGGGCAGATCCTGAATGAATAGGTCCCTCTCTGTGCCAAGAAGCTGGGGGTTTTCAGCGACTGGGACACGGTGAGAGAGACAGGCGAGGACGTGGAGACAGGCAAGGACTTGGAGGTGTTCTGCAGGGGAATGACCGAGCTGCGAGGGCCCGAGAGGAACGGGTTGAGGGCGGAGTTTTGTGAACGCTGTGGCATGTTGATGGATACCTTTGGATCCCTTTGGATCCCCAGCTGGAACGTCTGAGCTGAATAAAAACGAAACAATGCAGGGCAGGAAGGTGAGATACCGAAATCTTTAACCTATGGAATATAAACTGCTTGACTTTTATATATTCAAACATCAGAGTAAACAGTTAAACAGTAGTTTTATCATTATAAAACACTTCACTCAAAGTCAACATGAAGAAATTAAACTCTCAAGCACATTTTGGTGCATTTTCCCAACGCTCCAACAATCACCAGCTCTGGTTTGGTCGAAATAAACCCTTAATTCACGAGTTAGACGTGAAAATACAGCAGCTCTAAACACAACAAAACTACTCTTTATCAAATGGATTCTGGTACATTTGTTGATGCTGATTTCAGGGCTGTCTCTGATTAAACATACATATCTTACTTATTAACCCTTTAAAACATGGGCAAGGTTTGGTTTGATTTAGTTTAAAAAACACGGCAAATTAACAAGACAAGGCCCCAAAATTAGTAAGAAATTGGTAAAAGAAAAAAAAAAAAAAAAAATTACAGAAAAAATACCTAAAAAAACATAATATATGTATACATTTTGTTTAATATCATAATTTTGAATATAGAATTTTAATATATGATATTAACACATTATATATAATTATAATATATGTTTTGCATAATTTTAAAACTGTCCCCCTCTTTCCTTTTCACACACATTTTTTTTTCTTACAACTCTTAACTAATTTCTCACAATTTGCTTATTTCTTTCCAGGTTGTTCATTTTCTTTTTTCCCCCATTTGGTCAGTTTCTTTTTTTTTTTTCATAAGAAAGTAAACCATATTGTTTAGGTTTCAAAGGGTTTAAATAGCTTGTGAAAGGTGTTTAAATGCAGCACACGAAAACTGATGTCTATACAAGGGTTAATAAAAAGATCTCTTTGTAGAGATCCCATAATGTTGATATACACGTAGAATAAAAATGAATCAGTGACAAAAACAAGCACTTCTAGTGGACGTAAATTGAGGGTACGAACATGTCCCGTATAGTTCGAGTGCAGCTCTCTCACTCAATAATGAACCAATCTGAAAAACTGTTGTTCCCCTTCATCACTTTTACACAAAAACATGGTACAATCTGGTCCCTGTTGAAAGATATTGTCAATACAACTGTGAAACTGCTTCCCTCTGAGCTTTGTGTTTATAACAGTACCTTCTGAAATGATTTGGGCTTCTAATTTTAACATTAAAAGAACTCCTCCCTTCCCACACTCACCAGGAGTCTTGCCAAAACTGACTCCTGGTTTTATTCATCTGTTGGAAACAGTTTCTGAGCATACTCTTTTAGGTGTTGGTGGTTTTAATTTATTTGCATGATTCGGTATTCTGCAGCAGCTGCAGGTGTGCCTTTGTTTGAGGGTTCTTCAGTTGATTACTTTTCTCTCCTTTGTGAAGCAATCAGTTTTCAAACTAAGTGCCCGTGCTGGAGTCCAGGAACAGAAAGTAGTTTTTACCTGACGGTTGTGTTAATGTCCTCAGATCCGTGGTTTTCCGTGCAGTAATAACTGGAGGGACGACTGTGCCAGCGGCCTTTATGCGCAGAGCACGAGGAGTGGTGATTTGGTTTGTAGGGTTTAATTTCTGAGAGTTCTTCAGTGAAACGCCGCCGGGAGGATGCAGTCGGCCTGTGACGAATGCTGCAAGACGGTTGGCTGGATGTAGAGATCCCATGTTCCCCAGCAACAGTCGGGCCTGATTGTACGATTTGCCATTTACCTGTAAAGGAGGAAAAATACACGATATTACTTGCATGCAATCAAAGTTTGTATATGAATCAGAATGTTTGATCATGAATCAGTCACAAATTACCAGGTGTAATTCCACTGCAGGTAAAAACATATTAAACGTGATATACAGGTGCATCTCAGAAAATGAGAATCGTTATAATATAAGTTCAATATTTTCCATCAGTTATTCAATAAAGTGAAAATCTGATATATTCTTCTAGACTCATCACATGTAAACTTTAATGTTTCTAGAATCTTTCTGTTTTAATTTGGATGATTATGGCCGACAGATAGCTCAAGTATTGAGTGTGTTAATGAACATACAGTTCAGAAGTTGGACATTTCTGTTTTGTAAATCATTTCTTGAATGATCCTATGAAATATTCAAATAATTTGAGATAGTGAATTCCTGATTTTCATGAGCTATAGGCCATAATCATCAAAATAAAAACAAAAAAAGGCTTGAAATATATTAATATATGTGCAATGAATATACAGTGTATTAAAGTTTAAACTTTTTTTTCAATATTCTAACTTTTTGAGATGCACCTGTGTAAATGGCACCTCCCGAGTCTCACCTGTATGAGTCCGTACGCCTGGCAGCCAGCAGGTTTGGTCCTGGCTCTCAGTCTGCCGGCAGGCAGCACTCCACTCAAAAAGGGTGTGACTCCAAACGGCATCGCTGACTCTTCATTTTCACCTTCCTCCTCCTCTGCATCCATGTCCACATCACAGCTTTTGGTTGCAGACTCTTCCTCATCGCTTTCATCAAACTCATCTTCATCAACATCACTGACTTTCGATGGTTTACTGATTTGTACCTGAAAGAGTGAAGCAAAACAGGAGATTTGTTTAATATGCTTCAGACATTAAGAGGCTGGTCGTGTTTGCAGCAGCTCTTCTTCATAACTGGTCATTCAAATAACTCATAAATCGAGACAAAGCAATACGCCAGAAAGTTAATATTCTCTATTCTTCCTTTTACATACTCCATCCATACTCTATCATGTACTTAAAGGTTCAATGTGTAGGATTTGGGGCGATATTTTGGCAGATATGGAACACAATACCATAAGTATTGTAGTGTTTATATTTACACAGGGAGCGTTCATGTCTCAGATTGACATGCTGCTTACCAGAATTAGGATTTTTTTTTGTCTATTTTTTGTTAACTGACATAATTTTCATTCAAATTGTTTTAAATCTACTTAAGATTTGAGAGCAAATGTAAAAAATGGACTCTATACAGGACTCAAAAGGACGACATACGTAACAAACAACAATCAATTCTTGTGCAGGTCTTTAAAGATATATATGCACTCGCTACATATATATATATATATATATATATATATATATATATATATATATATATATATATATATATATATATATAGGTAGATAGGTAGATAGATAGATAAATATGCACTGTTTTATCTAATTTTTTTTTGGGGGGGGCGTTGTTATTTTGTCATAACTGACATGTTAATGTCACAAATATATGTGCAATAAAGATTTAAGTGAAAAAAAAAGATTATTAAAATGTTTGCTGTTTGGTATTTGTTGTCATGTTCTGACAATAAAAAATAGTTTAAAACACAATTTACCATCTGGTTTCCTCAACTTTCACCTGAGGAGCAAACAATAAAGTTTTTAAACATGTATCGTGGTAATTATCGATCTCGACTTATAAACAAAATTTTTATTTTGATAACATTGTTAGCCATATCTGCCAGCCTTAATCTACAGAAGCCCAGAACGAACAAACCAAACACTTCAGACAGAGCCATTGAAGTTTGCCACAGACCACCACAGTTGCAGCCCCTCTGCTATTGTGAATCTGCTTTTTTTAATTGTTTTCACCGGTTTCAATTACCTGATCCGTTTGTTTTTGGGGAGGAAAAGACCTCTGCAGAAAATTTAGCTCCTGGTAAAAAACCTCCTAAACAATGAACAATAAAGGAAATCTAACCAGGAGTTCAGGTTCGGCACATTGGAGAAGTTTCAGCTGGTTGCAATCCGCAATCCTCACGACTAGACACTAACTGTAAACTGTACAATCCCTCCATTGCTCCTTTTGTACGTACATTTTGGGTTCTTTATATTCCAGTTTGTCATTTTATATATTTAAATTGCTTCTATATTTTTTATCTTATGTCTTATTCTATTTAAATTCACTATTGTTTTTCTGTCCTTTATGTTAATTGTTTTGCACAGCTGTTATAAATTCCTTGTACATGTAAATGTACTTGGCAATAAAACCAAATCCTGATTCTGATTCTAGATGCCACTAGATCCTACACACGTGCTCCTTTAAGTATAGGACATTAGTAAATGTCGTTTCCACGACTGCGCAGGGACGACACAGCCTTTTCTGGAGAACAACTCCACGTTTTTATGCAGTAGATTCTGGACTAAGATCACTTGTTTCTGTCACACAGACGCATGACTCACCCTGTAGGTGACGATGGAGCCGCTGGGCTTCTGCATGAAGATCTTTGCGATCGGGCAGACGCGGTAAGGTCCTACGTAGAAGCGCCGACACAGCTTGTTCTGTTTCATGCGCCGCAATAAAGCCTCCAGGACTTTTTTTCGGTCCCCGTCCCACTGACACGCTGACTGGATCTCGATTTGCTTTTTCGCTTCTTTTTCACTGGACGTCGTCCCCTGAGAGGCTCTTTCTGCTGTGGGACATGGAGAAGTTTGGTTGTGTGTCCCAACAAAATGCAGAATCTCTTCGACATCAGACATGAATTCAATCCAAGTAAGAGAAGAAAAACGCTGAACAGAATACTTTTGCATCATCTTTGGTTCCTTACCTGCTTTTTTACCAGTCAGAAGACTTCTGTAGTACATTTTCGGCGTGTTATCAGCGGCTGGCTTAGAAGGATTTAAGATTTTGGGCTCAATGGTGAGCTTAGGCGGAGGCTTGCTGTTGAACTCTCTCACACGTGCACAAGTCATAAAACTCTCCAAGTATTTATACACCGGGTCCTTATCCTCCTCTCGGATCTGCAACCAGAAAAATTAAAAAATGGACAAAATTACATTTGGTTATCCCCCCGTGTTATGCACTCAACACGTGTTCAAATCAAGTCATAACACGTCTACTTGTGGCCCTATCGCCAAGACAACAATACTTGTGAACTGGAAAAAACGGAAAAAAATTGATATCTCACTCTGGTTAGATCTGCTAACAGAACATATCAGTGGAAAAACAGCTCTGCAAAAACAAAACAAAACAAGCAAAAAGTTTGATAAAATATATTCAACAATTCTCAGCTCTGTCACGATGCTGGTGGACTGATGCCACAATACAGATACAAATGTAAACACAACCGTGTAGCTGGGGACGAGAAGAGAGGGAGGGAAGGGAAAACAGAAAAAGGGGTTTTCAAAAAAGCGTGTTTGCAGGCGTGAACAGAAAAAACTAATAACGTCACACGCAATCTGCAAAACTATCATATAAAAATGTAACTAAACCCAAGCTATCAATGCTCCATTTGTTTGCTTTTATTGTTTTTGTTTTTTTTCTACCTGTTTTTCTTTTAAGTATCTTCATGTTAATGTTGTTTCTTTCTTATTTTATCCAACATCCAGTCTAACATCATCACTTTTTTGACTTTGTATTTGGTTATTTTTTTATGCACTAAAAGGTGATTAAAGGATTAAAAAAAGAAGGGACAAAAGGTATACAAATATAAAAACTGAACTCATGGCTCTTATACTGTATCAATAAATAATAAGCAAAATCTTAAACAATGCCATGCATTTATGAGAAACTTTTAATGCAAAGACAGAAAAAGCCTGTACTGAAAACACAGAGATTTAGTTTTTACCGGCGGTGCTAGAGAAGAGGTAAAACACCACGTTTTGTGATCTTCATCGGGGGCAACCGCAGTGAGGCCATTTTTGGGGCAAAGATCGGCTCCGGATCCTCTTTGTCAACGCTGCGGTTCCACAGTTTATTAGCATGAGAGCCCGGACCAGGCTGGACCACATGATCCATGTTAGTCACAGCTGCAGAGGGAATAAAAACATCTCATCAACACGTCGGAGTTACGGAGATTTGTGACCCAACAAAAGCTACAAAAACATCATCTGTGTGTGTCTGTGATGAAAATGTTGAACATTAAAAGGTCCAGTGTGTAGGATTTAGAGGGTTATTTTGGCAGATTTGGAATATAATAAAATAATGTTTTCTTTTGTGTTTAATCACCTGAAAATAAGATTACTCGTGTTTCTGATACCTAAGAGTGAGCCGTTTATATCTACATAGGGAGCAGGTCCTCACCCACAGAGTCCACCATGTTTCTACAGTAGCCCAGAATGGACAAACCAAACACTGGATCTAGATAGAGCCTTTTGTGTTTTCACATCAGCCACCTCCACGACGGAAAAACAGTGTTTTTTTGATGGTTTTAATCACCTGGGGATGCAGAAAACTGTAGATTCATGACTAAAACTGTGTGTGAAATGCAGAAATATGCATACGCAGTCTTATGTTTATAAAGCTGTACTTACACATAATTCTGTATTAGAAACCTCAGTCATTGTAGCGCTGGACTATCAGTGATTCACTCTGGTGGAAATTGACTTTACAAAGTGCTTCACACATTAAATTTGAAAAAAAGGAAACAAACTAACAGGGAAATAAATGTAAAAAAAAAAAATGTAAAAAATAAATAAATAAATAAATTAAACTTCAATTTATTTATTTATAATTGCACCTTTGATTGACATTTTACAGAATCTCATCAAACCTTGCAAAAACAGCCCAAAATAGGCAAACATCTGAAAAACGATGCTATCCGTCACACAACTTACTTCGAATCTGCTCTTTAGCTTTCTCAGCCAACACAGTGTGTTTGTCAGTTTGTGTCTGAAAGGTGTACCCGAGGTTTTTGTGCATACATATTGTTTATGCGTCCGGCCCCAGCTCCATTTGTTTAGAGCGGAGAAGACCTCTGCGGATAATTCGGCTCAGGTGAAAAACCTCCTGAACAATGAACACTGAAGGAATTCTAACCGGGACGAGTTTCAGCTGGTTGAAACCTGCACTCCTCACCACATGATGCCCTTAAATCCCCTTAAATCTTACACACTGGATCTTAAAAATAAAATTCTACATTCCTTGTTAATTGGTGTGAATAAAAGAATATTAATGATATAAAAAACCTTTAATTGATTCGCAGCCATACACAATATAGAGACATGCAGAAGTGTAAAAAAAGAACATCTTGATCTTACAGTAATGAGGTTGGATCGGTTCTTCGCTCTCCTCCGCGCTCAGCTGCTTGGTGATCTTGCGTTTGAAGCAGGCACAGCCAAACATGCACTCGGGTCGACGGCAGTGGAGGGGACCTCTGTTCGGATGCTGCAGACTGGAGCACACGCAGCCCAGAGTGCAGAACGCCTGACCGCATTCAGGCTGTGCGCACTTATGCTTCGGATACTGGGCTTTTTTCAACGAATGGTTGGGCGCCATCTGATTACAAGGAAAGGAGAGTCGTCAAAACGGTTTCAAATATGTGTGATTTTTCTCCATGTGATGTGTCCATTTGTGTGCATATATTAGCCAAACACAGTGGTCAATATGTCCTACTCATCAGGGATTATATGCTTTTCTGTTGATTCAATACTTTAAGACACCTGGATGCATATTCAGTATTTATTGCAATTTGATACGATGTCTTTTTGGTTACTTTTTAAATTGTATTTATCTATTTAAAAGGGACCATGTACAGTTTAAAACATAAATGTTCCCATTTGATGATATAGCTTAGAGCTTATTTCCGTCTGCAGTCCATCGGCAGATCAGAACAAAGACACAGCACAAGAACATAATTATATAAAAATGTACAAAGTAAAAAATTAAAAGCCCACACAAGACAAACATGATAGCGCATTATATAACGTGATACATAAAAGACAAAAAACAATACAATGTAAAACGCCACAAAAAAGCACACAATAAAAAACTACACATAAAAGCTACTTTACTTACTTACTAAAATCCACAATAAAATTACTTTTTGAAGTAAACTTAAGCTTTTATACTTAACTGTCCCTGTAATGTTTTCTAGCATTGATTTATTTGTGGTTTCTGCCATATTATCAACAGTGACTGCCACTAGATGATTTGGATTTAATTAATTTTTATTGCAGAAATCAAAGCAAAACTGTTTTTAGTTTCTGGGTCATTTGTAGTTTGGTTTTAAGAGGGGAAAAAATAATTTGTATTTTTAGGCCATATAACCCAGTCTTAATTTCAGCCATTAAAATCAATCAAAAAAATGTAAAAAATAAAATAAATAAATTTTAGAAAAATATAAATAAAAATAAATAATACTACTACTAATAATAAAAATAATAAATAAAACAGCAATACATTTTTTACGCTACAAAAGCAAGATTTACTTTCAGAGTTAAATGTAACAAAATGACATCAGCACTGTTGCAGCCACATCATTAATATGAAATGACACTTAAACCTGAGCCCTGTGAGCGTGCACCTGCACAGCGAGCTGCTCACCTGTTTAGTCAGAACCACAGATAGAGCCACGGCCAGTCTGTCCGCGGTCAGCTGAGTTGGGTTCAGGCCCTCGTTCAGAGCTCCAGTCTCCATCTGGTACAGTTTGAGCTGGAACTTGGAGAGGCCCGTGGGTCTGTGTGACGCCCCCTGACTCTGCCCGAAGCTCACTGCCGGTCTCTGGCTGAGCGCTGAGTGAAATGTCGGTACTCTGAAGAGACGGGATAAACTGAGCAGGTAAGTGTGGTCCATTTTATCTTAAAAATGTTTATCATGTGCTTCTTTTTAAGACAATGGCAGAATCAAGAATATGTTTACAAGAAAAACAGAAAAAATGGCTACTCTCACCAAATAAAATGGAGCTCTCCAAAAGCTCACTTTTGTTTATTTGTTTTGTTTTTTTAATCGATATTGCAACATTCATATTGGAAGTATATTCGTGACAACATGTATGACTATATGTGCTCACATGATTGGAGCATTAAGACCACAAAAAAGATACAAGCTGCTGAAGGGTGAATGTTTTTCCAGAATTAAATACATCTGATAGCAAGGAAATAAATACCACAATAAAAAACTGCATTTTTCAAATCCACACAGCTGGAAACAGCTGTGAAACTGTAAACGGGGTTTAAGGTAACAAAGGACAAATGCAGATGATTCATAGAAATCTAACCGCATAAAAAGGCGGTCACATACAGGTCATCGGCCAAGAAACATCATTTTAACATTTAACGCTGAGGCTGACTGAGTCGAGAAATTTTAACTCAAACTGGGTTCGCTGAAAAAAAAACTACCTTAAACTTTTTTTCTGTTAAGTTGATAGAAGGTAGATTTATTGGTCATATTTTAAACAAAGTTTAAAAAATGAAAGCACAATTATCCTTGATCCTGCTACATCTTTTATTGTTAATAGATTAGATTAGCAATTCTTTTGTTTGTGGTAAAACTATTAATAATTCTGAAGGTGCAAGCTTCTTTAATGTGCTGCTTTTCTTGTCTTACATCACAGTAAACAGAAAATCTTTGTTGTTTGGACAAAAAAGCAATGTAAAGATGTTCCTTTAGGCTGGAAAATTTCACCTCAGGACATAACCATGGGCTTTTTTTTCATATTTCATACGTCAAACTATTAATCAATAATGAAAATAATCAAAAGGTGCGGCCTTAAACAGAACTAAATAAATACATTTTAAAAAACTAAATAAGAGCAAAAAACACAAAAATGTGGAAAAAAAAAAAAAGGACAAACAAACACATCTTTACCTCTGTGCTCCTGGTTGTGTGTCTGGAGCTGCAGAGTGAAGCGGGCTGGTCAGAGGAGGAGTCGGTGACATCAGAGCAGAGTAGAGGAGGGGTTTGTGGGAGAGGGGGCAGGGTCTCTTGCCCCCCACGGAGAATTTGGAAGCAGCTTTTCGACGCTTGAGGACGCTGTCCAGGGTCTTGATGTAGCTGGAGCTTTTCGCAGGCAGCTGGTAGGCCACCGAGTCCTCAGAGTTTGTGGAGAACGCAGCAGCGCGCTCACTGATGTTCTGAGCTTCGCTTTCCAAGTATTCGTCCAACATGTTGCTGCAGAAGGCAGATAGGTTTTTCTGTGATCCTTCAAGAGAAGAAAAAACAAAGATTCTTTAATTTGTCAATGTGGAAAAATAAATCAGACACAAGTGCACTCAGCTGGATCCACTCTTTAATTAGAGCGGCGATACTTATTCTTATTTCCCATTACATGATAAAAGGGACGCCGCAGCTACAACAAGACGGGCGAAACTCACCGTCACAGTTAGACGGAGACGTTTCTTTGCGTCTTATGAACTTGTTTCTCCATCCCTTTATTTTTGTCATGTCACTCGTCTTTCCTGTTCGGGAAATGAAGGACAATCCCTCGTCTGTGAAGGAAACAAACTGAATGAGCCTTCAGTTAAGAGCCACCGCACAGTCGAACTCAAAGGTTCACAGCACTGGTTTAAGTGGAAAAACCAACGTTTATTTTAGCTTACAGTATGTTCACTGACAGAAATAAAAATCTGGAAAATGCAGACCAGCTGTCCACTCGAGAACAAGATTTGGATCGCTGTTAACAACTTTGGAAACCTGCATTTTGGTGGGAAAAGGGTATCAGAGTGACTTCATTCACCGATGGCCTCCACTGTTGATTCAACACGCTGCATCGGCCGAAAAAAGCCAACAAGGGCCAACAATGAGGGTTGCACTGCGACATCGAGGGCCGGTGCCATCGCCCAACCGACAGACGGCTGTCTGTTAATATCGCCCCAAGTAAAAATGTACCTTTTTGTCGTCTTTTTACCATAACTATCATTGTATGCATGTGGTTGTTTATCACCGTAATACCTTCTGTTTTTCTGTTTCTTGACTAAAAGCCTTACCAGCGACTGGAGTTGAAAATGAGCAATGGCTGTAATCTGTATACGTGAAACATCAGTTAGTGCAGCTTGTTGATAACAGGCTGAAGCCACTGTTTATTTGCATTGTCCAAATGAAATGAAATAAAATAAAATAGTCTTTGCAAGGTCTCCTGCTCCTGTTGGCCCTTGTCAGCTTTTATCTCCAGCCAGTTCAGCATGTTGGAGCCTGCTGGTGAATGAAATCACTCTGATTGGCTGTTCAGCTCAGCCAAAGTGAGGAAAGTAAAAAAAACCTTGTTATAAGAGGGTAAGATTGTTTTTCTTTAGCTTTTGAGCTCTTCCCTGCTGGTTTCTGTGATCATTCACTAGCGCATGATAAATATGTTTTGTTCTTTAAACGTTGCGTTGTGTTTTTCATGTGCTAAATTACTAACTAACATAGGCCGTATTCTTAAACTAACGACCTCTTTTTCAGCCTCTCCTCGTTTCCTGCATCTCGAGATCATACGAGCCTCTAATCTGACCTGACTGACAAACTGCAGATGAGGCTTCAGGAAGAGGTAATTATCACTCAGCCTTTTTGTAATTTATCCTACTAAATACATTAGACTACCTTGGAAATGTGCTGTCTAAATTTAGAGAGAGATAATTCTAATGTGAGAGAAAGAGAGCAAAAAACATCACATCTTCAATGCTGAAATACTGAATATTATTTCACAGGTCCCTGACGCTTTTGTCCATGGATAAATGTCCCACTAAGGTTATTTGCTAATTTTCTTATTGTAAAAATATTGTCAAAATTACTAATTACTGACTCTCAGAAATTACTGAGAAATCATTTCATTTGGAGCCTAAACAGAGCTCATTAAATGCTCCCGGACCAGAATTTGCCTTCAATTAACTGTGAAAAATCAGCTTACCACAAGGAGACAGAGCCGTAGTATCGCCTTGCTCTGGTAGGTTTAGTGGAGGTAACGGCAGATCAACCCCCAAATACCGCAGGTCGATGGACTGGTTTGGGTCCAGGGAGCTCAACTTTAAGCCCACTAGAAAAAAAAAGATTCTTCATTACTTTGAATGAATGAATCTTTATTTTGAACATGTAAAAATAATTAAAAAACAGCAAAACAAAATAAATAAAAGCAAATAAGCCTTACAGCTAAGTGCAACGAACAAAAACAAAAAGATGAATAAGAAGGTCCGAAAAAAACCTACACATCAATCTCAATAAACAAATGACTTAAACCTAATTATTACAATTATCACATGTTCAAAAAGCAGGAATTACGCATTTATTCCTCCCCATAACGACTTTGTAAAGCCTCCTGAACTGTGATGTTTACGTGTGTTTGCAGGGACTCACCCTCCTGCAGCACCGGATGGATGACCTGTCTGTGTTTGAGGGCCCTCAGGTCCTGCAGCAGCAGAGCCTCAAAGCGAGCGATCTTCTCCTCATCAGTCTCTGGAATCACGTCCACTGAAACACCGCAGAGAGGATTCAGAGGATCATGAGCATGACATTTGATTTATTCATCTATTTATGAATTCTTCGTTCACCGTGGAGGCACATAAGAAATACAAAGTTTTTTGGGGTTTTCTTTCGGGGTGTGTAACTGACACACAAATCATCATTTTGGGGGTGAAGTGTCCCTTTAAGACACGCTAACATTCACTGCATTAGTGACTGACGTCATTTAAATGACAGATCTTCACACTGCTAACCTTTTTCCTTCAGCTGCATCGGTGTCGTTAGGGAAACCGGAGACACGGATGGTGGGCTGCTGGTTGGCTGGTCCCTGGCGTGAACCTCCAGAGCTTCCTGTCATGCAGCAGAAAATTAAAGCTTAAACATTTGAAAGAACTTTTGCTATTGTGCACCCGAAATCATTCTGCAACAACAAACTTCATCACAGGAATGCAGAGAAACCACATCTTAACTAATGGAAACAAATCCTTTGGAGACATGAGATCATTTTAGCAGTAGATTGCAGTGTTTTACCTTTGAGGTAAATGACACAAACAGCAGGCCCTCCACATCATCCAGCTCTGGTTGCATAGCGACAGTCACTGACGGGCTGTGGATGACCGTGGGGGAGGCAGCTGCAGCTTTCCACGCACTTCTCCGCGAATTCCCCCAACGCCTGTTGATCCTCTTCCTCCTCTTGTAGAACCCGGGTGATGAAGCCGGGGTAGATTTTGAGGAGGTGGGAGTCATGGATGTTGCTTTAGGTACTCTTCCTCGCTGCACCTTTGCGGTAATACTGAGGAAGTTGTTTTTTTCCTGTGGTTCCACAAGTGGACGTTTTTGGACAAGCACAAGCTCACCGAGAGCATGCCGGCCTCGACAGGGGACATACGGATCATCCTTGTTGGAGGAGGACGACATTATGGGCTTCAGGACCAATCTGGTCACTTGCTCCTTTGGGACAGACGCAGGGACGGTGGGAGTCTTCGTGCTGTAAGACAGGAAAAATAAGAGCACTGTTTATAATCAATAAACAAAAAAGTGAACGCCACATATGTACTCCTCACTACAAATGCCTGCAGTGCGACAAGTTGTTGGCTGTGAATTCAGTGCTTTTTTTGTTTGTTTATTTGTTTTCAGAGCGCCCCGAGTTGAAAAATGTGGGTAAAAATGCTGCACTCGTAACTGTCACTTTCACATTAAGTCCCAGTGGAGGAAGGACAAATATCTCAAAGACAACCCGTCACATCAGACTTGTACATGTGCTGAACAATGAAAACGATGGAGGAGAAATATGTTAATATACTGTAATATACATATAATGTTTCCTCTATGAAACCTCACAGACCGGCGGGTCCGTGCTCTCTCCTTACTTCACTCTTCCCCTTATCCAAAGCAGGTACTCTACCTGTGCCGACGTGTTAACTTTCACGGATATTCCGTATCATAGCAACCAGATGCAACCATAGCGTCTCAGCTGAAACAAACGCAGCGGTTTAAAAGTGCTCTCAAACGCTCCCCGCTGGGCGTTTTCTGAGGAGCCCCTTGAGTTTTCAGATATGAAAAAAATGCTTTGGTGGACACGGCCCCTAATTTCTAACTTTTCTAGGCTATTAAAATAACAAACTGGAATTTTTAGTGGTGTTCCCCTTTGAAGCTTCAGGGTTTTAGTTATTTCTTGTCTTATTTCTACGTTTTTTTGGATGGTATAATATCGCGTATGTTTATTTTCTTTTGCAAGTGTAAAGTGTTGATTTACCGCAGTTGATTTTTTTTTTTCTGTAAGTTGTGTATTATTAGTGGCCTTCACCCACCGACTACAGATGAAAATTAGATTTTATCTATATCTGGTATAATACATATAACGTGTACTGTCCCTGATAAATAAACAATTGAAAAAAAAGAATACCTTTCAGACAGGATTATTCATTATCTTGCAAAGGCAGTTTATGACTAAGCTGTTATTTTGGGTTGCATTAGATTTTATATTTTTAGCATCTTTATCTATTAAAGCAGTCCCTGGGTGCATGTTAGGGTTACAAATTGTAAGCGCTTTCCTCAATCACTTAAATTAACAATATATTAATTGGTATTTGAAAAAAACATGAAAGATTTGTTTATTTCAAACAATACTAAAAGTGTTTTTTTCCTGAATCAAAGCTTACAGTAAAATATTGCATTTATTTTTACAGCATTTCATAGCCAATCGATTATTAAATTTCACATGTTCAATTAAATTCTTACCGACTGATTAATTGATCATTGATTAATTATCATCCCTAGTACATATCAGTGTGTTGCATATAGAACAAATACGCTAAATATATTAGAAAACTCACCTCTGATCCACAACCTCCTCCTTCTCGGTTTCACTGGATTCAGCGAGTTTTACGATAGAGGGCTGAGCGTCGGTCGACGCCACAGGTTGAACGCCTGGAGCGATCCGCTTCAGACGCGGGTTGTTCCCGTCCTCTCTGAAGCCTTTTGCAAACGGATTATGATTAATTTTCAGCTGAGTGATACGAAAGTTCTGATAAGTCGTCACGGCCATGAATTCGGTTTGTGGAAAAGTGAAGGTTATGCACTCTGGTCCCATAACGACAGGCTGGTCAGGTGTGGGTACCACCCCATCCGGTTCAGGTATCACGTGTAGTCTAGGAATGTAGCGATGCATGGAGTACAGTGTTATATGACCGTCCTGGTCTTGGAAATTATTGGTCAGTTTGAGTTTGTAGAAGGACACCAAGCAACCCATCCAGTCCGAGCCTCGGCAGGGGGAGTAGTGGTGGGAAAACGCCCGGATCAGACCCTGCGACTGGTGTTCTGCTCGTCCACTGGCCTCCCATTTGGTTGTGCTCCAGCGGTACCTGTACTGGTCCGATGGGACGATGGAAAGGACCAGACTGTACTGCCGCTCAGGATCTAGGCCAGACAGGCGGTAACGGCAGTACGGGAACATGCGGCGCCCCTGTTTAGTGAGAATCATCTCAGTTCCACAGCTGCTAAACTGCTTCCACACATTGTTATTCTCCAGAGTGACGCTGACACCTTTGAAGGTCAACACAGCGGGAAAGTCTTTTTCCGGGTCTGTACCACTAAACGTTTTCGACGATAACGCGGACAACGACGGTGATGATTCTGATATGTTGACGATGCTTGGCGGCGTGCATGTTAGGGAGTCTGATGCTGATGCCATGTGTGAGGTAGCTGGGCTTGTGTCAACACTCCCTTCAAAGGCAGTCGGTGACGTCGCAGCAGGCTTGGCGGGGCTGGCTTCAGCAGGAGAAGAGAGAGCAGAGCTGCAGTCATTGCTGGCCACGGAGACGGCTTTTTTCTCTGTCTCGTTCGGGAAGTTTGGTCTCGTAGTGGTTGGTTCAGGAGGAGTCGAGGAAGGGACGGAGGCAGGAGGAACTGAGGAGGGGATGTTGGTCGAGCTCCCCTCCACATCCTCCAGAGCGTGGGAGTCCTCCATTGATGCGAGTTCAGAGTCTGTGGCAGGCATCACCAGCGGCTGTCCCACTTCATTTGATACCTGTCAGAAAGTGAGATAATAATACTGTTATTTACATATCACAGCAAGGGTGCAATATGCAGCTCAGAGCTAATTATCCAAATATAAATCAGACCCCTCCAGGATGACACAATCGCAATGTTTAATGCAAATTCACAAAATTACTGTTCAAGACAATTTCTTGATGCATAAAAGCAGGAATACACTAGGCAGGATGTCATTAACCCTCAGGTTGCACAAGTGGAAATTGTAAATATAAAATATGCCTAATAGAAACACAACAATTTAAAAAAAACATTCATCACAAAAAAGCTTAAGTGCTTGCATGAGTTAGCATTTCAGGCAATTTTAAAAAGCCATATTGTGCGAAACTATCAAATCCCAGAAATCCCTCATATGTGGCCGCTCCATGTATAAGAGGCTTGCCTTTCCATTATCACTCGCATAACACGCCTACGTCGCTTTCAGTTGGAAATCATGACAGCTCCCATGGTGGCTGCAACAGGAATAAACCTGCTAAAGTTTTGAACCTCCATCACCATGCTTTTTGGAATTTTATTGTGAGATGAAATATAATATCACTAATGCAATTCGGTCTCGTCAGCATTTCAAATATATCGCTTACGTTTTGCACAAATCTGCCTATTGTTTTGCATATGTAAGGATGAGGCAGCACACAAACGACATCATATCATTAGCTGCTTTTACACTGCCTGTTCAAGGCGGGAATATGGCACCATATTGCCACCTCGCCGTTCTGTATATAACATCCAATCATGGAAAAGTAGGACAGAGCGGTCTTGCCTCTGAGCCGGAAACGACGAAGTGACAGAGAAGAAACAAGGTCACCAAAGAACGTTGCAACATGTATCGCAAAAAAATGTGAAATCAGGCATTTTTGGCTGCAGACATTTTTTGCAGAGACTAGATATTACACAAAAGCCAGAAGCTGTATTGCATTAAGCTGCTGTGAGCTGTAAATTCACCAATTCTATGCAAAAGACAGTCAATAATGCCACCAGTCCTGCCAAAAATAACAATAACCAACAATCCTGCTTAGTATGCCTTTAGCTGAAGTAGTTACAGGACATCCAACAAATAGCCCATAAATCCAAAATGTGCAGTTCTACTTTTATGTGGTTCAAAACAACTCCTATTTAATGAAAAATGTAGCCATGAGCTCACATTGCAATATTAATTTGACCATTTAGAGTCTTGGCAAGGACACTTCATAGAGAAACTAGCATCAGTGGTGTTGCAACAATGACAGCTCCGTGATAAACTGGCTGCTGATAAACAAGATCTAAACTTAATTGCAACGTGTGAAATCAGATGAAGATGTTAGATCACTATAGTCATTATGAAGCATTGTTTTCATATCATACAAAATTAAATGATATTCAATCGTTGGTTTCTCGTGTTGCTGGTCATGTGAATGTTTTGTGAGCCACCGTGCACCCAGACCAAATTTCAAGATATCTGATCTGCATGAATCATACAACAGCTCACTGTGTCCAACAGGAATTACAATAAGAATCAAACCATTGCAACACACCAGAGAACATTTTGACAAAAAACAATAAGCTTCAATTATCAATTATTTGCAGCCATGAACCACATGTGGTCCTTTGATGAGCTGGTGACTTGCTTCACTGTTTTAATGGGATCATTTTTTGACCAGCTCTCTATCATAACAATCAAAACAACAAAAACTCCCACATGAGATCTGTGCAAGTATTTTACGTGTTTAAACAAAATCCTTAGTGTGGCTGCTAACTACAGGTGAACGACGCAAAAACATAAAGGGCCCTATGTAGAACCAGTGTTTGGTTTGTCCATTCTAGGCTACTGTAGAAACATGGCGATCTCCATAAACGTGGACCCACTCCTTTGTAGATATAAACATCTCACTCTAAGGTAATAAAAACACAACAATTCTTATTTTCAGGTGATTATACACTGAAGAAAAGATACTTATTAAATTATATTCCATTTCCACATATATCCTCTGAATCCCACACATTGCACATTTAAAGATGTGTAAAAGATACACACATATATATATATATACTGTACATATACATATGTATCTATACAATTATATGTGTTTGTGTATGTATATGTACACGTACTGTACATATACAAATGTAGCTATACAATTATATGTGTTTGTGTGTATATATGACATGCAAAATAATATAAAAATCCTGCTTTGTAACTGAGCTTATAACCTCACATTAACAAGATAATTTGTTGTGGGATGTGCACTAATTTGCAAAAACAGACTATAGAATAAAAACATGTAAAATAAAATCTCAAAACCACAAACTGAGGAGGGAAAGTACTGAAAAAAAAAGAATTAAATTAAAAACACCAAAACAACCATGTATTCGGCCTATATGTATATCAAAAACCATCAAATACTTAATATTATAAATACTTATTAAAAATGCATAAAAGGGTTTTTTTTTTTAGTCTAATATATAATTTCTCTCAACAGTGTGATAAAAGTGGACTTTGTCTTGTTGAAGTGAGCTGTGAGACCTCTTCGCTGTGACTGACCAATAGTCTGCCTGATCTCACAGCAGAGGACATGGCTGACATGCTCGGACAGGCCTTGATTTTACGTTTAAGACGTTAAAAAACGGACAATTCGTTAAACGTTTGCAGCCCTAATAAAATCACCGCCGTCGACGACATTAAACAAGCTAACGTGTTTTCCTGTTGTCCTGCCCTCTCTGGGTCAATTCACCAACACTCACACCAACACACAGATGCTGTAAAGGTGTTAACCGATCAAACGCGCGCATCAAATGAATTATTACCGGCACGTTTACCGCAAAAACTCCCAGCTGAGCTCCGCGTGAGTATTTTACGTGTTGAAATACAAAAAAAAAGCACGCGGAGAATTTAAGTTGTTTGCTCTTTCTTCCTCGCGCACCGCAGGGAGGAAGGCCGCCCGCTCCTCCACTCACAGAGTTGGAAAAGTTGCAGGTTTCAGCAACGCCTCACCTTTCGGTTGAATCCCTCGTGCGCTACCGGGGCGACATGATGACACCGTCCCCGGTGAAACTCCAACTGTTGCGCGTCGTCGTCGCCGTTAAAAGGGGCCTCGGTGAATCCCTCGAACATAAACACAAACTGGCAAATGGAGGCCGAGAGCCACGCCACTGAGCTCGCATCGACCGACCCGAGCGTGCACGCTCAGCGAAGCCAAAGCGCATGCACAGTATCACCCCCCTTCAATGGCGCGTGATTCCCGGGCCGCGAGAGAAGCGGGAGTCCAGCAGCCATCCCCGGATTTTTTTTTTTTCCTCTCTCTCTCTCTCTCGCTTGTTCCCACCTCGAGCTCAGCCTCGCGCGCGCCGGTCCCGGTGAGGACAACAACTCTCAGCAAGTTTGCGCGAGCGTCTTTCGACGGTGCAATTCATACATACCGGAGACTTTGTCCTCCTTCCTGTGACTTCTTCTACCTTTTTTCTCCGATCACATTTCCATTCTCACACACTCACACACACACACACATACATACATACACACACACACTCGTCTGTCCCCCCTCGCACTTACACACACATACACACATATCCGTGCTCTCGGAATGTGACGTCACGCGCTCGAGACCTCCAGTAGCCAATGCGCACGCTCCCTGCAGGACTTCACCGGCCAGTTGTTTCATCATGGTGTCGGGGGTCCGGGTATTTGACCCAAAAAGACCCCCGATAAATGACCAAAAAAAAAAAAAAAAGTTATTTTATACAAGGAGACAATAAACACAATTTCCATGTTTACACGCCTCGCGACTATGTTTCAAAATTTACCTGCACGGCTTAAGTCAATTAACATTCACCTTTTTCTACAACTGTTGAAGGACGCCGCACAACATCCGGACTGCCTTTGTTTTTGTGATAAAATGGCGGCTAACGCGAATTATAGCTAATAAACACAGCTTAATCTAACTGGATATTTTCCAAATAAATAAACAACCGAGAGAAACCCAACATGTCGCAAAGACATATAGCTGTAAATTTAATTTTGTGGACTCAACTTGTCCAAAAAATGAACACCATATGAGCAAAATTATGACTTATGGGCCACTACAGCCTCATATTCTGAATAAACTAAAGGAAAATGACTCACTTTTCAAGCTGTTTTAAATGCATTAATGGATAAATTTGACTGAGAAACTGTCATTATTATTGTTTTAACTAAAAATGACAACCGCAGTGGGCGGAAGCTGGCTCTAATGTCCATCTCAGTGTGAGTCAATGGCGAGGACAGAAGGGTGGGGGGGGGCTGTAGCCAATATGGCTGGGCGCTGCAAGTTAAAATATTTAAACATATAACCCATTAAATAAATGTGGCGTGCATGCATTGCAGCTGTCACGTTTGGTTGTAGACATGGGGTTAACCCCTAATTAAAGTTTAAGGTGATTAAGTTAAATATGGTCCATTATCTGAGTGGTTTGTGTGTTTTTGTTTGTGTTATAAAACACAACAAACAGCACGTCTTTTCCTGCAAAGACTTGGCAACAACATCGGTTTGTAATTCAGCCACCACGCGCAGAAAGACTGAATTTAAAGAAGAAGAGTATGATGAGTATGATGATGAAGAGTAATGTGTTATTTAAGCAGCAGGGCGGGGTTTAACCAGCACGAGGAAGTGGGAAAGACGCTGCCATGAACCCATCTTTTGTGCTCCACGTGGGGATCTCGTGGCGATAAGCTGCAGCCTGTCCCCGTGCAACCTGCGCACTTATGCCTCCACAAATTATAGACGACACACAGCCTATATATTAATTTGGTAGTGAGGGATAATCATTAAAAGGCTGTTAAATGCAGCTTCCACGATTCCCAGTAAATAAGTAATCACTCTGCTCTAAGCAGCACCTCCAATAATAAAAACTCTAATCTTGAAATAATAGCCATAGTATTTTTTAAATTTATTTATCTAGCTCAAGAAATGTTTTCTAAAGAGCAGGCAAATTATTGTCCATATATTTAATGTTAAACTTCAATATTAGACTTTAAATGTTTTCTGAAAAGATGAACAGAAAAAATCAACAAGCAGAGGTGTCATTTTTGAAAATCTAAATTAATGCAACTTTATACACACACACACACACACACACACACACACACATATATATATATACATACATATTCAAGCCACTTTGGGTTGATGCTCTGATCTTGTGATACTGCATAAATACGGACATTTATTTTATTCTTGAATTACAGTGTTGGAATGGTCTCTTTTAAAATGTAATAGTTACTTATAAAAATAAATATAGTCCTAGAAAATAATATAAACACAAAATGATAATAATAATGTAAAACTGACTTAAGTAATCTAACTATTATAACTGCTTAATCTAAGTAGGCTAATTTAACTTATCACACCTGACTACTATTTATTATTTTTTTAGGCTACCAAATGTTTTGACTGGGAGAAAAGCTGAAACGTGTGGAAAGAGACAGAAGACATTCTTGCACTGAATTTATTATTAATTTATTTATATTTATTCTACATATAAGCTTAACCTTAACAAATAAGTAACCCCAATGTAATCACCAGTATTTTGATTAGTAACTGTAATTTAATTGCATTTTTTCTTGCAAAGCTTTCAGAGTAGCCTCCCCAAAACTGTGAACTATTTTAAATATGTGCAGAAAATATGAAGAGTCCAGTGTAAGAACTCTTTAATAAGTGCATCTTTGGTATTGAACTCCTGTAACAAACAATGCAGTGGGCGCTGACAGCTACCAAATTGTGATGTCACTAATGTAAAATCAGCAGTGGCAGCACAGACAAAGAATAGTTCACAGACTCTGTATGGCCTTTGTGAGCTTCTGTCACAACTGTCAAACCGAATTTAAAATTACCACAAACGGCATAATATTTAGTCTATCATCACAGGTTTAAAACTTAATAATGGACTGCTTTTGAGTTGAGACTGTGTACACTGTGTGTAGTTTTAAAGTGATCCATATTTTTTTAGGATTATATCTAAGGCTCATATTAACTCTTTGTTACCTGGCGGGGGCGTCCTGTTTTCTTAACCTGTATTCAGACTTCTTTTATGTGCATTTAAAACCAGTGAAATCAGTTGTAATTGGTTTGATTTCTTTTGAGTACATGCCTAAAAAGGCCAAAAGCAACTTAACAAGAGATATCCCAAACATTTCAATGAATTAAGAAAAGGTGAAGAAAGCGTCCTGAAAATAAATTTGAGAAAAAAGAAAGAGATGAAGAATTAGAAGAATTATTATTATTATTATTATCTTTTTTGGAGTATTTTTACCTTGGTGTGTTTGTTTGTTTGATTTACATTTATTTATTTACTACTTTGACCTGTTTTCTTTTCTCTTATTTTTAGGTAAATTTGAGAAAATAACCTGTAACTTCTTCCTATGGTTTTGAAAGAAATTTAAGTAATTTTAGTCAAGTTTAAAAGGGTTAAAAGATGTTAAGACAGAGAGAAATAATGAGCAAGTCTCCTCAGTGTGCCAGAGACACTCGTACCTCAGGGTGTTAATGACTGTACAGTGTTTTCACATAATTTGGGTCTGTGAGGTTCATGTTACTTGCTATAGAAAGTCGCATTCAAGAGAGTAAATATCAACCTCCAATCTGATAAATCTGACTGAACTGGTCACAATCACACTCAGCGCACCACCATGACTAACATGTGACTCATGTATAATAACTTTAACTGGAGCCGCTGAGTTTTTTTCAGCGATGTAAAAAAGCCTAACCACAAGAGTTATCCTGCTTTTGACTCAATACGTGTATTAAAATTGTACATTTTCTCACAAATTTACAGTAACATCTGCACCAAGAGGACAAACTTTTCACATAAAGGAATTGGATGTTCGCTCGCATAACACGGCGTATCTATAGAGATACATAAAGCAGCTGTATTTACATTCCAGTGAGAGAGCAGTGGAGGATAAAGAGGAGACTGGGTCAAGTTATCACTGTTTGTATGACACAGTGTCAAAAGCACAGACACTTCTTCACTCAGTGTTTTGAACTGTAAACTCGGGTCATGTTGGTTTATACAGTGTCTGTGCACATGGAGCTCATATGCATGTTCAAATACAGCCGTTATTGCATTAATAATAAGGCAGCGTGTGAGCTGTGTTTGCATGTATTAGAGATAAGCACGTTTTTTGGTGTTTATTTTGGGTTGCACCTCACCCAAGGGCGTCAATTTGTGTTAAAAATGTGCAGGGGATATAAAGGTTCAGATGAAAAAAGAAGAATTTAAGTGGATTTCAACAAATGTAATTTCAGGCAATGTGATGGTTGGGATCAAAATGAGGCCTGATAATTTAAAGAAATTGCATAACAATGCAGCACAGAGGCAAAGCTTGGGTGCCACAAAGAGCGTTTGTTTCATTTAAACCGCTGACCCAGGAAATTATGAGCGTCAAACACTTTTTTTCTGCATTTTGGTGAATTTTATGCACAAATTTAATGTCTTTATTTGTGTAAAAGAACACACAACATTCAGATGATCATTTGAAATCTAAAAATATGATGGAATATAATGCAGGAGGGCTTTTAGGAAAAGTGCTTGCAATTATTTATTCTCACATAGATCAACTTTTCTCATTTAATGGTATTCACATAGTCCAGATAAATCGTTGTCAAATTGATCTCATTTGTTTGCAATAATCAGTCAGAACATTTTGCACAAGTTATTCCTTGAAAAAGTGATGGAGACGAAATCTGCCATATCATGCTGTCTTCAGCGTCCTCAGTATAAACGACAGCTATGACAGCAGCGCGTTTGCTCTCCCTCCTGCACCTGCCAGGCTGTTAGAGAGCATCTCTGGGAGTCAAAACATTTAGTTTTTCAGCTGAAGAACAGCAGTCAATGATTTTGTCATTCAAAGAAGGCACTTGTTATTAGGCTGGATTTAACCATTTTTTTCATGTATACAACTTTGGGAGTAAAATTACTTTTGAAAAGAAAAAAAGGACAAACAAAATGTGTACTGTAATGTGTAATGTGTAACATTTGAATTTTCAAATTAGATTTAAATGGTGATCTAAAACTGTTACCTGTTAACTAATGAAAGGTAAAAAAAAAGGTTTGACCAACTAGAAATTTCTAAAAATGTCATCAAGCAAATCATAATCATAAGGCTTTTAGATATGTTGCACTTTATGCAGTTTTACTTTTGCACAGCCATACTTAGGCACTGAAATAAAAGATTTTGAACAGTCTTAGAGTTCGAACTCATAGAGCAACAAACATTGAAAAATGTAGCATTATTTTTGCCACAACAATGTTCAGGTATCAAAAAACACAGTTTTAGACTTTATTACAAACTTGTGACTGTTAAAATGAAGCCATTGTCCCCAGGTGAGGACATAATTTATTCCAAAACTTCTTACTGTTCAAAGACAATGCTATTTTTTTATATACTTATCAGGTCCTAATCATCCCAAACAGCTACGAGAAATAAAAAATGCATACCAAACAAAAAGCTCAGGTCTCTGAAGGTTACACCAAACTTAGAGGCAATTTCAAAAACACATCTGATTTGAAGAAAAACTTTATGACTTCTTCATGAAGTTCTTGAGCGAGAACAGGTTATTCCCGATCCCGTACACATACGGACTGATGGACGTGTAGGAAGTTGAGATGAAGAACTCAGTTTCAGCCCAATAAGGGAAGTCAGCCGGGCTAACAGTCAGCTGGAAGACCAGGTAGAGAGTCCAGTCCACCTGGAACAACGCCATAGCTGCCAGCACAGCTATGGTGCTTCGCTGGATCCTCAGACGTTTGCTCTTCCCGCCCGACTGACTCCCTCCGCTCACGCTCACCACCGGTGTCACCGTCTTCCTCTGGCTCAGCAGCACGCTGATGATGAGGCAGCTGGTGACCGTGACGATGACGAGAGGCAGCAGGTTGCACACCAGGATGAACAGGTATTTGTAAATGAGGTTGAGTAGGGGGCAGTCATTTCCACCACACTGGAAGAAGTCCGGAGGGCAGCTGCTGCTGCTGTTTCCTGTGCTGTTCCCTGCAGGGCTTTGAGAGTTCACGGCAAAAACTGGGAGACTCAGAAGCGTGGCGAGCATCACGCAAACCCCGCTCACCATCCAGGCTGAGCGGATGCTGTCCAGGTAGATCGGGAGGTTGACCCTCTTGCTGGCGTCTCTGAGCTTCTGCTGGCGGAAGATGCTGATGAGGACGGTGAAAAGGATGCTGCCGATTTCACCGAACATGGTCAGGAACTTGAGTGAGCGACACAACCAGGCGTCGATGATGATGGAGGAAGGCTGGAGGATGATGATATCGTAGATGTTCACGATGAGAATTTCCTCCAAGTTGGCTGTGGCAATTCCCAAGAGAAACAACTCGAAGGATTTGACTCGAGAGAGCTTAGCCTGAAGGATGACGAGGATGAGGAAAAGATTACCCACAAGTCCGATGCATGAAATTATAACTCTTAAGCTCAGGAGGTTGACAGAGAAATCAATCATTATTGAAAGTATATCAAGTCTTGCCACAGGAGCAGATATGACTTTCCAGCATGGAGCCAAGTTGTGTTTCACTGACCAGACACCCTCGTTATCGAGTTCTCAAAGGTGGCACGAATCCAGATCAGTGATTGGCTCATTACGGAGAGAGGGAAAACAAGAGGATGCTGGAAACATCGAAGGCTGGGAGTCATTAAAGTTTTACCTCTGAGCTTTTCAAAGCTTCATCTTGAGACCAGCGCAGAGTCTGATTTAAAGCAGTGACATGTTTTTCCACTGGCTGACATCACCAAATGCAATTCCTGCAAGAGCTCATTTACATCCTTTGACACTTGTTCTCCGCCTCATTTTTGTCATTTCAGGGTTTAATTGGCATGCAATGTTTTGGCTTACAATACACTGCTGTGACAAAAAAAAAAAAAAAAAAAAAAATCAACTCGATGACATATTTTTTAAACATTTCCCCCATTTGTAAGCAGTTAGCATGAGTAATGTTTATCCAATTAGAGGTGCAACATTGTTTTCAGAGGATTTGTCAAAGTCCTTTTAACCTCCTCAGGAAATGAAAAGACGTATAATTATGATACTGCAGGCAGAAAAAAATGTTGGCATTGTATTTTTCTGCAAACCGCAGTTTTAATGCATTTCACATGTAAGTATTATATCAACATTTCTGTAACAGTATAATAGTATATGAGCTGCTTTTTTTATCAGGAAGTGGAGGGGATAGAGGATGGCGTGATAGGTGAGACTAGTAATTTCAGGATCTACTCCAGTCTGTTTTCCCAGTGGCTTATTATGTTATGAAAGCAAAGTGTGTGTGAAATTATGGAGGTTTTATTATGTACAACCTTTTTTTGTTGTAGAAAACCCTTCTCACAAGTGTTGGGAATCAGAAAGTGAAAAAAATAAACATTGTAATTATTGTAGTTCAAAAAATGGACAACACTCAAAAATAGTCCCATCATTTTTTGTTTTGCAGTTATTTGTCTGTCCCATTATCTGTGATGATGCAGAGGGCCACATCACACTCCTGACTCCTGAGAGGGCCCTGATTCTCCTGCCTGCAGTCAACACAGCATTTACATCCATATGAGGCCCTGCTGCTTGTTAGACTGTCTCCCGATTTACCCTTGTCTCATTATTATTATTATTATTATTATTATTACCACTATTATTATTATTATTATTATTATTATTATTACTGTTATTGTTATTATTATTATTGTTGTTGTTGTTGTTGTTGTTGTTGTTGTTGTTGTTGTTGTTGTTGGGCTACCAGCGTTTATTCTAATGCACGAGGCGCTACCAATAACACAGAGCGATAGATACGGGAGGATTCGGCCAATCACAGTGCAGTTTGCTCCAGCTGACGTATGACATACGTAAGCGGATACAAAGCGTAGGTCGGTCTTCCGATTGGTGGACAAGACCAAAACAAACCTCTGACCTCTCTCCAAAGGAACCATGGGAAACCAATATGGCGTTTAGCATCGATGCTAATGTACTTTTATCATCGAAATGTGGATAAAATATGGATGGAAAACACCCAATATCGGATCTTTGACTTTCGGAAGGTCCCGTAAAAAACACCTGAATTCCCAGGCTGGATACTGAGTCCTCCCTCTGAATGGCAGAGCCGGCAGCTTTCACCGCCGAAAAAAGTAAGACGATCCGACAAACGGTCTCAAAATTATTAAGACTTTTCTAAATGATACAAATTTAGAGGGTTAAGAATAGACTATATTTACTAAATAATCGATTTTTAGGATTTTTTAATCGATTCTGGATCGTTAAAAACGAGAATCGAGATTCTTATGTGAATCGATTTTCCCCACCCCCACAGCTTAGAGTCACAAAGGTGGTTGTATTTTACAGAGATGTGTCTGTTTTTTCTGACAGGATAGTGGTTTAAATGTGTTTTTTCCTTACCAAGGCATTGCTGCTTTTCCTGCTGGGATAGTGGCGTCTAAAGGAGTTGTTTCTACCCAGAGGATGCTGTATTTCTCGCATTTCCTGCTGGACTAATGACATGAAAAACAGTTTTTTTTACCAGGACATAGCTGCTTTTATTGCTAAGACAGTACCACAAAAAGCAGTTGTTTTTACTGAGACATCACGGTGTCATTTGCTTGGAGCGTGCCACAAAATGTGTTTGTCTTTTACCTCGACGTCCCTGCTTTTCCTGCCGGTATAGTGGCATGAAAAGACATTTTTAAAAATGAACAATTGTTGCATTTCCTGTGGGGATAATAGCACAAAAAGTGTTTTTTACTGAGACATTGCTGTGATTCCTGCTGGTATTTAAAACCAAAATATTATCTTTTCCTTTCAGTTATGGTGCCTAAACCTAACCATGTAAAATGTCAGTGCATTCGTTACATAATAACATGCAAATGTAATGTGTTTGTGATTTGTAGAATCACAGTGCAAACATTTTTTCTGTCGATTTGGTAGAAATAATGTTGGCTAACTAGAGAAAGAGCTGCGATATGAATGGTTTCATCTGAGGAAGTATCTTAACTGATCATACTAACTTTATAATCTTTCCCTATGTGTGTAACTAATCAGTATTTATTTTGTTGTTTTTGCATTATATTCCAAAATGTATTTATTTTTAATTTGTTTTGTTCAGAGAGGAAATGTTTGTAGTTGAGGCTTAAGCGTCTCAGGAGTTCACAGTGTTAGCCGTGTCCCTAAATACAGTGTATCGTTGGAAACTTCCTGTTTCAGAATAAAAAATCAGTCCACTTAAAAGACAAGAACTGAGTAAATGCTGAAAACTGACAGCCTTGCAATAGATTCACAGGGTAATGCTCTGTTAATGTAAATAATTTAAACATAATAAGAAATAATACTACTTGAGTTTGTGTGGTGGACAATAAGGGGAGAAGACATAATGGGACAGACGCGTCTGGACAGATGAAAAACAGATCATGTTCCAGCTTGTCTCTTTTCCTCTTTTAGTCCGCTGTCTAGTTAGCAAACGCTCGCTTCAATCAAGCCCTGCATCCTGATTCAGCTTAATTGTGAATCCCACTGTGTGTGTGTGTGTGTGTGTGTGTGTGTGTGTGTGTGTGTATACCCATGTACACAGGCAGTAAAATAGGTAAAACTAAGTGTTATGTAATGAGCTTTAAAATTGTAGTTCTTTTCATCATTTAATAATAATCAATCAGAGACCCGATTTAACAGCATTTACTAGTCACTTATATTGTTTAATTATTAAATAATGCGTTCATTAATTAATGTTTAATTAGCAGAAAAGTTGGTCGATTGATTTCAAGCTAGTGTGTTGTTTCATGTGCTTCTAAAAAAATACGTAGCTTCATTTCGGTGCAGAAATCACGGTTTCTTCAGTCTGATAGCTTTGGTGGGATTTTCCACAGATCACACTATTTTTTTTTTGTCTTCCTTTATTTTGTTTGCACACTCACTAGACTGTTTAGTGGAAAACCCCAACTGTAACCTCATTAGTGGACAGAAAAGAAAAGACGTGTGGTAAGCACCATGAATCAAGTATTTTTAGGAGTTAGCACATAAGGAAGTCTCCACCCACACTAAAACTGCATGGACTGCACTTAAAGTCACAGTGATGCTTTGAGCCAAATGCAAACATTAGCGTGCTAACATGCTAAAGTTTAGCAGGTATGCTCAACATGTTCACCATCTTTGTTTAGCATGTTAGCATGCTAATATTTGCTGATTTGTTTGCAGGTATTTGCTCATAAACCAAAGTGGAAAATACATAACAACATTACTGATTATGTAGGCCTATGGTAAGTTCCACACGTTGTACATGGGTGCAAAATAACAACTGTTATCCCCAATTTCACTGGATTTGCATATGAATTTAAGTTATATGTAAAGACTCTCAAACACATAAACACTTGAGAAAGTAATAACTATTTAAAGAAGAATAATGTGTTTTTTATTGTAATTATTTTATACTGTTTAAGTGTATTTATTCATTCCATTATTATTATTATTATTAATAGCAGTAGTAAGAGTAGTAGTATTTTATTTCAATTCATGTTTTTGTTTATCTGTACCATCATGTTAGTGAAAATACAAGAAGGCTTATTCATTATGGAATTTTTTGTATTTATACAAAATGAATTCACATGTGATGTTAAGCAAATAGTTGGAAATACCCGAATAACGAAAAAGTCCCTTTTCACAGAAGTCATTTTGACTCGTCAGAGCTGGAAAAGCACAGGTGGAAATAATACAATAACTGACTTACTCTTGCACTTGAATAGAACATAACCATCATTAATGTTATTTATAACACCTGTGTTTTTCCTGCTAAAGTCAATAGGTCTAATGTGAGAGAGGGCCTATATGTGAGTCTTAAATTTTCATTTTATCAAGTTCTTGTACGTATTATTCTGAGCTAAGACTTGGACTTGACCTATAAGGACTTAAGACCTCGCACATTATCTCTTAAATTTAAACTTAAGCCCAAGAAACAATAATAATAATAATAAAAAGAAGAAATAATGTTATTAACTTGGACTGGAGCCATGGCACCTTGGCCACACAGCTGTGTAACATTTCCTCTGAATGTTAATATGCTGCAGCAATCAGAATGAATCACTTGCCAATCACTTTGTTAAGCTGCTGTTTGAGAGTAATATTGCTCTGTGGTAGAATTATATGTAATTACCAGTTCGGCAAATTAAAATGTGTTTGACACTCGCAGTGAACTGTTAGCTGTTCAGAAATCACTTGTCTGTGGAGTTAATTAAGTGTGAAGGTGTGAAATAGAGTTTATCGAGGAGACTCAAAAACTAAAATGCATGGCTGATTTAAAATATCCAACAAGAGGAAAGAGTGTGAGAGGAAAAAGTGTCCTGTCTTTATCCTGTACTTCTTTTTTAGTAACTTAAATGCCATAATCCTACAGCTACAGACGGACTTTTGTTACCAAAGTGTGTTAAAGCTCCAACATCAGGAAGCATCTACACTGAAATGTCCCGCAGCAGGTCACTGAATCTCTACCAGCTGCAGCAGTCTGTGCTCTGACCCCTCAACACACAAGTTAATTTTCCATGAGGGTCAATGAAGACATCACAGTGCCCCCCGCTGTCTTTGTGCGCTTCATTTTATCCTGAGGAACCACAGAGTAATGTTATGATGAAAGACTGTTTGGTCCCACGTGTGTCAATTATTTCTAGGTAATTTGAGGAAAGACATGACAGTTAAATACATGTTTTTCATGCTCTGGTCAGTTTTTGGCATGTCTTCTTTAAGACTAGGGGAATGGAAATGCTCAAAATACACATTTAACAGTTTATTTTGTTTCAGATTCCAGTCTTTGAAATACGTGCAAAAAGTGTATATCTAAGGAGAAACACAAAGAGATGCATAATTACCCCAATAAGACACAAAATGACTACAAAGAGACACAAAACGAATGAAAAATACACAAAATTGCCTCAGGAAAACAAAATTACATCATAGAGCAAAACAACCTCAAGGGGACACTAAATTAATACAAAGAGACACAAAACAACCCCAAAGAGACACAAAATGACCCCAGAGAGATTCAAAATTACTTGAGAGGGACACAAAACAACCACAATAAGACAGAATGACCAAAAAGATTTGCCAAATGACCACTATAAGTCAAGAAATGACCTCAAAGAGACCCAAAACAACCAAAAAGTGACAAAATATCTACAAGAACATGCATAATTACCCCAATAAGACAAAAAATGACTACAAAAAGACACAAAACGACTAAAATAAAAACACAAAATTACCTCAGTAAAACAAAATGACATAATAGAGACTCAAAACAATTATAAGTATGTTCAAAATGACCCCAAAGAGATTCAAAATTACTTGAGAGGGGCGCAAAACAACCACAAGAAGACAGAGTGACTACAAAGATTTGCAAAATTACCACAATAAGACAAGACCCCAAAGACACCCAAAACAAACACGGAGACTCAAAAGAGACAAAATATCTACAAAAACACACACAATTACCACATTAAGAAACAAAAATAACAACAAAGAGAAACAAAACGACGAAAATAAAACACAAAATTACTTCAGTAAAACAAAATGAGATGCAAAACAACCACAAGGAGACACAAAATGACCAAGAGAGACACTAAATGCCTAGAAAGAGACTCAAAACAACTATGAAGATGACTTCAGTGAGACACAAAATATCCACAAGGCGGCATAAAATCCCAAAAGATCTCTAACAACTACTATATTTTTAAAAAAAAAATGTCTGGAGGTGGTGGTTCCTTTTGCATGTCTGTGCCCAGGGCCCCACTGTAACATAATCCGCCCATGACTGGGAATATGGAGGTTTCTCCGGTCTGAATGCCACTTTGAGGCTCACAGGTCCGTGCACAGGTGTTTTCCAGCCTGCCTGACAACCATCACCGTGTCCAATTAACGCCACAGCGACACCCCTCCGGGAAAGTTGACGGGGGGTGGGTCCAAAGAGGCAACCCCCTGCCTGCAGTTACGCGTGGATACCCCTTTAAAAGGCTCACCATGTTGCCATCACATGCTCCAGCACAGAAGTAGGATGTTCTTGTTGTTGTTGTTATGTAAAACACATTTGTTTCCTCAAAGACTGGGACTTTTGCGGAGGATTTTCTCCACTTTGTGCGTTAGGAAGGGGGGGCCCGGCCCACCCCCGTGTGTGTCAGCGCTGCAGTCAGTCAGTCATGTTGTGCTGCTAGTTGTTGTTGAGCAGCGACACACACACACACTCACACAAACGCAAACACACACACACACACACACACACACCGCGCGACTGGTGCGCAAACTGAAAGCTGCGTGCAGTGCTCATGCCAACTGACGGATACCAGCGACGTGTGTGCAGCAGCGAAAGATTGTGCAGCCCGAGGAGTGGATGGGATATAAAAACATCATCGGAAGAGGACTCTTCTTGCGAGAGGAGAGTTGTTTGCTCTCCTCCCGTCGATATTTTTTTTAAAGAGCTTCCCCTCTCGAGTGGAGTATCGAAACATCGGCGACATTATTTCCTCTAGTTGCATCGGGTAACCAGTCGGACTTGCCTCACCTAGCCGTTTGGAAAACAAGGTGCCCTGACTGACTGGCTCCTCGCACCATTGAAAATCTGACCACCACACACACACACACACACAAACAGAGAGAGAGAGAGATAGAGCTTCGTTTCGGTAAGTAGCGGCTGCTCCACATTATTGCTTCCTTTCTTTTTGCATTCAAAAGGCTTGCACGGGCAGCTTTTCTCTTTTGTGCACGCTTTTTAGTCATGTCTGGAGGACGTTGCAGAGGCAGATAATGGCCATGGTGATGAAGGAGATTCCCAGGGAGTGGTACTCAGTCGGACTGGCCGTGCAATGTGTGTTATCATATCATAGCCCCCCTTCCTCCTCCTTCTCCTCCTCCTCCCTCACCTCCTCCACCAGCAGCAGCTCACTAAAGTGTAAAGACATAATAATGCTTTGTGTGAAACAAGGTCAATTATAGGCACAGCCAGCTCACTAATATCATGATTGGCTGAATTGGTTGCACACCTGGGTGTCAGCCCTTCTGTATGTGTGTGTGTGTGTGTGTGTTTTGTGCGCGAGGGGTAGCAAACTTTATGGCACATCAGCCTGTGGCATTTCATGGAGGTATAATTTGCTGTGACTCATTTTGGGCCTTTAACGGGCTACTTTGGGTTGAGTGAAAATAAACAGAAGAGCCACTGTAAACCTCGGAGAGGGGGAATAACTGTCCGTAAGTCAGGGTGTTTCGGTGTGTGCAGGTAAATGAAAAGGCGTCACAAATGCCGAGGCAATTAGCCCACATCACAGTTTGCCAACCGGGTCATAAAGACAATGAGCACATTACTGATGATGCTGTTATGACATCAGATAGATAACCCTCCAGTGGCTCAATGAATATGCTACAGGATGTGCACTGTTGTTGAGAGATCTGTTTGTTACTTTAGTGACACACAAAACAGCTACAAAGAGACTCAAAACAACCACAGTGAGACACAAAAAGACCAAGAAAGACTCAAAATTACCCCAAAGAGGCACAAAATGACTTCAAAGAAACACAAAATGACACAATAGAAACACAAAATTACACCAAAAAGACTCAAAACAACCTCAAAGAAACACTAATTACCTCAAAAGGATACAAAACAACCATAAAGAGGCACCAAAAAGATACAGAGATTCAAAACAACCACAAGGAGACATAAAAAGACTCCAAAGAGTCACAAAATGACCAGAAAGGACACAAAATGACTTTAAAGAAATGCAAAATGACTATAAAGAGACTTCAACCAACCACAAAGAGACACAGAGAGATGCATTTTTACCCCAATAAGACACTAAATGACCCCAAAGAGACTCAAAATGACCACAAAGAGACACAAAAAGTACCTCCAAGAGCCACAAAGCAACTACAAAGAAATGCAAAACAACAAAAGACATAAAATTACCCAAAAGAGACATATAATAACCCCGATAAGACACAAAATGACCTCAAAGAGACACAAAACAACCACAAAGAGACAAAACACTACTACAAGGACAATCAAGTACTTCTATGGAAGTAGAAATACACAGGTTTTAGCAGCAAAATATACCCCAAGTATCAAAAGTAAAAGGACTCCTTCTGCCAAAATGTCCATCTGACTGGCATATAAACTGTATAATTGTACACTAACCGTAACAGTAACAACTGTGTGGTGGGTTGAAGTGACCCTGAGCTTGTTTTAAACAGAGAATAACAACTTCTGCCCTCCAACAGGTGATTCAGAGTCCCTTCATTTAAACACACCAGGCTGGAAAATTCATTTTTACATCAGTAGCGATGTCCTGATCAAAGTTTTTTGCCCCTGATCCCGATCCGAGTCATTTAATTTAGAATATCTGCCGTCACTGAGTCCCAATCTGATACTTGTATTTATGTGGATGATACAGCCGCTCAATGCAAACTTCAAGTACTTAAAATTCTTAAAATCAACACAGTGTGTATGCCTGACAGTTTGCAATTAAAGACAAGAAAAATGTCTGCTTCCAAACAGTTCCTTAAGAGTTTTTATATTATTTTTACAAAATAAAAAAGTAAACAAACTACGTATATTTTTTAACTGGCTCTTATTACAATTCCACTTAGTGCAGCATTTGTTTTTTTTCTCAACATAATAACAGATTTAACAAAATGAAACGTGTTTTCAGAAATAGCTCTCAAACCCATTTAGTGTAGTATTCTAATAAAAGTACAGAACACTGTAAATTAGTTATATAATCACAACTCCACTTTAAAGTAGTGTTATAGCTGAACTTTTAACATTCCCAGTCACAACAAATAAAAATCGGTCACATTTCCTCTTATTACAGCATTGTACTAAAACTAGTTGAAAATTAAACAACAAAACATTTAATTCCGCTTTAAGTTGTGTAAAAGCTTAAGTTGAACATAAAAAATGAATCTGTTTCTAATCACTAGAGTAGCAGCATTACAATAAAACCTAAATATCTGCTGCAAATTGTGCTCTCAGATCTGATTGTGACATCCGTTTACATCAGTGTATCCTGTTGCTATAATGATAATAATGATAAAATTTAAAACCTAACAATGTATGTATACATACACCCACGTATATACACATAAATAAAATTAAAATCATTATGCATACATGGATACCATAGCTCTGGAAATAAGTGCAGCACAGGCCAGAGGTGGAAAACAAATAAAAGAAATAAAAATGTAAAAGAAGACCAAAGTCAATGTGCTGCTGTGTAAGATCTGAGTCTGGGGATATTATGTGGTCATGACTGTTTGGTGTGTTTTTTATAGGTATGTGTTGTTTGTGTAATTACATGTCTAATTTGTAGATGGACTTCTTGACTGGAGCTGCCTGAGGGCGGAAAATAGGACAATAAAGTCGTATTGTATCGCATTGCATCGTATCGTATCGTATCGTATCGTATCGTATCGTATCGTATCGTATCATAAAGCTTCAACTATGTTTCATGCAGTTTTGTAGTTTAGTGGTTCATAACTTTGGGGTTTGGCCCGTTCAGAAGGTCACAAGATAAATATGAAATCATGAGGTGATTAATGAGGCAGGGACGAAGAAAAGCAGACATGTTTTGAGACGAAAATTTCCATTCAGTTTTTGGACTTTGGACTGAATCTCTGCCTTTGTGTGAAATGAATTGGATAATTGGTTGCTTTTGTATTAACTCTGGTACAAAGGAGGTCCGACAGGAGCAGCTGCAGCTGAAAATCCTTCATGTCAAATGAAGAACTGAATCTTAAGACTGAGAAACTGTTCAGTGGAGAGCAAATAGATCTGTAATTTTTTTGTCGTTATTACTGGACGATTGTTGATTTAACTGATTCTCCGGACATTGTGACATTGACTGCCTCCCCTCTCCCAACCTCACCCCTACACCTACCCTTAAACTCACTCCTCTCCCCCTGTTCTGATAATATTAGTATTTTTTTTAACAAATTTTGTCAATTGGGGTTTCATTTACTAAAGCACAATACACTTTTTTGTCAACTAGACAAAAAATCGCATAGATTTCTGTCAAATAGGGTAACACAGACTTGTTGCTTTCACTTTGTACAGAGCGATCATGTAGTGCCTACTAATCTCCCAAAGGCCCATTTTAAAACATAAAAACTGAAATATATGTGCTTGATGTATCTAATAACTCTCGACCACTGTGATCAGTTTTAGTGTCTCAGTTAAAGCAACTCTCTTACTGAGTTAGACCTTGTTCATTTTATGTTTTATCGTTTTTTTAATCACTAGTAACTGCCACCTTTAGTGGGCCTAATTCTTCTTCATACTATCATAAACGACTCCTCTTTTTCTGCCAAGTCTCCTTTTTCGGGGCCGCCTTGAGACTCTCGCAGTGTAAATGAAAAAGCGATCTGCCAGGCCGCTCTTTGACACGCTAGTTTATTGTGGTTGAACATTAATCTTTTGCTGTTTCTTCAGCAGACTTATACCTCCCTGTGCAGCGCCTCTATACCACACTCTTTCTTTGATCCAACAGGCCGCACCCCACCTCACTAAGCCATCATAAATGTCATAAAACTTAATATAGAAGTGTTTAAATGACTCACACCTAGACCCGTCATTAAATAGCCATGCAGGCCTAATAACCGAGCCATTACTGTGAAGGCAATCCTCTGAGAATGATCAGCGGCGCTCTGCCAACAGACAAATCAAAAGCTGAGATCATCAATGAAGTGCGGGCCGTTGGAATAGTTTCTGGATTATTTTATGATCATGCTTATTTTCATTTATTGTATTCCAGCTTTAATAAATGCTGTTCAGTCATGTTAATCGTTTACAGGACTTTGGCTTTAATTTGACTTTTTGCAGTATTTCTGTCCCACAGTCCTGTCAGTTATCCGTGAGGCAACGGTGGAAAGTAATTAAATACTCAAGCACTGCACATATATTTCTGAGGTATTTGTACTTTACCTGAATAATTCTACTTTATGCTTCTTTTACTCTGCAATTTTGGAGATTTTTTTCCATCTTTTTATCCGACCGCATTTATCTAACATAGGGCTGCAACTAACAATTATTTTTGTTGTCAGTTAATGTGTTGATTATATTCTTGATTAATCGATTTGTTGCTTTTTCTATAAAATGTCAGAAAAAAAGTGAAAAAATATTTATCAGTGTTTCCCAAAATTCTCAAATATCTTGTTTTGTCCACAACCCAAAAATATTAAGTTAACTGTCAATGAGGAGTAATGAAATCAGAAAAAATCAGAGAATTTTTGCTTTTCTTCAAACTGATTAATTCATTATAGAATTAGCTGGCAATTTATTTAATAGTTGACAACTGATCAATTACTCTTTGCAGCTATATCTGACAGATTTAGCTTCAAGTTTCTTCACAAAATAAAATTTTACATTAAAATAAGCTTATAAAATACAATATTGTCAGCCTTGCAGAAAAAAGTTAACGCCCTTGTCGCAGTTTTGAGTTGTCAGCAGATCAAGAAAATAAACATTTAAACTGAGATGGCTTATAAATAATAAATGTTTGTTTAGGGATAAACTCCAAATTTGTGTAAATATGATATTTCATGAAGCTGAGTGCCATCTAGTTCTATTATATTGGAGAGAACACAGACATCTTTACGGCCGATATCGCCAACATTTGGCAACTCACACCAAAACAATCTAGACTGATAAAAAGCGCTACAGGTAAGAGGTAAAATGTGTGTTTTTGATTTTGAGGTGAACTGTCCCTTTAAATACTTCCTCCACCACTGTATATAAAATAGTTATATAATAGTTATTTACTATGCTGTTTTTTGGGGGGCAGATTTTGAGCACAGCTGTGTCCTGACTCAAGCCTTCTGTTGAATACACTTCTGTACACCTTTACTAATAATTCACTAACTGAGCTTATTCTTTTACCTGTAACGCCACAAACATACAGCAGTCCTTGGAAAAACACCTCTGATCTGTTTGACTGACTGTAGCTTTACTTTAATTTGAGTGTGACACCAAATCAAATATTGTGTGCATCCATGTGTGTTTACACTGGTTGTCATTCGAGCGGCTCCGTACGGGAGCGCCGTCCGATGAGGAGACAGATTAGCGTCATGGTTGCTTGGTTTCATTGGAGGAGGTTATGTTTATGTTCATTCGCTGTCATTGTCCTGAAGAAACCTGGCACATGTATCCACGCAGGTGTGTATGCACTGAAATGAGTCACATCTGCTCGGCTGTTTTATTTTTTTTAAATTTATATTTTTTTTGCTTCATCAATGTTTAACAGAGTTCACGTTTCTATAAGAGCTTCTGGCCTGAGGTGACCCCGTGGATAGTGTGAGATTTTAATATGTGTGGCTGTGGCCTTTCATGGTGATATATGTTGAATTTTATAATTAACCCCTGGCGGCCCTTTAAGCACAGAAGCTCTGCTCTGATTATTGAATTAATTTTCAATGCCCTGCCGCTCTGAGTCCGCTGTAGCTCAGACGCTTTCATGTCTGCGCTCAGTTTGAAACATGTAGAGACTGAATGAAGAATGTTAGTTACTGAATAAGTGTGTGTTTGTGTGTGTGTGCATGCGTTCAGATGATGTATGAATGTGGATAGAGGTTGGAATTGCCTCTGGTTGTTACTTAGTGTTAATGTGATATTAATTGTATTTATTTATTTATTTATTTAGGTGTTTTTTGCCTTTATTTGACAGGACAGAGTGAAAGCATGAAAGAGGGGGAGAGAGAGAGAGGGGATGATACGCAGCAGAGTTACTGTTCGTTTTAACCAGAATCTTAAATTTGGATTTAATATTAACCCTTTGAAACCTGAGCTAGTTGGCATAATTGTTAATATACAGTATATGGAAATGAGTAAGTGTGTACTTCTTCCTGCTCTGTGATATTTAAATTTAAGTGGCTTGAGTATTTGTTTAGTGTGATTGACATATAGGTTTTTTGTTCATTGCACTTGTTTGCTTTTATTTGTGTTTTCTTTTGATTTAAAAAATTATTTACATGTTCTTAACAAAGATTCATTCATGGGAAGGAAAAGAAGCAATAACCCCAAAAAATTACAAAAAATTAGTAGCAGAAAAGAACGAGAATTACCTGAAAATTAGCACAAAAAAAAGAAAAAGTAAAAAAAAAAAAATCAAACAAACAAGAGATGATCTAAAAAGAAATGCTTAAAATTTATAACAGTGTTTTTGTAACATTGTTTAAAATGTCATTATTGTAATTATAAATATAGTTAAATTTCCCGAGCCCCTTCCCCAAAATCTACTACATAACTCGTTATTTGTGGAACATTTCTTACCAAATTAATTGCCTTTTTTTCATGTTTTTGAAAAAAATTTAACCAATTCGTTTCATAAGAAAAGCTGCAGAATTACATTCAGCATCCTCCTCTGAGAACCCACCTCCCGTCCTTTTCAAGGTCAACATGCATAAATGTACATTAAATTAGCACAGAGTAGACACCGTCTTACAGTCTTACATAAACTGTACATGTAAAGAAATACAAAGCAACGCACAAAACAAGACAGACAGAAAAAATGAAATGAAATTACTTTTTAAAAACCTGTAAAGAATCTGTTTTAGTCTAATTTTAGTCAGTGTTGTACTCATAATGCTGCATGATGCTGTAATTGGCTTTACTGAGGGATATTTCTCCTCGCTGTAAAAAATCCATTGAAGAGTAAACATACCTTGAACTATGTGTTTAGTCATACGCTGAGAAATGTGTATTTGACTTACTGCACCACTGTCATATCATAGAAATGAATGCCGAAAGTTTTATATTACTGAAATGATCGAGGTCTTCTGCTTTCACTCAGAACTTCAGTTAAATGAATGATCAGTTATAAAAATGCTCAAACTGTGTTGTTGAGGCGGACGAGCATTATCAAGGACGCATCATGTTTAGATGAAATTCTTGGAATATAAAGGGAAATATCGTCATTGGGGTTGAATCTGCATTCATTGATTTTGTTTTGTCCGCTCTTTGGGGGAAGCTGAACAAGCTGAAAACACAACGCACAGATGGTGAAGGGATGACGTGTTTTTGTAGGCCAGCCAGGAAGTAAGCATCGAACTTCCGCGTTTTTGAATGGGATTTTTGATTACCGCCAAAATAAGCTCTGTGACGAACACGAGTTTATGATACTTACACATTTTGTTTAGCATGATAATCTTCACGGATGAACACCATTTTTGTGTGTTTTGAAGCATAAATGAAATCGCCAGAAGCAAAAAACTCACATACATACACGAACTACATTGTGGTCTCACAACTTAAGTTTACTACAAACACTGTAAAAAAAAAAAAAAAACACAACGGAAAAATATTATAAACAGATAAATGTACAAGTTCGAATGTGACTGTAAAGCTGTAAAGGCAGACAAGTGAGTTTAATTATTTTCCGCGTCCGCTGTGATGACGTCTAACGTCCCCGAAAAACACTGTAGTCCCATTTAGCCACTAGTTAGCAACCGTCTTTTTTAAGACCAGTAAAACCTTAAAAGTTCAAAAATTGTGTTAAAGCAGATGTATTTTATGTCTTACATCATCTAAATATCTTTAGCCTGTGTTAACCACCGACCTTATTTAAGAAATTTACCGAAAACCCATTCAAAAAAACCCAGAGACTTTAAAACGAGGGAACCGGAAGTGCTAAACGGCTAACGGACTTCCGTGTTTTAGGACTCATTACTTCACTGCTGTATTGCCGCCTCGTAAACTTGTAACATGTTAAACAGCTGCTTATTTAAACACTCACACATTGTATATTTCTGTTGTACCTGCTTGTGGTTACAGTCTGAACAATATGACGTGAATTTGGTGTTATTTTTCTGGCAGCCCCCTAATGAATGCTCAATACTGGCTGGCATTTTTCTATCAGCTCCTGTAGGAAATATCCTTAAATGATCAATATCTGCAGCTGGTTTATTACTCATAACAGATTTTGGAGCTGAGAGTAACTAATCAATACCAACCAGTTTATTTTTGGTTTCACAGTCGGCAGAGATGTTCTCAAATTGAATCATCACATCCACAGGTGACGATTTAAACATGTAAAATGTTTTCTAAGACAAATAAATGATTATTTCTCAATGTAACAATAGAACTGATTGGCTCAGCCCTGTTTGAAAAAAGGAGGTATTGATTATTTGGCACAATGTGACAATCACTTGAGTTTCTTTCCCACCGCGCAGAAAGGCTCGGCCTTTAACAGGCACCTTTTCAAGAGTTTGAATTGATTTAATAACAGTGTATTCAACTGTATAATTTGGTCCTTTGAGCTTTTTTGACTTAAATCACCATTTCTTTCCATTTAAAAGGGTTTGGAGTACTGAAGTGGCTTTAAACGTTACTGGAGAAAAAAAAAAAACGCTATGAATTGCTCCTGCCAGAACCCATACACCTAATATTTGTATGGTGACTGAGAGTATTTAAGTGATCAAAACAACCTTAAAAAACTGTTTTTGCTCAATTGTTTTGCAAGAGTTTCTCTATCGAACTGGTGGCAGATTGTGTGCAAGAAATGTTAAGGCTGGGTAACGACACCCTGCTATTTTCAGATGCCTGTTCTGTGATGCCGTTTGTGGCTCTAATGACAGACAAGATTTAAAAAAAAAAAAAAGGGTAACTAGTGAGTTTCAGATGTCAGCAGTAAGTAATTTGTTTCTTTTAATTTACACATAAAGTCATTCATTTATCAGATCAGTGCCAAACGCTGTCGACAGGCGGGATCTGTGAAGCACACGGCTCCGCTCAGAGCTTTTTAATAAGGTGCAGATACTGATGCTGCAGCGTGAAGCACGTCTGGGTCAGTAACAGGCGGTTTAGACGTTGTGGCGATGTGGCTGGTTGCATGCAACACGCAGAACCCGTCTATGTTATGACAACTTATATGTTACATATGTTGTTCCTCAAAACTGCGTTGTCTTTGGTGAAAGTTTTTGCATCATCATCGTGCTGTCAGCTGCAGAGTCGACTTAAAGTAGACTCTGTTGGAGGATTAAGGACTTTTTGACCACTGAGTGCACTTTTTGGGCTACTTTTTTAAATGACTTTGTTAAAAAATATCACATTTACAACAATACGGCAGGTCAACCATATTTAAGTATGTGAGAATGAATCTGAGTAGAAAAAGAAAGATAAAAAGAGAATTCTTCAGCTAAAATAAATAAAAATAAGAGTTCACTTAAAATATATAAAGATACAAATGATAAATAATTTAACACAAATAACACAGAATGAAAGTAATTAGTCTTCATTTGAAAGTAAACATATTACACCCAAAAAACAGTTTAAAAAACCATTGACTTTCAGTGCTAAAATGCTATTTCATTGGCAGGTTTTTGGGCTAATTTCTGGGAGTATAGTTGCTGCACCTTAATAAACTAACGACTGTAAATATAAATATGCATCAGACCCTCGTGACTGCAGACGTTACCTCAGCTGTTTGGTTTTTTTAGATTACATTCTCATAAACCTGAGTAGTTTTTATATCCGTATGCTCAATACAGAGTGGTGTAATGTAGCCAGGTACTCTACTGATGTACTCATTTCCAGGTACTTACATGTAACTTTCCATTCTCTGCTTCTTTATACTTGTATTATAAAACACCTCAGAGTGAAATTTTATACTTCTAAGTTTGACAGCTATAGTTATGTTGTATGACACATCCAAATTATATGGAAGGCTGTAACTATAATTGAGGACACTGAGGTCATGTCCTTGGTATTCACTCTGGGAAGCTCGAGGTGGGCGGAGTTTACATTCGCAGTGTGAGAATTTTCTGGATGTATTAAACGAAGTATATTCAAATACATAAAGTAAATGAACCCCTTGAAACCCGGATTGACATCGATTTTCTCGTGCCGCGTCGAGATGCCTTTCACAAGCTATTTAACCCTTGAAACCTTAGCAAACTGGTTTGATTTTTTTGGAAAACATGAGAAAAAAAGGCAAGAAATTTCCTGCAAACTGCAAGAAATTAGTAAAAGGGGACAAGAAAATGACCTGAAATTAGTTTTACAAAAGGGAAAATAACAGTTGTTGGTGATCGGCCTTTAACAGTGGTCTGCAGCTTGGCAGGCACCTTGCCTGGGTGACACCCCCTCCACCTCACATGAGAAATTCAGACGACATCCCCTTAGAAATGTAGATATGATATGTGTGAAATATACAAATACACTGTGTCTGTAATTTGCAGAAACATTAAATGCCAGCATTTTCGTCTGGTGACTGATCTGTTGGACTTGATGTGATGTCTAGTTGGTCCAAGTCAGTAATGCAGAGTTTCATAAAACCTTAGTTTAATGAGGAATTCAACAAAATATACAAAAATAGAGATATTTCGACAGCACATTGGATTTAGAGGTTTCTTAGTCTGCAGAGGGGTTACACTGGTAAACAGGTTTTAAGGTGTACTGTGATGTGAAAGTTGATAATTATCATTTCCTGTTCAGTTGCTTTTTGATGATATTGAAAAAAATGCAAAAATGGTTGAATCGCACCTTTATATTAAATTATTTTTAAAAAGGGAGACTTCTTATACACACTTCTGTTTAAAAATGCTTTAGTCTCAACTATTGTGATAAAACATTTATTTATTTAAGGCAGTCCAAAACATTTAAAATTGCAATAATATTGTATTGTGATTCAAGTATTGTGGTAATATTAGATCTGAATCACCAGAATTGCCTGGCAGGTAATGCAGTGGTGACTCGGCAAAAGATTGATATTGCAACATTTTCCATGGCAATATTACATCCATAAACTGACGCCAAGAATCAGTTTTTTATTATAGCTTATTAATGTTGCAAATAAAAATAAAACTTTTGGTAACATACTAGAGTAATAAAATCAATTGTTTGCAGGCCACTAGATGCAGTTTGCTGCAGTAAAAATGATTGAAATGAGAAGATCAGACTGAAAACTTTATCTTATTAGGTATAAACAGATTTTGACTGATTTATTCTTAAGTTGCAGTTAAAAAAAGGCAATAAATCGCAATGTATATGTTGCAGCAATTCTCAGCATAGTGCAATACATTTAAAATTGCAATTATGTTGTATCGTGATCTAAGTATCGTGATAATATTATATCAGAATCATCAGAATAAATGTTGGCAGTATTATGTACTTTACATTTTAACAATGTTGTGTCTAACATTTTCTTACATTTAGGCACAAAAACCTAGTGACTGAAAACTTTATCTTATTAAATATAAACAGATTTTGACAGTTTTTTTTTTTCGTAATTTGCAGTTTAAAAAGCAATGCATCACAATATATTTAAATTGCAATAATGTTGTATAAGTATGGTGATAATATTGTATCAGAGTCTTTTAAAGACTCCCATTCCGACCTAATATAGCTGTTTAAAAGTGAGTTTCATCTCTCCTTTACATCCCATAACTCATCATAACTTTTTTTTTTTTTTTTTAAATGTGAAGCCTTTAAAAACCATATCTCCCACGCACCACATGGGACACTGTTGATATGGTCTTAAACGCCTTCCTGCTTCACATGAATGTCTCCGGACGTGTTTTAACCGTCTGCTGGTTGACTGGTCGCGGTTCAGTCACGACAAATGACAGGGTGAGGCTGTCTGTCGTCGTGGTGGGGGGGCAGTAACATCCATCGGCCGTGATGTAGCGCAAGTTAACCTCGGATATACTGCAAATATTTTAGTTTCTGACCCCCCCGCCTTAGCAATAAACAGCTGTTTGTCCGTCATTGGAGGACGGGGGTGTCAAGCGAGGCTGGTCCGTTTGGCAATTGGTTCAGATTAAGTTTTCTGCAAATCGGTGGAAGCCCAACCAGGAAGAGCGCGCGCACACACACACACACACACACACACACACACACACACATCTCGCAGGCAGCGCCACCACCGACCGTCCTCTCTCTCTCTCTCTCTCTCTCCACTCCTCCCCAGCTCTCCCAGTTACGGAGCTCTGCCATCGCACCAGTCCGGCGGCTTCCTCCCCCCCTCGTCTCTCCACCTTCACCACCGGATTTCTTCGACGGTTCCCGGCTGTGCTGTGAGGGAAGCGTGTAAGTTACCAGCTCCATTTTTTTTGTTGCTATTTCGCCCTGAATGTTTGAAGTTGTTCCGACTGCCCAGCCGTCCAGAGAGGAGCGCACAACCCATTTTTTCGCTTCGTGCACCAGAAGCGATACACGGGGCTGCTGCTACGTGCCAGATCCTGCAACCGGGACCGGGATCGCAACCGTGTCGGTAATCCGGTTCGAAAATGTGATCAGGAGGGGTGACTGCCCTTTATTTTGCTTGGTGTGTTTGGTGTGTGTATTCGGGTAGCCCCCCTCCTCCTCCTCCTCCCCTCTCCAGCCCATATTTAGAGCCTGGCTGGCTACTTCAGATGGGCAAGCTACGTCAAGCTGTACTGTATCCATCCTACTGTAACGCTCGGCCACTGTATGTATGTGTTTACCCGTGTAGTCGCCTGTGAATGTGTGCGTTAAAGGTATGCGTGCATGCAAAGCTTCCTGCGGATGGTGGTGAAGCTCGCGGCTGCGGTGCAAGTCTCTGAAGGAAACAAACAAACACTGACCTAATGTTTGAAATTCTTCTCCTTTTTATCTTGATCAAACCTCAGCGTGCCTCGTGCTGTCTGTCACCAGCTGTGACATGGAAAAAATGTCAAATTAGAGCGTTAATCTGATCCCATTGGTTACCCGGCTGGTTGTTTATTTTTTGGATGGCTCTATCTGGAAGTTGAAGGAGGAAGGCTTGAAAATCAAGTGGATGAGGTGTTAATTTACAGGTGTTCAGATTGGCTGATGAGCCTGATTGTCGCATGTGAGTGATCTGGACTTAAAGAGCTGTTTTTTGGAAGGTGTATTGTATATTGGCTGGATATTGTGGTGGTTTGTAATAGAAAATGGCTTGTGACACCTCAAAATGAAGCTAATTCAATATTTCTGACTGAATTTAATTAAATTATTGTAATTTTAAAAACATTTTAAGAAATGCAGAGTGTTCGTAACACCTATTGCGATATATTGCGATTTATTATCTTTTTTCAATTATAAATTTTGTCCCCAAACAGAAAAACGTGTTTTATCTAATGAGATAAACTTTAAAATATAAAGTTTCAATCTTTTTTCCCCCAACAAAATATACCTAGTGGACTAAAGCAATTTATATTATTTGTTAATTATTTGTGGGCTGCCATTTTTTCCCCCTTAATATTAATTATTTCATTTATTTAAAAAATCCACACTGGTGTATTTTGTTTATTTTTTGGATGGCTCCACCTGGACGTTGAAGGGGGAAAGCTTGAAAATCATGTGGATGAGGTGTTAATTTACAGGTGTTCGTTTTGGCTGAGGAGTCTGATTTTAGCATTTTTTGGCTTGCCAATCACCTCTGACTGAATTTTTAAGGCACAATACAATGTAATTGTAATTTTTCTTTTTTTTTGCGATATGCAATAACACATATTGTGATACATTGCAATTTATTACCCTTTTTTCCAACTATAAATTATGTCCCCAAACAAAAAATGTGTTTTATATAATGAGATAAAGTTTAAAATAGTTTCTCACTTAAATCTTTTTTTTTTCCAGCAAAATATACCTAGTGGACTGAAAAAACCAATTGATTTTATTTTTGTACTGGACTACCAAAAAATAACTTACTTTCATTATTTATGTAATGTTAAAAGTCGATATTGGTGTCTGTGTATCAATACAGTGTTACTGAAACAATGTATTATAATACTGTGTTACACCCCTCATTATTTCACAAGAAAACTCAACAATTTAGCTGCTTTATTAGAGAGGGGAGGGAGAGGATAAGAGGAAGTGTATGTATTTTTTATTTTTATTTCATTATCTACCTGAAAGTTGAAGGACGAACTCTTCAGGTGGGTGAGAGGTTGATTGACAGGTGTTCGTATTGGTGAGCGTGATTGAAGCATGTGAGCGATCTGGAGCTGCAGATTTGGAGATGATGTCTTCACGGTGTATTGCGTGTTGCTGATTGGATGGATAATGTGGTAGTTTATTTTTTATTTTTTGGCTGGGTAGATGGGTAGGTTACCGAGGAGGAAGTAGATATACTCTCCTTTATCTTTCAGAGGCTGAAAGGCGGGTTTAGTGTAAACCAGAGAAAGAAATGTGTACCTGGTGTACCTGTGTGTACACACACCACTGCAAGTTCCACCAAAAGTGTTTTTTATCCATCTCAGATTGTCTGATTTGGAGAATTAAAGAAAAATCAACAAATAAAGGACTTTATGAAATTCACGAGAGAGGGGAGGAAGGCAGTGAAAAGAGTAGGTTATGTTTTTTTGTTTTTTTTTTTTTTGCTTAAGTAAAGTTGTATATCATGAGATCCATCAGTGTTTTCTGTGTTTTTAGAATAATATTACTTCATTCTGTCAATGATTTTTAAGTCAAGCAGTGGAAAAGTCTGTTATTTAAGTCAGCGCCAAAGGAAATGCAGTGTGGATAAGGTGTTAATGTTGACTCATGACACGGTTATGATTTTAGCATGAAAGTGATCTCGACCGGCAGAGTTTGAGTTTGTTCTGCAGCGTGTGTAGCATGTTGCTGATCGGCTGAAAGGGCTTTATGAACTTTAAATTTTTGGCTTGTGACACATTTTTAAGCCAGTATGTCTGATCCTTTATGATATGAGTTATGGCTTTAAAGTTGTGAGCAGTTCTTGTCTCTGAATTTCTCATTTGAAAGATGTTTTCTGTATTTCACGAGCAAAATCAATAAATTCAGAATGGGAAATACTCGGGGAGAAATTGGGTTTCATGACAGTCGCTGTGGTGTAAAGCATAGAGAATTAGGCTATAGAGGGTAAAATAAAAAGTTTGAATATAAGAAGTAAGCAAAAATATAAAATAATAAAAAGATGTGGCTTATGCTTCAATTTCACTCTTATATTTAAAATATGTGTAAGTGTAAAATATACATAATATGTTGAGTATGTTTATATCTCTAATGCTACATTTTGCATTTTATAAGGAGCGTTTTTTTGTTTTTTATGCCCCCAGCAGATGGGTCACTCAGGTATAGGTTCATATTACTACAGTACATTAACATAAAATGCCATAACAAAAAATAAAATAAAAAATCAAGAACATTTCACATGCATGTCTTCTTTTTTGTTGTATCAAAAACGTACCAAACCATGAAGTCACTTTATCGTATTGAACCAAAGTGTAAATTTTGTGAAGCATTACTCCTCTATCACTAAATGAAACCGAGACTCTGAGACAGTTTCTCCCCCTCTTTCACGCTGCAGGAGTGTGTGTGCACTGGCGCTGCGGAGAGCGCAGATATTGGTTGTTGACGTTCACGTCATTGAACTTTACTATTTGCATGAGCCAAGACGGAAAACTTTATTACGATCTTACTGGAACGTCAAGATGAGAAAAAGGCCGAGTTTTCTGACTTTAGTCCAAACAAATGAGATCACGGGAGCCACAACTTCAGCACAACGTTCGAAATTTTATTCCGAATTCTTTCAGACTTCGTAAATTTGTCTGCAGCAGTGAAATTACTTAGTCATCATTCATGAGGCACTTTGTCTGCAGTGTTGGGTTATATTTATTTTTTAAATAGCATGCTTTTAGTTGAATTTGGAGTCTAGTGCATGAAATATTCATAGTTTGTTTTGATGGTTACTTTTATGTATCTGTAATTTCACAGTGTACAAAGAGATTAATGCAGTCTGTGGATGTTTGTTAAATTTCAGTTTGTCCCGATTCTGTTGAATTCTTACTTAAACCGACCTGAGCTGCTTGTTTTACACACATCGTCTCCACTGTTTTGGGAGATCTTGCGAGTATTATGATGAAAACGTTTTTAAAAAGTATCCTGGTGAGGGGCTACGTGTCCTCGTCGCAGCGGCCCCACGTTCGAGTCCAACCGGTGTCCCTTTGCTGCATGTCCACCCTCTCTCATCCGCATTTCCTGTCAACTCTCTAGCTGTCCTATCAAATAAAGGCCATAAAAGCCCGATAAGTAATTAAAAAAAGAAGTATCCTGGTGCAGCGCTCGGTGTTTGATGCTCTGTTTTCTAACCAATTAGAGACGGAGCGCGGGGTCATTGATCTTCCCGTAAATGTGAGATTACTTCCTGAGGATCAGCGAGCCTGACTGTGTTTAAAGAGCCAAATTGCCGGAGAAAGCCGTGATAATATCTCACAGGTTATTTCCCCCAGTGTTTCCTTTTCCTACACTTTTTTTTAGCAGTGACCCACAGCTGCTGTTTGAAAATTATCTTTTTCAAAAGAAAAAAAAAGCTCAATATCAAGGTTAGATGTAAATCAGCAGACAAATAATGATTTTTTTAGGTAATTTAAATCATTCATCCGTCAGATTCTGGGACAGAAGTTGAATAGTTGTTTTTTGTTGGATTCAGAGTTTGAAGTGAAACTCGGCTGGATTTTAAAGTGTGTCAGTCTTGGTATTGAATTTCAGTCTCAGCTGGGCAAGGTCACACTGCAAAACGGATTACATCTCGTCTGAGGAGCGCAGAGTCGGTCGTCCTCTGACGGGGCAGAGACGGAGGGACGCGCTGAGAGATCACACGCCAAACAACGCTGTCGCTAATAACACGCTCCCAAAAATGGTTGCAGAGGTTTCTTTTGTTTCTTTCAAGGTGTTAATCTGTCCATATTAGGCTTATTTTCCTGTTAATGCTAGTATTTTGGGTTTCTACTCGAACAGTAAAAACACAGCGTGAGTGTGGAGCGTTATGACTGTACAGGAGCTGCTGGAGGAATTTATGTGGATGTTTTTTCTATTTAACTTTATGTAAATCTCTTGTCATCAGAGAAGCTAAACTTTTTACAGTCACCTTTAAGTCTTCAGTGGTTGAATGTCTCGTGCTCAGAGACAGTTTCAGAGATGTTTCACTTTAAAGTGGTCGAAATAAGGACGATATTGTTAAAAAGAAAACAAATTCTCACTCGTCGGACAGTTGCTGGGGTTACTTTATGAAGGCCGTGTGCTTGTCTCTAAAGTGTTTCTTTTAGCAGCTTAAAAACCACAGTTGGTCTTGCTGTGATTGGACGGCTGGTGACAGTGACGAGTGCAGCGTTTTACATTTTCAGCGCTGATTTTTAATCGAATATCGGATAAATAATCACAGAAGACATCAAGTGTAAGATTTTCACACTAAAATGTTGCTGCAGTTCGAGGCTGGATTAAAAAAGCGTCTGAAAGGGACTCGATCACGCTGGTTGGAGCATCACGATGGCCGTGTTCGCTTTTGGGCTACAAAATAGTGAGTCTATCTCTCAAAAGCAGCGTTTCAAAGATATTAAACATCAATAACATTATTTCGTTTGAATTTCTGGAGTGTGGAAAAGCATTACAGTGCGTGGTTTATTTCAGATAATATTACAACAATATTACAACGAGGTTTTCCACATACCTGCAGACAGAGTTTACTTCCTAAAAATGCTTTGATGGACACACAGCGCTACCAGCTAGAGTTCAGTGACCCGTGCTGATTTCGTTTATTGGAGGTTATTTACGTATCTTTTGATGAATGAATGAATTGGTCAATTTCAGTTGACTAAAATTTTGTTGATTATAGAAAAAAAGTTTGTTTAAAGCCACGGTTTCTGAATAAAGCTGTGTGCATTTCTGTGTGGATTAAGACGTTGAATACAGCATTTATAGATACAGCATCAATATCTGCTTTATAATTTAAAAAAAGACAAAGGAGTCTAACTTTTTACAGTATGGGACTTTTAAAACTTTTTTTTCCATTAAAATCACAAGTTGTTTTTTTTCTGTGAGGATGATAAAGAAATGATAGTAACTGCTGTCATTTCCTTTGAAATGCTGTTATAGAAATGGGAGTTAAGGAAGCTGTTTTTTTAAGTTTCATTCACCCTGGAGCTACATTTTGAATTTTCTACGTCCAGGATCTCTCTCAGTCTTAGGACCGCCTTCACGCTGCACGAGCACAGTCAGACGAAATCAAACATGTTTGAAAAGTCTTGTCTGGCTTCGATTGTTTATGAGTCGTCGGTTGGGCCAAAATCTCCCGTCTTCAATAAGTTCGCACTGTAGAGGAATCTGCACCAGAGCCGCACGCAGCCAGTCTGAGCAGACGCCTCTGAATTATGAAGTTACAGCTCCAGTTCAAAAACAAACTGTGTTTTTCTCTTTTTTTTTGCTTTTATGTTGTTGCTTTAAAACTGTTAAAAAAATGGAAAAATGGTTTAGTCTGTAAAATTTCCTAATTGAAGTTGACTTTATGATAGTTTTTGTGTGGAGAGAACCCAAATAAACAAAATGTCCAAAAAAAAAAAATCTTATTTACCAAACTTTTAAAACCCCAGCAGACACATACAAGATAATTAAAAAAAAAGTTTTTCCTCACAATTTTATTGGAAAAAAAAACTATATTAACATTATACGCTAACAAGAATCTTGGTAATTATGTGTTCAGAGGAAATAAAAAAATATTTGGTTTGTAGTTCCTCTCTAACTGGTAATTTCATTAACTGATTATAGTTATTATGGGAAGTATGTCTGCAGGAGAAGAAGCTGTTGTGAGTTTGAAAAAGTTTACGAAAGGAAATCTGAATGGTGAAAAATGCATAATTCTGTTTTCGGTACATAGTTTTCTTTGTAGTGCAGATTTGAGTGTGTGTGTGTGTGTGTGTGTGTGTGTGTGTACTTGTGCGTATTTAAATGCAGATCTTTACCCGTCTCATAAGGCAGACAATAAATCTTTATGACTCAAGCTCCAGTATAAAAATACACTGTGTTACCATTTCCCTAAACACATAAGTGAAGTTATGGTCTGTATATGGACGTTATTTAACCTCTTCTTCGCCTGCGTTCCTTTGAGCAAACCATATTTTGTCTTCTTCAGAGGGGACGGGCGATCTTTAGCAGGTCAACAGTGTGCATCACATAGAAGTGGTTTACATTATCAGAAAGCTGGGAGCATGAAGATTTAACATGCAGCTCAGCACTGTGTGTTTAAGTTTTTTTAGTCATAAACGTGATAAATTGGGTTTTGGTTAGGCACATGCAGCGTGTAGGAGCTCGTGCTGCATGCATGTGATGTCAAACGGTCGTAGTTTCCGAGTCGGGAAGTCGTTCTTCTGACTTTATGTATCAATGTGCTTTGAGGTCGTAAACATGGAAGCTACAAAGACGATGGGATGCATTTTAATGCTCAGAGCTTTTAAACAAGAGGTTGATAGCTGATTCCAGTTTATTTCTATTTTTATTTCTATTTATTTTTATGTATTATTCTATTTTTTTATATTATATTCTATTTTTATGTATTATTCTATTTTTATATATTAGATTCTATTTTTATGTATTATTCTATTTTTTAATATATTGCTATATTTTCTATATTTTTAGATATTTTCTATATTTTCTGTTTAATCTAATCCTTCTACATTAACAGCAGTTAACATTAATACCATAGTACACTTTTTCACTACTTTTTTTTATTTTCAAATAGTCCCAAGCTAATTATTTGTTGCTAATTGAGTTTAATTGCTAATTGATTTCACAACGCGCTCAGGGAATATTCACCGTATGTTGTGTCAGAGACGTATGCGTGAGACCCTCTTTCTCTACATTACACGGATACTTACACACTGATTTCACACTGTTACGCGCCTGCAGTAAATACGCATTTAGTCGTCTTGTTTATTTGTCTTATTTTCCTAAATATTGCAGCGAGGCCCTTTTGACATTTTCCTTTCAGACTAAACATTTCAGACTAAACAATTGGCTTTAACAAGCTGTTATTTGCATGCTGTGTGCAAACTCGGTGATAAGTCAGTGAATGAATGACAGAGTGCATCGGTTTCTTCTCTGCTACATAAACACACACACACACACACACACACACAAACCCCGATATAATGAGAGGATCACAAACAGGCACACAATGGCTGAGAGGCCGCCATATGATTAAATCAATTCATTGTGAACACAAAACCATTCGGCTGCGTTTACTCATCATTAAACTTCTTTATGGATGGAATCAGACGTTTCTATCTAAACTGAAGGTTTATGTAAGCCGGTCGATATCTTTGTTATGCTCGTTGTTTCCCGCTTGATTTCATTTTTTCTTGTGCCTCACTACTGTCAGCACCACAGAAGCTGAGTCTAGTTTTAAGTCATGGCGATTAAAAAATGTTTTATGTATGTTAAAGGTCCGTTCTTGGTCCATAATACAAACTTCTGCCACTCCCTGAGTGTCCGCCCTGAGCATCAATGTGGTTCTAAAATGGCCAAAACTGTGTTGCATGCTGATTTTAAAGGGAAAGTTCAGATCTTTTTATTTATTTCTGTGTGAGTTTTGGCTGGGCGGTACCACAAAAGCTTGTTTTGATCAGATACTAAGTAATACATACTAAGACTTTTTGAAAGCTGGAGCGACGTCACTTTTTTTATGTTGCTTTCAAACGCCTTTAACAAGTATTTAAACCTTTGAATCGGGGGCAAATTGGTCTGATTTCTTTCAAAAATGTGGAAAAAAGGCAAAGAGCAACTTGATCCACGTAATGCAGGAAATAAGTAGATTTACGAAATGATTTTAAACAAAGCGAGGGTAAAATGTTGAGGGGGGAAAGAAGGAAAAAGCAATATGGAAAACTAAACTAATAGTCGGATATTTGTATTTATCAGTGAAATCTGATTCGACTTGTAGGATTCTGAGTTGGGTACGGCCCTAGTTATCACAACATTTATAAAATCTTTGTCAGTAACATGGACTGTATAAACCTTTTTAATTTGACGTTAACGTGCTAATAGGTCTCTTTTCTGTCGCAGTGTTTGTTATTCCTGCAGCTGACAGGAATAAACCGAACTGATCCCAGGAAAGGTCTTTTGATTATTGGTTGTTTTTTGGCGATTTTGAACAAGTTTTGACCACTTGTTTTTTTTTTAGGCTCTGCGGAGAAGCATGTGATGACTCACGCCAGGCAGAAGGGTTCCCTCGGGCAGAGCGACGGCAGCGCCGAGTGGTGGGACAACTCCCCCCTTTGGCCACATGGTGGCAATATGGGCGACGCCTGGCCTGAGCGCTCGCTGCGGTTCGGGAGGACCAAGAAGATAAGCGAGATCATCAAAAAAGGAAAGACATGGCCAAGAAGGTGAACGACAAAAGAGGGCGGACGGAAAAATCAGATCAGCACAGAAAACTCGACCGGAGGCGCGAAAAGAAGCGTGACAGGATTGTATCCTCTGCGCGGGAGGGCCGGGATTTCAGATGGGGAGGGGCTCAGCTGTCACGTCCTGCTTACGCGATTGGAGGAAAGCATCCGTGCACAGAGTTCTGAAGAAAGAGTGCAAAAGGACGAACGCCGACATTTATCTCTCAAACCCAGAAAAGGGAAAAGCAGTGAAAGAAAAGAGGCATTACCAAAAACCAAATCAAAGTCAAGCAGCCCAAGTCACGTCCCACAACCTCGTAAGCGCAGACTGGCCTCGCTCAACGCGGAGGCGGTGAACAGTCTGCTGTTTGAAAGAGCTTCTGACCCTCCGGCGGCAGCTAAACAGGCCCGCAGACAGGAAGAGCCCACAAACGGAGGGGTACCTCTGGACGCTAATCCGACCAGGAGCGGCGTCCCTGGAGGTCTGAAGGCTTCCCGAGGAAACATCAGTAAATCCTCCGCGTCTCACAAACTTGAACTGTGCCAAAGCTCAAAGCAGGTCAAGAAGGCCCGAGCCAGCCGGGCAGAGAGCGGCGGGATGAGTCATGAGAGTCTGGACGCCCCCGCTCCCAGACGACTGGCGGGACTCAACGCTGCCGCCCTGCTGAAGTTAACCAGCTCCTCTGCTACCAGTAAACAGAGAGTGAAACCCACGGCGACCGTCACGTCGGACTGCAAGGCTCCTGTCGCAACCCCAAAACACTCCAGAGTCAAAGACAAAGGGCATTCACAGAAGCAGAAGAAAAAGGTCGCTCCGCTGCACAGCGGCTGCAACGCCTGCAGGAAGAAGGCGGACTTCGAGGCCAAAGTGGAGTGGGAGACCGGCAGCTGCACCCATCGACTCACCAAACCGGGATACCAGTCGCGCAGCATGCTGGCGTATCCGCTAAAGCAAGTGAAGGAGGAGCAGCTGGAGACCGAACTGAGCCCGTATTACTGCTGCCCCCCGGAGGGCTCGGTGGAGTACTGCCACCGTCTCGCCTTCTTCCTCGGCCAGCAACCGTACGGAGAATCCGACGATCAGCAGCTCGGCTCAGCCATGCCTCCTGTGAAGCGCGAGTGCCTCGTAACCTCACCGTCTCTGACGCATTCCCACCCGCACACGGCTCTGACCCTCAGCCCCCACCCCTGCCTCTGCACCGCCGACCCACTGCTTCTCCAGCTACTACGTCCACATCGCCCACCCGACACACACTGGAACAACGTCAGCGGGCCTGGCCTCGCGACCTCTGAACTTTGCCCCGCCCAGTTTATGCCCCAGTCGGATGACTGGTTCCAAGCTGCTGGACCCGAGGGTGTCCCACGGCTCGGGGTTGGCCCACGCCGCCTACTGTAACTCGGTGGCGTCGCCCTGTTACGGCGACGCCTGCGGGATCAGCGGTTACACCTACAGAGCGATGCCTCCAGTCACCAGCAGGGGGTGTTCGTTCAGCACTGGATGCACTGGATGCACACACAGCATCAAAACAGGTGAGTGAACGTTTAAATATTTCTGATTATTATCGTCATTATCAACCAATTCAAAATCCAGACGCTTAATGAAAAAGTAAAGTACTGATTAACCCTTTAACACCTGGATCGACATCAGTTTTCTTGTGGTGCATTCAGACGCCTTTCACCGGCATTTTAACCTTTAAAAACTCAGAAAATCAAAAACGTGAGAAAAATACAAGAAGCAACTTGGCAAGAAATATCCTGCAAACTGCAAAAAAATTAATAAAAGGTGACAAGTAAATAATCCTGAATCCTGATTATAAGAGTTTATCAAATAACTAGGGGAAAATGTTCAGAAAACTGTATTTATAATATAGTTTATATAATATAATATGAAATTTATGCTACAGAAAAATATCAGCACTTTCTTGGCCATTTTATTTTTTTTCACTTTACTATTTATTTATTTATTATTTCATTCATTTATTTATTTTGCTTTATTTTCCGGTAATTTTCTTGTAACTTTTTTTTTTTTGCAAATCTTTGGGCCACTTTTTGTTAAGTTGCTCATCGCCCTTTTGTGATTTGGAAAAAAATCAAACCAAATTATATATTTAAAATTATGCCACAGAAAAAAAACCCATCCCTTTTTGGTCATTTTCATTTTTGTTTGTTTTTTTTTTTACTTTTAAAAACAATTCCCAGTAATTTTCTTGTACCGTTTCAGTAATTTCTTGCAAACATTTGGTAAGTTCTTTTTCATCATCCCATCTTCAGGTTTCCAAGGGTTAAACAAGTCAACTTTGCATTTTCAGTAAGATCTGGAGCAGGTGGAGTGTGTTTTCCCGCTGATTTCAGGTTCATTATTCTGTCACTCCTTTGATTCTTTCATCTTAAGCCCTCAGCAAACCTCTATCCCGGTGTAATCGAGGTATTACTTCCAGAACGAAAGCGTCCTTTGTTGTTAAACGTTTGCCTCGGGCTGGTTGTGTGGCCCAACAAGTGAGAACATTTCTGTTTTTTGTTGTCTTTGTTTTTGTAGCTTTGAAAGTGTCCGTACCTTGAGGCTGTGACTTAGATATTCCTTGATAAGGAGCTTGTGGGTTATATGTGATATTTTCCGTATTAATTGTGTTATATATAGTTGGATTTATGATTAAGATAAAAGGAGCAGGTTTGTTTTTCAGCTGATTTACAAGGAAACCATGCACTTTGCTTTTTTTTTTAATGTCAGTTATACCCAAAAGCAGCAACTTTAAAGGGGAACACCAACTAATTTACAAATCCCAGTATGTTATTTCAGCAGCCTAAGAAAGTAAAATCAGTATTTGTGAACATGAGCTCTCTGTCAAAGCCAGAAACCAGAGAGATGAGTCTCAACTTTGATATGTCATAAGTGTGAACTCTGGAGCTGCTTTTACAGGCCGCCGCATTAGGAGTACGTGAGAAAAGACCGCGATCAGGTCAGGCAGTTTTCAGACTTTTCCAGCAGCCGTCGGTCGGCACAGGAAGTCACAGAAGCACCCACATCCTGTCAGATTCGATTCTGATTCATTCAAATCTCATCAGATCCTTCTATCAGTTTGTTCACAGTCTCCAATTATTGTCATTATGACACAGTAACCTTTTCAAACATTAAACAGGCGAGGTGAATCCGCTGAGTGTCACCCCCAAAAAACATACATAAATTCAAAACATTAACCTGTTAAACACACATCAGTCAGTGAACCAGATACTGTTTTTTTACTTAATATGTGCACTTCACCTGTTGGCAAAATGTAGGTTAACCTAACTCACTCTAATAACTAGATTTCTGCAAAAAAAAAAAAAAAAAAAAAAAAAACATTTATAATTTATGCTTACCTGCAATGGCTGAAGAAAAAAAAAAAAGAAGTCTTATATTTACGAATATGAAAACTTTATTGTCCACAAATGTGAAAATCTGCCTTCAGTTTCACCATAAAATACATAAAATACATAAAATACATGAAAGACAAAAAATAAAAACAGCAGCAGTACATTCCATGTAAAAAGTATAAATATAGGTGAAAAATGTATCTTCAAAAGGTCTTAAAAGGCATAAAATTGAAGTGTGAGACACCTGTGGACTCTCTGTGTAAGAGCGAGATGATGTCATTTAGTCCTTCATTTTTTTAAATTTAAGTTTTTACTGGAATTAAAATTGGTCTACATTAAGCAGCACAGCACACCTTTGTCATTTTCTGTTTTTAGCATTAAAGTAGGATCAAATAAATCAAAAAATAAATTGTAATTATATGTTAAATATATGTTGTAAAATGATTCATACTGTCACAACCTGGCTCAACAGTGTGTGACGAAGCGGGAGACGACACATATAGTTGGCAAAGTATTTTTTAGTAAGTAAATCAATAAAGTTAACGAAAGTTGCAGGTGGATATCAGAGTGCATGCTGTGTGAGTGTGTGTGTGAGTGTGTGTGAGTGTGAACGGGTATGTGAGTCAGCAAAACAATACAAAAACAAATCTGTAGCAGTCTGCAGGCCAGAGAATAAGTGTGCAGGTCTGCTTTAGAGCCTCCTGTGATCCGCCGGCTCAGGTGTGCTGCATTTCTAATCAACTCCTCCCCAACTACCTGGAGACAGAGCAGAGGCAGCAGACCGAAACAACAAACACGACAGCGAAGGGCAACCGTGGGGCCGTAACAACACCGACAATAGTGATATTAAGAAAATGCCAATCCTTAATTGACTCTTTTGAATCTTTTTCCTTGTTTTTTTTAATTTTAATTTTATACACTCTGTTTTATACACTCTGTTTTTCATTGAAATAACCTCAGTAGGTTTTATTTTCCAATATTTTATGCATTCTGTGCATTGCATTTTTATCCTTATTTATTAACTTACTTTACTAGAATTATCAAATGGGTTTTATCCATATGAAGATGCATTCAGTGTTTTCTACTCTGATCTAAATTTCACTTTTACATGCAGGTTTATTATGTCTTTATGTCTTCTATTTCTTTTCACTTTGAGCACATTGGGCTGCATTTTTTGCACAAAAAGTGGTATACAAACACAGTTTATAATATTATTATTATTATTATTATTATTATTATTATTATTATTATTATTATTATTATTATTATTATTATTATTATTTATTGTTATTATTATTAAGAAGACAAAAAGAAACAATCAAACAAAAAACAAAACAAAACAAAAGGAAAAAACAACCAAAAAACAGTCCATCTCTTGTCTAAGTTGTTAATAATATTTGGCGGGGAAAAAAACTACAAAGATTATTTCTTGTACCTCTTTCCACGTACATTTGTTTCATTACATCTCCCGTCTGTGTAGTATTTCAGTATAATCACATCCCTGAACACGTTCACACATTGTATCTTTGATCTTTTTTTTACTTTCTTGTGTATTTAAAAGTATAACTTTCCTCTTTTTGCTCTTCCAGAGGGTTATTCCTCCCCTCAGGGTGACCACAGCCCCTCCCTCCTGGTCCCCCCGTCCCTGCCCATCTCCAGCTGTCCTCTCTCCAGCGTCCCCACCTCCACGCAGACTAAACCCCACCTGCTGACCCCTCTGTCGGGGCGGGACCAGCCTCAGGCCCGGTTAAAGCTGGCCACCGAGTGCCCGCAGAGCAACGAGCCCTCCAACGGCTCCCTGTCCATCGGCCGCACTCGGCTGCCGCAGAAACAGCCGTCGCTGCTGCCGAGCCTCAGCGGCACCAAACAGAAGAGAGTGAGCCGCAGACGCGCCACCAACGGCTGGCGGCCCGTTGGGATGCCCACTGAGAGGGAGGTGTTCATCGCGGTAGGTTGTTTGTGAGAAGTGAAGATGAAGATCAGACAGCTTTTTGTCGCTCCTCTTGAGTTCTTCTACCTGATAAAAACCCGCTGCTAGAAACTGCAGCATCCACGCAGCTGGCGTGCAGGAAAAAGCAGCTCTTGGTGGGAGAAGATAATTGTGTTTTGACCGCGCACTCCTCGTGTGACAGATTCCTTTTTGTCTCTATAATGAGAATTATGTCTGTCCTTTTGGTGTGTGTGTGTATGTGTGTGTGTGTGTGTGTGTCTGTCTCAGGGAGAGGATGAGACGGCCCTGCGGCAGTGTTATGAAGGAGTGGAGAGGGACGGAGAAGTGATACACGTCAGAGACACTGTGCTGCTGCGATCAGGCCCCAGGAAGAAATCCCTCCCATATGTTGCCAAGATATCAGCGCTGTGGGAGGACCCCAAAACTGGTAAAGGAGGAGAGGAAGGGGGAGATGATGCATAGATAAGGCGGATGGACGAGGGGACATATGGCCAAGATTGTTGACCTGTACCTCTGTGTGTGTGTGTGTGGTGTGTGTGTGTGTGTGTATTTCCTTCCTCAGGAGAGCTGATGATGAGCCTTTTCTGGTACTACCGACCCGAGCACACACAGGGAGGCCGAGATCCCAGCACACACTGTGAGGTGAGGCTCCATTTAATGACAGCTTTGTGGAAAGACAGCAGCAGCACACTGAATAACTGTGTGTCTGCTGTTAAAAACAAAAAACTTAAGTATTGTGTGAGGTGGAGATGTGCACAATTTGTGTTCACATCACCCTAAGATGAAAAAAACGTACATTTTACACGATTTTTTTAATGATATTATTATGATCAAATAATTAACATTCAGTAAATTTACATGGTTTTAGAGAAAGTTGAATTATTGTGTTATTGTGACTAAAACTGGACTTTTAAAATACACATAAATATGTTAATCAGACTGAAATCAAAGTCGAACTTCTCAAAATCAGACTAATGCATCCAGATAATGCGACTGGAAGTCGAACTATTCCGTCACGTAAACAGTTTAGTCGGACTTTAACTGGACTCGGCGTTCTGCGTGTGCACCCCGTCGCTGCACCGGCCTCCCTCGGTCGTTAGGAAAAGGGACTGTTCGTTACTTAGTCATAGTTTCGCTTAAAAATATGCCAAACGCATTTAAACAAAGTTTTGTGTTGGAGTTTGTTATGTTCCAAATTGTAAATATTGACAGAAAGATTTCCATTTTTATTGTAAATGCATATCGGTTATCGGCCTCATGAACTACTTAAAATTTTTACCAATATCGGCCCTGAAAAACCAGCATCAGTCGACCCCAACACTTTCTCCCAGATTTTATATATTTTATTTAATTTTTTTTCTGTGACATAAATTAAATATTAAATTAATACAATCATAAATTTAATTTTATGGACATTTTCCCTATTTTCTGGATAATAATCAAATAATCATCCCCTCTATTTTAAATTTTTTTAGATAATGTAGGTAATTCTTGCGCTCTTTTACTAATTTCTTTCAAACTGTGGGTCATTTCTTGCCAAGTTGGTCATTGCCTCTTTTTCCTCACATCTTTTCGAAAGAAACCTAAACAATTTGCTCAGGTTTTAAAGTGTAAAATAGTTGTGAAAAGCATCTGGATGAGCACAAAAAAACTGATGTTCGTCCAGGTTTCAAAGGGTTAACTGACTTTTTGACTATTTCTGGTGCTGACTAGTGAGGGTAGTGAGATCTTATTGACCCGTCGATTAATATTTCTAAGTGATAATAAGCGGGCGGTGATGCATGGTGAAGAAAATAATATGCGAGGAGGAGGACCAGCAGTCAGAGCTGCTGGAGGCATCATTATCTTTGCCAGCAGCCCCGAAACTGTTGAAAGTTGGGCAGCACTTTAGAGCCAAATGATGATATCTCAGCCACCTTTATTTAACAAAGAGTACGAGAGGACAGCAATTCCACCGTTAGAAAGTGAAACCCTACTCATGTTTCTACTCACAGCCGACGTCTACAGCTTGTGTTGAGTAGAGAGTATTTTTTGTTGTTTTTTTTGTTCGAGAGTGGCGGCACGTAGGGCGGAAAACACGCAGAGGCTCAGTCCTGTTGCACACAAACAATTACGGCCTCCTCTGCGCTCACAGTTAAAAAAAAGTGTTGTCATTTCTTCAGCACTCAGCCGCCTCTGTAGGACACACTTGTGTTGATGTGACACTGAACACCCACTGTTGGTTTCAGAATGAGATTTTCGCCTCTCGGCATCAGGATGAAAATAGTGTGGCCTGCATAGAAGACAGATGCTACGTTCTCCCACTAGCCCAGTACTGTAGGTGAGTAAACACACACACACACACACACACACACACACTCAGAGACAGGAATACACCCAAGCCATAGACATTAGCAGAAAGGCTTTTAAAGAGGTTGAGTTCCTTTTAATTAACACCTCAGCTTCTGCGATTCGTGGAAGCCTGTTTTTCTGACTTTCTTATCGCACATCAGTGACACTGCAACCGTTAATGAATTGGAGGAAACACCGGGGACCGTGTAACATTTGTTAAACATCATTTTCAGATATTATTCATTCATTTTATTTGATTTATTATGAATCAGGGTGCAGAGCATGAAGTTTACATGTAATTTGCACTTGATTTCTTCACAGATTCCACAGACTGAGAGTGCAACCTGTGATTTTTATGCCTTCATGTCAGTGATAGCAGATAGATATCTCAAAAACACATTTAGGGAATGTCCTCAAATTTGGTAAAAATGTCCAAGAATGAACTTATTAGAATTTGGTAGTTAAAGTTCAATGTCATTGTGACTTCATATTCATCTCATTCTTGTGAACATGATATCTCAGGATCGCCAATTTGGCACGAACATCCACGAGGACTCAACGATGAGCTAATTAGAGTTTGGTATCACTGTGACCTTGCATCTGTCTATTTTTATGAACCCAATATCTGAAGATGACCTTGAGGGAGTTCCCTCAAATTTGGCTCAAACGTTCACTAAGGATGAGCTGGTTTATAACCGGTAGTCAAAGGTCACTGTGACCTTGCGTCCATCACATTCTTGTAAACACAATATCTCAAGAACACATTCAGGGAATTTTCTTAAATTTGGCATAAACATCTACCTCAACTCAACGATGAGCTGATAAGATTTTGGTGGTAAAAGGTCAAGATTGTTCTGACCTTGCAAAAAAGGCCTTGAGCACAAACAAACATCCACTTTGATTTAAAGGATGAACTGATTATAACTTGGTGGTTTAATATCAAGGTCACTGTGACCTTGCGTCCATATATTTCTCATGAATGTGATGAAATGTGATATTAAGAAGGCCTGAAAGGAATTTCCCCAAATTTGGCACAAATACTAACTTGGGCTCAGTGTTGAACTGATTAGAATATAGTGGTCAAAGGTCAAGGTCACTGTGACCTCATGTCCTTCTACCTGATATTTAAGGAGGTAAGGTATTTACTCAAATTTCACGCAAACATCCACATGGACTTAAGGATGAACTGATTAGAATTTGGTAGTCAAAGGTCAAGGTCATTGTGACCTTGGCTCGATCTACATGATATCTCAAGAATGACTTGAGGGACTTGAAGTTGGCACAAATGTCCACTTGGACTCAGAGATGAATGGATTAGAATTGGGTGTTTGAAGGTCAGAGGTCAAGGTCATAGTGACCTTGACCTTTGACCCTAGGTCGCATTCTTATGAATGTCTTATCTTAGGCTTTGAAAAGGTTTCCCTAACTTTGGGACAAATGTCCGCATAGACTCCAGGATGAACTCATTTGAACTTTGTGGGCCATAACTCAAGAATTCGTACACTGATTATGACAAAATTTCACACAAATGTCGATCAGAATAAAATTACAGAGTTGTAACATTTTATATCTTAAAGGTGAAACATCAGCTTTGACATTATAATGTTCTGCTAAAACACTTTTCTGCACATTATTCTTTGCTATAACTCAGGAACAGAAGGAGACGTGGTCAGATACTGAAGTGGCGACATTTTCGGTGCCCATGTTGAAACTGATTGTAGGGATCTTCTGTGCTGGTGTGTTGAAGATGTGTGTGAACTGTGAAACATCAGGATTTCAGAATTTGCAGCTTTGCAGCAGCGTCCGTACTTGAATCATTGTCCAGGCAGGGCAGCTTTATTTCTACAGCACATATACAGCAGGGCTACTCTGCTTTACAGTGCAGTACAACATGAAAACATAATAGAGGTAAGATATAAAAGGCAAATTTACTTAAAATTACTACATTAAAAAAAAACACCATTAAAAATAGCAAAAGTGCAGACGAGGTGTAAAGATAAAACAAGTCACCTCTTATAGCTGCGTATGAATCTGGACAGACACGGGTGTAAACTGTGACTGCAACTGTGAGGTGGTAAATCTATTTTATTCCATTTTTTTTCCAGATATTGTGCCTTGGTGAAGCGGCGTGCCGAAGGCGCCCCACCCGGCAGCGCCAGCATGGTGCCCTGCCGCCCCGACTTCGCCCCCCCTTCCCACCGCTGTGTGCCCACAGACGTCGACCCCGAGCTGGTGTACCTCTGCCGGCACGTCTACGACTTCCGCTACGGACGCATCCTGAAGAACCTGCAGTAGAGGGTAGACGGGAGTGTCGCTGCCGGGAATTAATCATAACATGGCGCCCCCTCCTGCACAGGGCGGGGGGGGGGACTGAACACCCCTGTCTTTTCTACTGGGGACGCTCACGATCAGAGGGAAGGGGGATGATGGGCTGGTTTTTGAGGAGGGACAGATGAAGCAAAAAGTTATGAAGCACAGATCCCTTTAGATGACTGCAGCGGGGATACGATGCGACAGATGAATCCATGTCAGTCAGAGCACCAATATTTCCTGGTTTGGAAGAGCGAGGAATTCATTCGTCAGCTTGGATTTTTTCAGCTACAGTCTGAGGTGACGCGGAGGCTTGTGTGCGTCCTCCCTCCCCTCGCCTGCCAGGAATGCTGAACACCAGGCTGAACTGGGCGGCTGTCAGGACCGCGTTTCCCCCAAAGCGTCTTAGCACAACAATCATGTTTGTTCCATTTGTAAGCCAGTGGCTCAGGAATGGTCCGGCGCTAAGGTGCTTCTGGGGGAACACAAGCCTGCACTGTCAGCTCGATGTTAACGGTGTTCAACCAGCCGGGGTGAAGGAGCAGCTAATGGAGAGTGTCGTCTTATTTCTCCTGATTTGAGTTTGTCTCGGTTGTGTGTGTTTTTGTGTGCGAGAGAGTGGGAGAGCGAGTGTTGTCAGTGTGGATAAATGGATAAATGTGTGATGGTTTTTTAGGAGGCTTTCAGGCAATCAAACCAAACAAGCAGCTTTAGGGGAAGCGGTGCTCTCTTCGCCCGTCCTCTCTCCTTTGTGCCACAGCGCACTGACACTGACAGAAACATTTTCATCTCGAGTGACGCTCTGCGCAAACTAAAATACTGTACCTGAGGCGGGGTCTGTGAGACGGACCCGTCCTCACCAAACTCTAGAGCTGGGCTTCGATTACTCTTCGTCAGGACACTAAAAATGGCTCTAAATTGATTATATCAGTGAAGACACACACATGACTAAAGCCCCAGTGGATTTTCAAACTAACTTTATTCACAGCCACAGTCCTGGTTTAAAGAAACCCGGTTCTAGAGAGGCTCTTAATGGTCCAATAGAGAACGCTCTTACTGAGGAGCCGATTCGCTCCTGAGCCCTGTGAAGGTTATCAAGTCGAGGGCCATCGTTTGTTGTTTTTCTTTGTTTTCCCTCATATTTTCCCTGTGACTTGCCTTATGACTTGCAGGTAGAGCTTTAGGCAGCTAGTCTCACCACACACAGAACAGGCGTACTGTAACTCCAAGAAAAAGGTTGGACGGACTGACTGACGGCTACAACATGAACACTGGACAAAATGCTCCAGTTTAGGGCTGCAACTGATGGTTGCTTTCATTATCAGTGAATTGTTTTGTTAGTGTCATAAAAAAAATTGAAAAACTAGGAGCAGCGAATGTTGGCATTTTTTTGCTTAAAAGGGACAGTTCACCCCAATTAAAAATACATATTTTCCTCTTACCTATAGTGCTGCTTACTAGACTAGGTAGTGTTGGTGTGAGTTGAGTAGAGATATCTGCCTTCTCTTCAAAATAATGGAATTATATGGCGCTCAGCTTGTGGTGCTCAAAAATAACATTAAGACAAAATACTGCTTGTAAATCACGCGTTCTTTTGCGCGGTGAAATGGTTGGTGGGTGTAGTTTTGTAGAAGGAAAATAGTTCCTGCATGAAGGTACAAGGTAGATTTATTAGTCTTTTTTTAAGTTTAAAAAATGAAATCATAATTTGTTCTTGATCCTGCTGCATCTCTGGAGTTGAAGGATGAGTTGATTAAAATCAGCAACATGCACAAGAAACCGTTCGGTTTCTTGTGCATGTTGCTGCTGATGGCATCATACGATTCCTGAAGTGGAGTTTTTAAATTTGCATGGGAGTCTTGTGTCCAGTCGGCTCCGAACAAGGTCTGCCCATCCAGTGCAACAGCTTGATCCGTGACGTTAGGGGTTAACCATGTCTCTGTGAAGTTGTGCACTGAGTCAGGCTCAATCACTTCTAATCCATTTTATTCTCGTGTTTGGACATCAGCTAGAAGAAGGTTTGGTAGAGGAACAGCTCTCGGGTCAGCCTCGCCCTGATGCCGGTTCTCCTCCCTTTCTCTGTCCGGTGCTTTCAGTTTCATTTCTCCCCTCTGGTCTGACTGGCCGCTCGGCATATGCCATTGGTGGAGATCCTTTCGCGGTCTGCTGCATCCAGCCCAGAATAAAAAATAGAAAAATATAGCAAAAAAAGTAGCAAGGATTTGAGGAGCTACTGGCTGCTGCATCTACATTTGCTGCTGTCGTCATAGCAACTAAATTAAACTACTCACAGCAAGGTTTAGACTGATAAATAGTGCTACAGGTAGGAGGAAAAAGTATACATTTTTGATTTTGGGGTGAACTGAACTAAGAAATGGTTGTCTGAGTATCAAAATAGTTGCAGATTAATTTCTAATCTATTATTAATCAATTAATGGACTCATAGTTGCAGCTCTAAACTGGTTTAGAAACACAGTGCACTTCACACGTCACAGATCTGCTGTGCTCTAGCTGCTCGCGTTGCGTCCTGAAACGTCGCAATGTCTCTGAAATGTCAATTCTGCCCGTTTTAATTCTACATCCACACCACTTCTCTCCTCCCTCCTCCTCCCTCTCCTGAAGATAAACCAAAGGATGTCACTCGAGCCGAGTCCCCGTCTCCTCCCTCGCACCTCTCCTCCTCGTCAGCACTTCTGCCCTCGTTCCCTTTATTATATTGCACTAATCCATTCCTTAATTACAAAAAAATGTGTTTTTTTTCTGTTCCAGCCACTAATATCTTACCGGGGGTGGGAACATAATGTGTGTCATTTATATGTGTGTGTGTGTGTGTGTGTTCGTAGCGAAGGAAACAGTGAGGATATCGTGGCTGCTTTTTGTCAAACTGTATATTTCTATTCTTTCACCTGTAGAGGAGTCGGCCAGCGTTTGATGCACAACTCGTTGAATCCCACGGAATATATACAGTATATATATATATTACTAGAGTCATTCCATTTGATTTCTCAATCAGCTCTGACATACCTATATAAATATACAGTATATATATGTATGTATCCACATTGTTAATGTGATTTAGATTGCAAAAAGGCATCTGAACGGAGGCCTGACGCGCTGTGCGGACAAACGTAGCACCATGTTAGACGTGTATTTGGATTTGATGTGGGGGTTGGGAATGTGTGGGAGGGTGTTCGATACTTAATTGAGTGTTGGTGTGTGTCAGACCGCACTCATTCATTGCCTTTTAACCTGCAAGTGTTTCACTGTCGCTCAGAAAACAAGTAGCGTCGGAGTGTGTGTACCTTTAGAAAAGAGTACCCGATTGCTTTCCTGCACTGCAAACGCCCCGTTCTTCAACATTGGATTAAAAAAAAACAACCCTAAAGCCATCTTTAACTTTTTCTCTATGTGAGCAGCATGACTCCGAACCCAAAACAAAATCAAATCCTGATGATTTTTATTTCTATAAACGCCCAGAAGAGGTATTATATATTCTCCTACTTTACAATTTCTCCTTATTAAGAATATTTTATTATGTCGATTTCCTAAGATGGCATATGCAATATATTTTTAGACTTACTATTTTTGGAAAATGAACTTAAAAAAAAGCAAGAATATGCATTTTTATTTTATTTCAAATCAGTTTTGAAGTCATCACAGCGTTAATTGAGATTTGACCAAATGAAAGAAAGAGGAGAATGAAGGGACTGGATGCCGTCACATGACCTGAGGTTGTAGATAATGAGAAACTCTCCCTTCCAGGCGATTTCTAATGAAGTGTACATATCTGAATCCAGGAAGCACCGGGCACTCTTTAAACAAGCAGACAGCCAATGCACAGTGTAGTATTTTTGCAAGATCTGTAATGATTATATTTAAAGTAAGAAAAAAATAATATTTAAATGGAGTAAACAATACGATATATTAAGATTTCGATTTAACTTATTTGGAAATACTGTGTCTAATTGATTAACTTTATCCTGTTTCTTTGTGCTCCAGGATAGAAATGATTTCTGTTTTATTTGTAACTTATGAGTTTAGAAATTAAAATGGTTGAGTGGCGGTTGAGATGTAAATGTTGTTTAGTTTATATCGTTTAGTTGTCAGGGGGTGGAGACCAGACCAAAGCACACCCTGGCAGATCGGAGGGCAGAGGCGGCCCGCGGATCGCAGGCAGAGATCTGATTCCACTTTGAGACACTTAAAAAGTCGAATCTGACCTGAGACCTGCGGGAAGAGACGACTTCTAGCTCTCCTGCCTAACCTGACTGACCTTAAGTGTGACGTTTGGGAGAATGCCGTGGCAACATGGTCACCTGAGCTTTTATTGATTCGTCCTGTTAGGGGGGAGACAGAGACAGACGACCTGAGACAGGACAGGATGTCCTCTGGGCTCCAGGTAGAAGCTCCCCCCTCAGGCGCTGGCTAAAGACCAGTTTCCCTCTCTAAATGTAGCCCAATATTATAGAGGAGAGTTTTCAATATGAAATTAGGGACTGTAGGAAAACTATTAGGGAGGTCAGGGCGGTGAGAAAAGGTGCAGAGTAATGTATTTTAACTGTTTCAGAAAAACAGGTTTTGCTTCAACATTGGGATTCTCAGTGGAGTGATAAACCCAAAATCCTGTGGGCCCCCCCCCCCCAAAAAAGGAAAACAGGCACTAAAGTTTTCAAGTCAAGGAGGACAAAATACTCACATTTCTTTTATTTATTTGGATCACATCACTAATGATCCTTGTGATGTTATAATTTGGAATATAACAAACACCAACACAAAACTTTGTTTAAATGCCTTTAGCAAATGTTTAATCAAAAATGAAATTTCAGCATTAAATACAGCAAGTTCCCAGCAAATTTATTAAAAATAATTAATGAAAAATGAATAAATAAAAATAGCTTGACACTTTCTTTGCACTTTTTAATTAATTAATTTTATCTGCAATCATTAAAATAAAATAGCGATGCAGATATTCGGCAAAATGCCAAATATCGGTCCCAATAATCGGCCAGACTGATAATCTGTCGACCCCTTCTTTATGTTACTGTGGAGGGCCTTGCTTTGTTTTTATTTATTAAAATGAGTTTAGCCCCCCTCCCCAGCTCAATAATTTTCATACAGTCCCTTATTTAAGTAATTAAAGCTGCAAGGTTTCTGAGCGGGCTGAGAGGAAATTTAGGTGTTTTAATGTAATAAATGAGTCGGTCAAATTGAGGATTTGCTGGAGAGCTTCTCCCGACATCTGAATCAGCTGCCCACCGTTGCCTTTCTCCCAGATGTGCATTGACAGTGTTTGACCCCTAGAGGGCAGGACTCCTATGTGACCAGAGCATCTCATGGCCCAAAGCTGCTTCCTCTCCTTTTTCCTCTTTTCCTCGCATCCTTATCCTCCTGGAGAGTGATGCAGGAACTTCCTGGAAAAAGGAGACGAACGCTCAGCGAAGGAAGTTGCCGTGACTCATCTTCCCAAGTGCTGGCGAGCCCTGCAGAAACGCATGGACTAGATTGTATGTTTTTATTTATGTGACTTAATTTCCCAGCAGCTTTGCATGGACACAGTTGCATCCAGCCAGCACTCGGGAGGCAGACGTGTAGGGTCGTCCACAGCGGCGGGGGTCAAACACTGAGTGACCTTTACTGATGCCACACAGGAAGTGTGTTCACTTCATGAGTTCAAAACGCACCCGACCAACCCATGAGATTCTGCTTTCTGTGTGGTCTGTATTGATGCTTATTGTCGACATATATTTTGATATATATTTGGAAAAACTGGGGGACATTACAGTAAAAAAAAAAAAGTCTAGATATTTTTGGAGTAGAGAAGCAACGTGTGTATCAGATTATTGTCACTTTGTCATGCTCTCTGAAAATCTCTTGGATTTTTTTGGAAAAATTATATAACATCCCTACTGATTTAATGTTCCATTGAAAGAATATTTATAAATTTTAAGTCCTTTGTGAACATTTTGTGTATGTATCTTTATTACTCCAGTTTAACCCTCTGCAGCAATGTTGTTCCCATTCCATGTAAGCAGTGTGGGAAGAAGTATTCAGATCCTTTACTGAGGTAAGAGTACAAATACCACCCTGTGATAATACTCTGTTACACTCTGTTCATTGAAAATGTTACCGAGGAAAAAGTAAGTATAATCAAGAAAATATGTTTAAAGTATTAAAAGTGAAAGTTGTGCAGAAAAAACAGAGCACCCAAAAAACTCCAACACCTCAAAATTATACATATAAAAAAGAAAAAACACAAAATTCCTCAAAATTATTATTTTTTAAAAGGGGAATGAACACAAAAACAAGAAAGCAGAAAAAATTCTGCATCTCAAATTTATAAAAAAAAATTATTTAAAAAGATAACAAAAAAGAAAACCTAAACAAAAAAACTCAAACTTAAAAACTTTATTAAAAGTTTATCAAAATAATTGACAATTAATTTTCTGTCAATCAATCGATTAATCAACTAATTGTTGCAACTGTACTTATATAAACTGTTTGGTTTTACAGACTTTTTCTGTTTTTGTTGTTTTGTTGTTTTGTTTTTGCAAAAAAATCTTAACTTGTAAAGTTACCAAATGAATTAGATAAATGTAGGTAAGTGAAAAGTTTTATTTAACTGAATTGTAGTGGAGTAAAAGGAGAAAGTAGCATGAAGAGAACAGACTCAAGTAAAGTACAAGTACCTCAAATTTGTACTAGAGTAAATGTAGTAATTAACATTCCACCACTGTTTATAACATGATACTGCTAAAAAAGGAAGCTGTTGTTGCTGCATGTGATCAGCAGGAAGTGTCGGGTCCTCCAGCCAGCAGCTGTTATTCTGGCTGATCTCCACAGGAGGTCAGCAGAGAGACGGCATGCACGGGTCGGGGTCACACCCTCCGTGACCTTTTCATTTCGGCGTTTACAGTGCGCGGTCATCTGTTAATTTAAATACAGCAGGAGACCGTTTCACCCTTCCCCTGTCCCTCTCCCACGTTCCCCCAAATGTCCTCTGTCAGCACACTCATTATCTGTCTTTGGCCTTTATCCGTGCTCTGGCCTCAGAGCATTAGGAATGTGCAGCACGCACACACACACACACACACACACTCTGCAGCTCCTTAGTGTCTGTTACACAGGGTTAACAGCAGCCAGAGCAGATGATTAGCGTCTCATAATAATGTAACTAGCTGCACACTTTGACCTCAGAGGCCTCTCGGGTTCACCAGTCTGCTGTACTGGCTGCTCGGCGGTGCATGAGAACCCAATCTTACGGACGGTGCTGCACAAAACACAACATAAACTGCTGGAACAAACACTCTGGATGACGTTGTTTACCTGAGACCTTTGTTCTGTTATTACAGGTATTTGTTTTACCCAAAAACCAAGCAACTATGAATGAGAGCACTGCATGCTTGTTTTTGTCTGACGATTTCTCACTTGATTTCTCCGTCTTCTGTTTCTCACCTGTAGAATAAGACGCGCCCAAAGGTGTCACTGATCCCACTTCAGGTCAAGGTAAACCTGCTTTTTTTTGTTTTACCTGAGAACGAACTTCCCGATAAACGTTCAGTCGAAATGCTTTAAATGGTTCATAACAACGTGTGGGAACTGGAACAGAACTGGTTCTGTTTTGGTGGGAAAAGGGGAAACTGCTGGTTAAAACGTGTCGGTGGGTGAGATTTTATTGTGTTGGCGTCATAGTTTGCACTTCAGGTCAAGAGGAATCTTTTTGTTTTTTTCCAGCTGAAAAACAACTTTCCAGGTTCTGAACCAGTTAAAGCTGAAATGCTCTGAACGGTTCATAACAAGGTGAAGGAACTGGAGGGGAACTGGAGGGGAACTGGTTCCATGTTGGTGGGAAAGGAGTAAGTGCTGGTCAAAACCTTGTAGTGTTTGAGATTTTAAGGTGTTGGCGTTCAGGATGTGGAGCAGTTTACATTTCTCATTAAAACTGAGATTTATTGAGGTACTAAGACAGAGCGCAGTGCGTCATTCCCCAGAAGCCACCACACCGGGGCGAGGGGGGGGCAGCGGCGCCTCAGTGTGTAACTCTGAATGGTGAAATGCTAACAAAGTGCCTGTAACTCGCTAAAAACATTAGATATCAGCAAGTCAAATCAATATTTTAGCACCTTACGGTCTCTCAGAGACAGAGTGATAGTTCGCTTCAGCTTCTGCAGTTTTTCTGGTCAAATTAGCAAAATACTTGCTGCTCGTGGTACACCAAAGTGTCCCTCCTGCTCTCTCTACTCATCCCTTAGGTATCCACTTTTGTTCTCTTTAAAGCTCAGTTTTTCAGTTTGATGAGAAAAAAGACACACAGACATGCGCAGGTATTTAACATACAAGAATGTATCTGCAGACATGTGATATACATGCAAATACACTGCAGGGATTCATATTTAGATCTATTATAATAAAAGGCAAAATACACAGTAATGGTTTGATTTCTAACACTGAGCTCATTTAAACTCATTAAATGTGAGTTTTTTTATCTGCCACATTTTAATTTATTATTTCTGTTGCATTTCTCTCATGTTGTTTATTATTATGTCTTATTTCCTTTTTAAAATTGGACCGCAGATCGTGTCCTGTGCTTGTTATATTAATAATAATTATATCAAAAACATTATAATGTATTGTGGAAGCATCAGACACCATTAGTGCACTGTAGTTGTAATCCAGCTAAAACATAATCAGAAGTATGACTGAGTAAAGAAGAAATATGAAGAGAAAAGTCAGTTCTAATTTTATATTATTTGTTTTTTTCTACCATATATTTGACACAGATTTTGTTACTACATTCTTTATTATTTGTATTTATTTTTATTTATTTTTTGATTATTTTATGAAGATACTTTCATTTTCAGATTTTTAGTATACTTATTAAATTTATTATACTCACAATTTGTATTTTAACATTTTTTTTTTACTAGATTTATTTTTATTTGTATCTTTTCATTTTTTGTTTATTTATTTTTATATTTTTTTGTATAAAGTTATTTTAATTTTCAGATTTCTATCACTTGACTTGCACTTTTTACAAAGCATTACATGAGGAAAATGTGTTTTGTTTTTTAAGAAATTGATGCATGATGTGATGATGTGTTAACCTATTCTATGGTCTATAATGTGTATTTTTGTGCAAAGGTATTTCTTAGTGTGACTGTTATCATATTTAAATCTGGCTATGTTCTGCATTGCACCATCGTTCATTCGAGAGCATGATATTATGAGCCATCAGGAGCAGAAAAAGCAAAGCATTTTTTTAACATTCTTGGGGGTTGGAGGACTTCCTCTCTGAGGCCAGAAAGCTTTGACAGATCAGCAAAGAGGAGCATCTGCTGGAGAAAGAATCAATCCAGCGAATGCAAAATAGACAGAAAGCCAGCTTACACTCGGGGAGTCCTCGACACAATCGCCTAACTGGCTTTTCATCTGCTCCTGTTGTCTTTCTCTGTTGGTCTAATTACCACGTCCGGCTTATTGTCCTCTTGATGACTGTAATTAATCAAGTTCTGCTCCCTAATCTCAGGATCTCATCATCCTTACAGTGCACCAGGGCCGGCCACACCGGATGGCAGCCTGATGTAAGCTCTTTTTGGGAGTGTAATTGTGTGCTTGTCTGCAACTTTGCGTGCAACAGCATATTGCGTCGTCCCACCCTGCTGTGTTTTTTCTCTGTGCGTTTTCTCGGCTCACAGGTCAGTAATTGTTACTCGTCGTTTCCTCCTCGAAGCAGTAATGGTGTGTGTGCAGGCAGGAGTTATGCAACTTATCTTCCAGGAAGTTATTTTGGGCCCTTTAATGGGATACTTCACCCTCCCAAATGACGTTTGTTTTTAAAGTAGCAGTGTGTTGGATTTAGTGACGTCTAGTGGTGAGGATTGCAGGTTGCACCCAGCTGAAACTTCTCTCGGTTAACCAGATTATCCGCAGAGGTCTCTTCTTCTCTAAAACTGACCAGGCGATTAAAACTGGTTAAAAAAAGACTGAATAAAGTAGTTTTGACGTGACAAATCAGTGCGTCTCCAACACTGTTCATCCAGATGTTCGGGAGGTTTTTACCATTTGAGGAGCAGGTGATTTAAACCGGTAAAACACTGAAAAAAGCAGTTTCACGTTGAAAAATCAGTGTTTTTCTGATGCTGTTTGGCTCATCATGGAAAGGCTGCTAACTTCTCCTGCTGATACCAAAACCTGAATGGCCCATCAAGAGCCAGTTTTTGTTTTGTCCATTCTGAGCTCCTGTAGAAACATGGCCGGGGCACTCTCGTAATTTCGTTGTATGCTTGTTCATGTAATCACACTGTTTTTCTTCTTTCCTCTTCCCTGTGCAGATATCAACGGCTCATTTATAGGTAACGAAAAAACTCTGTGATTCTTATTTTCAGATGATTAAACACAAAAGAAAACATGCTACATTATGTACCATTTCTACAATATGTCCACCTAAATCCTACACACTAGACTATTAATTACTCACCCTGTGATTCACTGAATTCATGAAGCATGTCTATAGTGAACGAAAAATACAAAAACTGAGAAAATTCTACATGAATTGACATCATTGGGGTCCAAGTTCAATGACAGCAAAACTATATCAAAACATCTGTTTACAAACTCTCACACAACCCGTGCAGGATAATCTAAGTGTGATTTAACAGGTCGTATGCTACAAATGCAAACAGACGGCCCTTTCCAAAGGGGAACTGAATTGAAAGTGAAACTAAAAACAGTAATTTTACCTCGCTGAACACAGGAGCTGCTGGTTTGCTGCTTAGTTTGTGTTTTTAAATGTTAGTTCAGATTCACCAAAGTCACACAATAACACAAACAAACGAACTGATGGCGGCAGCAGTAGACCAGCAGCTCCTGTGTTCAGCGAGGTAAAATTACTGTTTTTGTTAATCGTGTCTGGAACTTTTAGTTCATTTCGCCATCGGAAGTCTGTTCGGGAAGTACCGAGTGTAGACTTGATAAATGAGACTTGGATTATACTGCACGAGTTGTGTGAGAGTGTGTAAACAAATGTTTTGATATAGTTTTGCTGTCGTTAAACACGGACCCTCAGGAATTCATCATGAATTTTCTCAGTTTTGGGATTTTTCACTTTTTCTTCACCGTGAAGACATGCAAGAAAAACCAGTTGAAGGGTGAGTAATTGATATACAAATGGTCATCTGGGGGGTCGAAGTATCCTTTAATCTGAAGATGTTATCCCAGTCTGAGGCCTCCCTGACCCCCGTCTACACACTCTCTCACGCACATACACACACTACGCTCTCCTACTCTCTCATCGTCATGTCCTCCCCTGAGCTTCAGATGGCTTACCAGGTCCTTAATCTGTCCTCTGAGTGACATCACCCACTCCCTGCACCCTTCATACCCTCCTCACAGGACAGCGGGGGAGAGGGAGGGGGAGCAGGAGGTGGCGCTGGTTTAGGGAAGGTGAATTAGCCTAGCAGTGAACCGTATGGGACTTAGCAGGAGCACGCAGGACGACACACTCCATCAGCGCCATGGCAGCGAGCACAGAGGACGGGGACTCACACATGGAGGAGCTGGTGGACCAGGGCCTGGGGATGGAGGAGACGGTCCACGGCCTGCTGAGGAGGCCCTCGCTGAAGGAGAGCTACCACAGCGACTCCCTGCTGGCGCCTGACACTGACTTCATGACAGGTGAGCGAGTTAACTCTTTAACACCTACAGCAACATCAGTTCTCTTGTGCTGCACTCAGATGCCTTTCACAAAACCCTCAACCTCAAAAACACCCCTTCAAAAACATGAAAAAAAGAGCAACTTGGCAAGAAAAGTCAAACAGCAAAGAAAGTTCTAATTCTTCTAATTATATATTTGCTAAAAATTTCTTTAGGTCATTTGCTAGAGTGTTTTATTTTATTTTTTTCTCATTTCCCAGTAATTTTTTTTTTTTTTACAAATTTTTGGGCATTTCTTGTTAAGATGCTCATTGCCCTGTTATGTTTTAGAAGGAAATCAAGCCAATATGCTAAGTTTCAAAGGGTTAAGATGCTAAACGGTCAGTTTATCCAAAATACAATAATATTCTGTTAATATAGAAAAACTCTGATATACTATGTAGGTTTTTTTGGGGTTTCTTTTTATTTCAGGTAAATTTATTTTCTTTCATATCTTTTTTTTTCTTTTTTTAAAACCTAACCTAACCTTTCTTGCTAATTTTGAAAATTCAGATTTTTCCTGTTTTGGAAATTTGGCGCATTAAAGCCCTCTGAAACATGGTGTCAGAAAACACTTCTGGCACTTTTTGGTCATGCATATTAGTACTGGTTTTAATCTCACAGGGCAGCAATAGTAAAAAACATAGTGACTACACTTTGTACTAAACCTGTTTGAAAGCAGCATGAATCCAATGAGTGGAAAACCACATTTCTCCAATTTCTTTGCAATATAGATTTTCACTTTCAACCTGTTCAATACTTTATTTAAACAAGCAAAACGTAAACACTACTCCTGTACACCTGTAGACTCCACACAGTCAAACTGTTGGTGCTGTGGAATGTGCCGCGACTGAGGAGATTTGGGGAATTGCCCCGTCCCGTCCCCTCAGGATATTCGTATCAGTGGACTAATATGTGAAGGATGGCTTGTGCACACATGGCCTGTATGTGTCAGCATGCAGGGTGCTGATGTGAGCAGACAGATGCTGTTCCTTCATTCAAGAAACACCATCTGCAAGCAGAGATTAAACACTCTGCTGGAGTTATGCCTGCATGTATTTTCATTATGCTACGATATGAATTTTGAAACTGTTAGCGGTATATTGGCGGTTTGTACATGTGCAAATGTGTGAGGCACTGAGATAGACTTTGTGCATGTGTTTGTTTGTGTGTTTACATTTGCATGAACGGCGTCCGCGGAGCCTGCCTGTTCTTTGTATAGCCGAGTTAGTGCAGAGATTGAGCTTTGGGCTGCTAATTCCCTTTTACAGCACTGGGATTATAGGCTATTCTAATCCCAATCCCATATGGGGTTTGTGGAGGTGGCACGAGGATGTAGTCACAGCCAGGACAAGAGGAGAAATAGAAAATCACAGGCCTACACCGAGTCGCAACTCTCCATGAGAGGCAGATTACTGCTGGCGGCATGATTATACTGAAAGTCTTCACCCACAGCAGATCAGCTCTGTCAGGAGGAAAAACTCAAAAAAGTTATCTTTCCAAGAATTAAGATTTTAACACTTTAAACATGCATCTTGAAATACCATAAAACCTCAGGTTTATATTTGGGACAGGTGTCATATGGGATTGGATTTTAATTTCTTTCACACAAAACAAAGTATTATACAATCAAATTATTTATTTAACCTTTTGAAACCTTGGTAAATTGGTTTTATTTTATTCAAAAACATCGTAACAAGGTAATGAGCAACAACGGAATATATGACCCACAGGTTAACAAGAAATTTGTTAAAAGTACAAGAAAATTACCTGAAACTTTTGCCTAAAAGTCCAAACAAACAAAAACAAAAAAAGAGAAGAAACTAAAATAAATAAAGCAAGAAATGATATTGAATAAAATGATTAAAAACTACAATAATTCTATAAAATTATTTTAATATATAATTATGAATATAGTGTTCTGGACATTTTTTTCCCTAGCGTATATTTTTCTTTTTTTCACTAATAGTCCTCTACAATTACTTTTCTCTTTTTTGCGTCTTTCTTATTTAATGTATACTCATGGTTTCAGTAAAATTAACTGAATTACGAAAAGACCCTTACTGAGTTACCATTGTGAGTAGTATTTTTTGCCCATATCGATAAAAGTTTAAACATATATACATACTGTATGCAAGATATAAGCTGCTAAATAACTAGCTAACTGTAGCTAGCAGCTAACTAACTAGCTAACTGTAGTTAGCAGTTAACTAACTAGCATACAGTAGTGAGCAGTTAACTAACTAGCCAACTGTAGCAAGCGGCTAACTAAATAGCTAACTGTTGCTAGCAGCTAATGATATCTAACTATATATTTCGACTAACTATTTCAACTGTTTAGCTATTAGCTAAGCCAGTTATTTTATCTATGTAGCTTTAACTTTAGCTAAGTGTTTCAACCGTTTAGCGATTATTTATTAGTTATTTCAATGATTTATTATTTTTAGATAACGATGTCAACCGTTTAGCTATTACTTTTAGCTAATGTGAACTGTTTCAATTATTTACCTATCACTTTTAGGTATTTATTTATCACTTTAAGCTAACTTTTTCAACTGATTATCTATTACATTTAGCAACCGTTTAGCTATTATTTTTAGGTAAGTGTCTCAACAGTTTAGCTTTACTTTGAGCTAATGTTTACTATTTAAACCATTTAAATGTTAGCTATGTCTTTTAGCTAACTGTTTCAACAATTCATTTAAACGGTTGAACTACTAGGCCAACCTTCAGATAACCATTTCATTCATTTATTCATCATTTTTAGAAAACAATTTCAACTGTTAATTCATCATTTTTAGAAAACAATTTTAATTGTTTAGCTATTACTTTTAGCAAACTATCTCTGCAATTCTGCTATTAATGTAAAGTATTTCAACAGTTTTCCTCTACTTTAGCTATTTTACCCATTACCTTGAACAAACTATTTCAACTGTTTATCTATTATCAAACAATTTTTGCAACTTATCCATCTATTTTAACCATATATCAAGTTCTGCTTAAACTTTGCTTGTTAAGTAACGTTAGACGTCACGCTCTTAATTATGACACGTGGTATTTAGGCATTATATACGTGACTCTAGATGGGAATATATTTTTTAATCAAATCAATTAAATTTCTGATAATTTATTTATTTTTTAATTAGCTGAGCTGCTTTTTATGAACCCTATAGCAACTGCAGATGTATCGTCTTGGGATCAATGATTGGGAATCATTAGTTTTGATAGGTAAAACATACACGGACACAGATTACGTAAGTAATCCCTTTTCCTCATTATCAATTTGATCTGCAAACTGCAGGGAAATCATTCTTTACCGCATTATTGCATTTCATACTTAATTCCTGTGTTTGCTTTCAGCCTTTGGTGTTAACTCTACAAGAACAGCAAAGCATTATTTGTTTATTTTTCTGTATTTGGCCTCTTCATCATCCTCCCTGTTACTCAGACTGACCTGCACTGTGACCTCTGTAACTCTGTGGATGAGCATGATGTTTACTGCGGCGGGCGCAGCATAAGACCAGGCCACATTTCAGGTTTATTTCTGCTGTTTCCTCTCTGTGTCTCCATCTCTCATAGTGACATGAGGCTTATGTGTGGGGGCGGGGTCAAAGAGGCTCAGTCTAAGGGATTATCATTGTAGTCTGCACACCCACACACACACACACACACACACATGCATGTACATGCACACACACGTGCACAAACAATTTAGGCTGAATTGGACGAGTTTTTAAGCATTATCAACCCCACCCCCACCTTTACATAAGCACACACCCTGAGCAAAAGGGCTTTAAGCGCTGTCATACACATCACCACGTCCCAGAGTGTGTTAGGCGACCACCAAGGAAACGTGAGCGGATCACAACATACTGTAGATGCTGTATTACAGCCTGGATGTAAACAGAGGCGGACGACACATTAGAAAGGCTGCTCTGTGAGTGTGTGTGTTTGTGTGTGTGTGTGTGTGACACAAGTGGAGCAAAGGAGATGAGATCTTAGTGGACGCCAGCCAGTGGATCAGAATCAGATGGAGGGAGAGCCGGCCTGTAAGACTGGAACCAGAGGAGGAAAGAGGAGCGAGAGAGTGTGCTCGCGAGAGGAGAGGAAGAGGAGGAAGACGGCTGGTGTTGTGGAGGAGGGCCCAGCCAGCCAGCAGAGGCACCCTGACTGCTCATCAGGGTCCAGTGTCACCCACGGTATCCACCTCTGAACTACTGTTACTGTGTTGGACCGATGATTGGCAGCAGTGAAAGGAAAAAATTAGAAACTGAGTGAAAGGGAAATTTTAGTTTGTTACAGGATGTGTGCTGTGCGACCTTTGTTTACATGCTGCCGTCTGATGACCAGCTGTGCTGTGACCTCATTAGCTTGATTTCTTCTACGTATCAGTGGATGCTGAAGAGCTCATCCCTTTCTCTGATTATGTTTACATTTTGTTGCCAAGCGAGATAAACCTTAAAGATGCATTTATGGTAGAATTTCAAAAAATGATCAATTTTTTTACTACAAGAGGTAGAAAAGTGTCAGTACATTTTGGCGGTGAAAAAGGAAGATAAAACATAGGCATTAATTATTATTATTATTTTCAGTGTCAGTTATTCTATGCAACATTTCTGTCACTGTCGCTGTTCAAGGCAGAAATATCGTGCCATTATGCTGCCTGATGGTGAGATGGAAGGACAGAGTTGTCTCGCCTTTAAGCCGCCTCGGGAGGTCGAAACAGTGCCGAAACATAGTCTGTATAAACAGGACATCCAGCCGGACCGTACGCAGGACAGGTGTGAAGTTTTGATGTGTTATGTGCGCGATCCACTGTGGGAGATTTAAAAAGCCGCTGGTAACAGTTAGCATGTAACTTTAAGAGGAATAGTGGCCGTAAATGTCCACAAATTGGGAAAACAATGAGGTCTGGGAGCTTGTTAATCTCTGAGTAAAGGACGAGATCAGCTGCTATAAAACAGAGACGGTTATGATTCCTATTGCCATGTTATGCCATTGTTTTTCTTTCTGAAGCCCTGCAGACGCATATGTTTTCTGACAAACTAGAGGTTGATGCTGTTGTGTGAAATATCATGGCTCTTTTGGTTCCACAATGCAGGCATGCTGTCTAAAATCACACACTGGATCAGCCAGTCATTTTGGTTCTGTGACCTCCTCTTCCTCTTCTTACCCACAGTCCTTCAAGAGTGGCATAAGGAAAAAAATTAAAAGGCGGTCATTGAAAAAGACATCCAAATGCTAAAATTATCAAAATAATAATATTAAAAAAATGCCTTTGCATTTATTTGTCGGTGCAACTTTTTTTTCAGTGCTAATGTTTCTTTTTTTAATGCTAATTTTTATTTTAGATGCAAAATCTTACTGTCACTGTTCTAGCTTCATACACTTCCTCTGTGTCAGTGTTGTTTTAGTGAGCAGACGGTTGACTTTCTTGCTTTGTGGCTGCAGGATTGTTTTCTTTCTTTGCATGGTTTCATGATGAGTCAACTGCATGTTTCTTGGCACCTTTCGTTCCCTCTCCCCGTGTCTTTGTGGTTATGTACTGTATGTCACTGACACCCGCTGTTGAATATCAAGCTCTTTCTAACTAAAATCTAAAATCTGCACATTTTAACACATTTAGACACCGTTTGCAGGCTTGCAAATATTCAATGAATGCCTTGGATTATTATGCTTTTTTTAGTGGACGTTAAGCATGTCATCAGTTATGTAATGTTGACAAAGCATAAAAAACAACATAATCCTGGTGAAAACATGTCACGCTATGTCTATCTATCTATCTATCTATCTATCTAGTTTTCATCCTGTTTTCTGTTTTCTATCTTTCCTTCAGATGACCGCAGCTCGGCAGCCAGTGGTCTGGACGTGGCGGACCGGCTGACCTACCTGGAGCAGAGGATGCAGATGCAGGAAGATGAGATCCAGCTGTTGAAGATGGCTCTGGCTGACGTCCTCAAGAGGCTCAACATCTCCGAGGAGCACCAGGCAGCTGCTGCTGCGTCTGCTGCTGGCAGGAGAGCACCGGGCGCCAAAGGTGAGAAAATATCTGCATGTGGATTATTTTCATAACCCATGTGTTAATTTGAGGCCAGTTGGTAAAAAAAACAATGTTTAACACCGCACACTGTTTCTGTTACGGGGTATAGTCATCAATTTCTACTGGGAAAAACAAAAGCACTGTCCTTTTCATGTTTTGGTTGTGCAGTGGTTGACATATGTTCTCTGTGCTTTAAGTCATTTTCCCCGATGATCGTATCAAATAACAGAATTACATAGTGAAAACAAACCTTATAGGGAACCAATCCAATCACTGATAATATTATTTTGCCATTACATTGTTCATTTAATATATACATCATAATTATAAGTTGAAGCGCACAATTGTGTCTATTTCCACTTTAAAACAGCACTGACTGTTTTAGCTTAAGTTCAAGTGAGAGCCATATTATTAATAATTATTGATTTTTGTAAGTGACAGTTATCATTTGTTAGTCAACATGCATGGATTTTATGATACACAAGGCAGAGGTGATTTGGTGTTGCTATTGTATGTTCAGCTGACATCTTTGTCTACATTTGAGGATGTCAGCTAAGACGTATACATGTTAGAGCTGTAAATCATGATTATTTTCATCATCAATGATTCATTTATTGCCCTGATTAATCAATATTTTGTTTAGTTGATAAAATGTCATGAAAAAAGTGAAAAAAAATGCCTTTTAGAGATTACTTCAGCCAAATGTGATGTGATTAAATTGCTTGTTTTGTCCAAAAAAAATCTCCAAAAATATACGGTCACAAAAGACAAAGCAGCAAATGCTCAAATGTGAGATGCGGAAACTAATGCCAGACTCACCCCAAACGACTTTACAAACAAATAAAGTTACATAAAAAAATGTCCATTGTCAGAATAATTTCATGGGCGTTTTGATGAGTCGTGACATGCCCTCAGATTATTTAGTGCATGATGGTCATTAATCTCAGTCTGAGCTGTCGTTAGTCAGTCTTTCTCATTTTGACATTCTGACAAAATCAAACATGTTTAATTTTATTGCAAGTTTTAGTCTTGGCTCAAACAAAAAGTGAAGTTCTCACGCTGAAATAGTGCAGGTAACCAACAGAGGCTGGAAGAGAGATGAAGCAACAAAATCCAAAATGTAAAATTTGAACACAAATACAGTTGATCTTTATGGACCACAATGATGCCGAATTCGACAAGAATACTGTTGACACTGGACACATTTTATCATGTGCTTCTAGAGTTTTGTGTTTTTGCAACACGTGAGGAACTGTTAAAATGTCACATTTCTTAAAGAGAGTTTGGTGTAATATTTTCCACCAGGAGCAGGACGGGAAATAATCTCATAAGGAATTCAGCTGTGATCTAGCAAATAGTGAACTTGCAAGATCCTCACTCTTTGCAAAATGTTATTGCTTGAAAAATGACGACAATTATGGAAATGGTTGCCAATTAACCTGATCAACTAATAAACTGATGGTTCTAATTCTTTTATACGGTGTGTATTATATAGACAGTAGTTTAAACAACCCCATTTCTGAAAAGAAATGCTGGGACACTGCATTAAATATTAATAAAAACTGAATGCAATGATTTGAAAAAATGATTTGACCTATATTCACATGAAGACAATAAGACAAAGATACATAATGATCAAACTTACAAACTTTGTAGTTTTTATGTAAATATGCACTCGTTCTAAATTTGATGTCTGCAACATGTTCCAAAAAAGTCAGGACAGGAGCTTGTTTACTTCTTTGTGGCATCAGTTTTTCTTTTAATAATAAGTGTTTGAAAACTGAGGACACCAGTTGTTGGAGCTTTTAACTTTTACTAAGACTAATGTCTGGTTTATATTGCATGTGAATAGCTTTATTGGAAATACTTTCAATAAAAGACATTTTCATGTGCTGAATACTGAATACCCCAGTGTGTGTCGTACAAGATATTCAAATCATTACATTGTGTTTTGTTTATTTATGTATTTTGTAGAATTTAAGTTGTAGAAAAAGGTTATAAACTTAGTGTCGACAGAAATGTGGTAAGCATCAGTAAAGCATCTTAAAATTTGTCAGTAGTTTCTTCGGTGACTGTATGTAAACAAAGATATTTCTGAAATTTGGTTGAGGAAATGTCCAAATAATTCTTTGCTTTTCATGTCTATAGTTTCACCTTTTTAACCTCCATTCACAAACACTGTGTGTGTGTGTGTGTGTGTGTGTGTGTGTGTGTGTGTGTGTGTGTGTGTGTGTGTGTGATTACAGCCCGGCCCGTGTCTCTGGCTCTGCCCTCCAGACCGCCCATGGTGACCTCCAGCGCTGCTTCCGTGAAGAAGAGCTCCACGCTGCCCTCCAGCTCCACAGCCAGGAACTACAGCCCAACACCGCCCCGCAGGTAAAAAATAAAAATAAATAAATAAATATTGCTGCTGCTCAGTCTGCAGACAGAACATCATCTCATGCAATAATCTAAATCTTACTTGCAATATAATAGATTGTTTTTTTTGTCATTTTTGATATTTTGAGTATTTCATTCATGAATTAACTGAGAGAAAGATCTTAATTAGCATTTGTAAATCTGTAAAACAAAAAGGTTAAAATTATTGATTGATTTCTTAATGAGGAAAACAAAAAGGCATTCCTGTCATCTCTGACAGCACGCATCATAAAACACACACAGTGTTAATGGAGTACAGCTCTGATCCAGCAGCTTAAAATGAAGCTTCAGTCTCAGATCTCAGGCTTCACTTCTCATTATTTCATGTGCTAAAGCAATCAGCAGACACCCTCCATTATCCAAGAAACAGACAGATTCCCAATAATTATTCCAAACACTCGTCTTTATTTCAAAGCAATAAAGCGAAGAATCGTTCCGCGCTCTTCCTCTCTATTACCTTTCAAATGATGCTGCCAGTAGGTAGCATTAGTCAGAAAGCATGATAGTTTGTCTCTGTGGTACCTTAATGTGCTGCTGCTATATTAGGAGTACGCTGGTATAATTGCACAGAGAGAAGTTAATCTCTGTTCACTTAAGGCTGTCTGTTCAGTGTTCGGATGAAGTGTGAAGCATCATCATCATCATCATCATCATCATCATTAGCAGCAGTGGTTCATTTCTCTCTGCTCTCATCTCACCTTTTATCTACACTAATTAATCTCTCCTCACCTCCTGTCGTTATTTCTCTCTCTCACATCGACATCCGCTTCTCTTTCTCTTTATTACTTGTTGCCTCCAGCTGCTTCTCATCCGTCCGTGGCCACATCTGTTTTCATTCAATGTCCTCTGCATGAATTTATTGCATAGATTTGAAGTAAAACACATTCAGCAGCCGGACGACCACCTCAGCGGGTCCATTATTACAGTAACACGTGCGCCGCCAAGCATTGTTCAAAACTGCAGCAGAAATATGTCATTCCAAGGAAATGTGTTTAAAATTGATGCATTAGACATTCATATTTCACCGTCTGCACCTGTGCAAATACTTTCACTCAATATGTGTAATATACATTTTTTTATACTTTTGCTGCAATTTTTATACTTTTGCTGCATTTTTAAAAAATAATTTTGCTGCATTTTTCTTTGTACAGTTTCTTTGAGTTCCTTTAAAAGTGCTTCATAAATAAAATACATTTTTATTATTAGTACTGTACTTTTCATTTCTATTATTATTATTATATAGAAGTGTAGAGTACAGTACTCTTTATATTAATATGAAAGTAATTTAAAAAAATTTTTTTTTTTAGTGAGCCTGAAGCAGCTTTGGAGCACATTAATGAAACATAATAATTTTGTCAAGAACTGAATAGGTAATTGTCAGATGTGACTGATATTTAAATGTTAATATTTAATGTTGGAATTGATTAAATAAATAAAATACAGGGCGCCCAGTAGCTCAGTGGATGGAGCGGGTGACCCATGTACAAAAGGCAGAGTCCTTGCTGGTGGCCCTTTGCTGCATGTCATCACCTCTCATGTTACATTCTGTCCTGTCAATTAAAGGCAAAACTGCCCCCCAAAAAAGATCTAAAATAGATAAATAAAAGCTCGCCTTTTTAAATAAGATACTGTTTATTTCTTTAACTAATAATTCACATTTCAGTATTTTGCTGAATTTGCATTGGACTGATCGGATTATGTAAAGTCAAATTACAACAGCTTCTTGTGTCATGGCGACACATGCAATTTGGCATCGTGGAGGAATTATTATGATTCTGATTATGGTGGCCAAATTTAAGATGGATCTGCTGAATCCTCTAATACCTCTTTTCCACCAAATCGCTCTGGTTCTCGAAGCGTCCCAAACCATTTAAAAAATGCAATATCACAGCAGAATAGTAATCTACACACACACACAAAAAAACAGTTTTTGGCTATTTCATGCCGGGACCTTATCTTAATTTTAATTTTTTTTTAATGCAAAACTTGAAGTGAACCACTGGAAATTACAAAGAGAAAAATTTAAACCACATACAGCCAGAGAGATGGTTTGCAAAGTGCAATATTTAAGTGCTATGAATTACTTAATTCATGTTTAACTTTAAATATCAAGATTTTTGATGCCATAGTGCTGACTTGAAAAAGACAAACAAACAAAAAAAAACTGGCAACAATATATATAGATGCTACCAAGACGAAGTGGTGAAAACATTTTTCATCTCACTGTAAAAGTTTAAATTCCCATCAATCTTGTTGCATCCTATTAAAAAAGTAAACTGCAATTTCCATCAATATTTCTTCATCTTAGTTAGTAGAATTTCCATTGAGATTAACAATGTGGCTTATGAATCTTAATTACAGTAATGTTAAGACTGTTAAACTAGATGCATATTGAAATAAATGTTGAAATAAAAGCTTAAAACAGAACAGCCATGAACATACATGATTTTTTCTGTTCCTCTCAGTGGTGTGAGGAGCCCACCAGGGAGTGTGAAGGACTCTAAACGGCCCACATCTGCAGCCTGTAAGAAGCCTCCAGAAGGGTGAGAAGCTGATCTTGCATTTTAATCCACAAAACAAATGCTTTTTTCTGTGTCTATCATTATGTAGCCAAGTTTAAAAATGCGCTCTCACCACTTATATCTTTAATTCCTTGCCTTTTCTCCTCTTGTTTTATAAATACCTTTTCTTTTTTTCATGTACACTTTTTGCAAACTAAGGCATATAGGCTCTTATACATTTCCACTGATTTTTGGGTGACCTGTCCAATCAAGTCAGAGTCAAATCTCTCAAATTAAATCGAAGATTCAACCTTAACGTCCCGTTTTATGTGAAAACACCTCAAACCACAGAGAAACATTCTCAAAGCCAGCACTTTAAATCCACGATGCACTTTAAAGCTGCTGCTGCTTTTATTTATTGACATGTAAGACACACTTTGCATTATCGTTACCATTATCATGATCATTATATAATTACTTATGCTTAGAGGTACTTGCCACTGTTTGATCTTGTAATTTTTTTGTAGTTTTACTGTCTTTTTTTTTTAAAAATCTTTTTCTTAATGTTTTAACTTAACTTTTATTTCATGTTTTGTTATGTTTGTGCCATAGACTGCACATACAGATCTTATATCTTATTTATGTATCTTTATATACAGTCTATTGTTTGTGCACAGCTAGCAGCCTGAGAGTAACCAAACATAATTTCATCTGCAAGGACAAAAGAAGTGTTTTATGTCTTGAATTCTGGAGGATGTTTAACTGTTCAGTCAACCTGAAACTGATTTTTTTTCTGTGTCGCTGTTTGTCTCTCCTCCTCTTTTCCTCTTCTGTTTCCATATCAAATCCTCTCTGTCTCATTATAACAGTAGCAAGTCCAAGGAGGCTGCAGTAAACGTAGGTAAGTGAGCAGCTCTCCCTGCAGTTTTTTTGTTGTTTTGTTTCTGGCATCATCCAGCCTCATAACAAGACTGTGAAATACAGCAGCTGCTGAGTCGGCCTTTGTTTAAAAAAGTGATTTAGCGAAAGCCTGACATGACAGTGGCTTTGTTTGCTGCATGTAAGTGAGATGGAGCTCTGTGTTTGTGTGTTGTTTCTGTGCAGGAATAAGGCGTGTGACACACTGCAAAGGTAGGATTCATCCCTAACAATACACATTAATACACCGTTTGGAAAAGTCAGGAGCATCATGTTTGAGCTGTTATTTTATCCTTCATTTTTTGTCACATCTCACCATGACTTGTGTGCCTTCCCCTCACCCCTTGCACCCTTTTTCTTCTTCTTCAAACCTCCTCACCACCTGACCTCCGACCTCCGCTCTCACCCTCCCCGCTGACCGACGTCACATCTCGTCTGTTCACTCACCCTCCTCACCTCATTTCACCACTTCACTTAGTGACTATGCAGATCTATCTGAGCCCCCTCGCAAGAAAGACTGGGTCTTCTGAGACCGCCAAATCCACGGCCGCGGTGCCTGCCAACAGCAGGCCCACGGCCGCTCCCAACAACCCTCAGGCGAAGGGGGGCAGCAAGCCCGAGGGGAGGAAGACGACCCCGTCGTTCACCTTAAACCTGCAGAAAACCACAACCAGCCAGAGCCCACCGCAGGAAACATCCAGCTACAAGAGCCCCCTCAAATCGCCCAGCCAGTACTTTCAGATTTGTTACTGAGGCAGGAGGATAGATTTGTTACAAATTTGTCCGTGCCATCGACCCCAAACAAATTAAAGAGCCTCAATCAACCACTTAAACAGAAACTGCAAATTAAGACTTTCTTCCAGTGTTGAAAAAAACATTAAGAAATTGATTTTAGCTCAGTCGCCAGAAGAAAATGTTGGCGTTGTATGTTTCTGCAAACCACAGTTATGTTACATTTGAGCATTTCATACATTGAAATGCTCATTTTTAAAGTGACTTAGTTCAGAATATGTGTATAAGAACTAAGTTTATAATCAGTCCAAAACTAGTCATTTTATAACTAGACAATAACAGATTATATAGTACAACAATATTAGATTTCCAGTCCCAAATGTTTCACCAAACATGAGTGTTTTTAGTGAGACTTTGACAGCATTTACATCTGTGACTGTACCACCAAAACTGAGCTATTTTTGGTGATTTTTGGCATTTCCAGCAGAAATTGTGCCATCAGAAGTGGGTTATTTTCAATGAGACATTGTGCCATAAAAAACTGTGTTTTTTAGCAAGACATCGGTCTCTTCTTCAGTGGTGACTGTGCCACCAAAACTGGCTATTTTTTACTGAGAATTTGGCTGCATTTCCTGATTCTGCCACTAAAGCTGGACGTTTTTTGGGACACATTGGCAACATTTACAGTGCGATTATGCCCCTTACTGAATGTTTTTTTAGGAGGACATCAATGGCATTTTCACCAGCGATTGTGCCAACTGCTGAGGGTGTTTTGGGAAGCGATCAGCAGCAATTGTTCTCCAACTAGGTATTTTTCAGTTAGACACCTGTGGCATTTCTACTTGCGACTGTGCCACCAACTGTTTTTTAGTGAGTCATTGTGGTATTTTCAGCAACGATTGCACACCCAAAACTGTGAAATCAGTGGCATTTTTAGCTCTGACTGTGCACCCAAAATAAGGTGTTTTAAGCAAAACATCATTTGCATTTCCAGCTGTGATTGTGGCTCCAAAACTGTGTATATTAACCCAAAACATGATATTTTCCTTCCCATAACCAAGTGGTTTTTGTGCCTATGCAGACGTCAACCACAGCTTTGTTAAAACGTAAACACAATGACACAACAATTCTGCGATTTGCAGAAACGTACAAGCCCAACATTTATTCTGACGATTGTTTTGTTAAAAACAAGGATGAGTGTACTGCCTCTACTGCAGGGATTTTCCTTTGTAGTACATTCGGACTGTTAATTTCAGGTATGTACAACATGAGCTCTTACAACATTTCAAAACACAGGTCTGAGTAAATAGAGTGTTTAATGACATGATTATTTGTTTCAAGGATAGTACAGTATGAAAGCTTTAATTTATTTTTAGCCTCCTCTGAGTCCGCAGTAGTCATAGATCCGTCTCCCACGTCTGTGTTTTGTTTCACTGAATGCCTGTGTGCACTGTAAACGTTCCCTGCGTCGCTGGCGTTTGTAAGGCGAGGATGTGTGTTTGTAGTCATCTTTGAGCGCTGACTGTTTTATGTCAATGAGTGTGTGTCACTGGGTGTCTCCTTCCTGCGTGCTGTGATGTTTTTAACAGTTTTGTAGTTAATGTTCCACTTTAACATAAATAATAAACAGTGTGTATCAAATTCAGTCCAAACGGCTCATTCTAGTTCAGGACAAATAAAAAAAACCCACTATGATCACAAATGGGATGACTTCTCTTTGTGTTATTTGCCATTAAGTGTGTGTGTGTGTGCAGGGTTGGAGTTCTGGCGCCTTATTGATCCAGCTAAATGAAGAGTACTTTATATTCCAGCAGAGATCCTGTTTCACTGTGTGCTGCGTTTTTCCTGCCGGGGTTGAGTCCAATCAGCCCCTTGGAGAGCGAGAAAAGTGCAGTCACCTCAATCAGATGCTGAAGCTTCGCTCTGACGAGGGAAACGGTCTTTTACAGAGTGACTGCAGGGAATAAATGGTCACTGAACGTTTTGATGAGCAGGAAATTGCTGTAAATCATGAGCCATGACCTTTTCAGTTGCATAAACAGTCAAATGAAGACTTGTGGAAAATGTTAAGAGTTTTGCCTGGTGCAACATTTTCCACTCCAACTGTGAGAAAAACTCCACAGCATGAGCTTTTTTTAGGATTTGATTCACTCAAATAAAGCTTGAGTCTGAAGAGTAACTTTTTTTTTAACCACTCTTTTCCCTTTTTTGTGTCTAAGTGACTGACAGTTTTTGAAAATTGGTCCAGTATTGAGCGAGTGTTAAAACGGGCTGCAATATAACCACCTGGGGCAACATGAACTGTGAATGTACGTCCACTAAAAGTTATTGTTTTTGCCACTTAGATTATTATTCTAAGTCTCTGAAAACATTATGGAAATAATCCCCACAGAGATAGACCTTCTTGTTAAAGAGTAAGATCCTTTGTTTAGCCAGAAACAGCCCCAAAATTATCATCAAACTCATCAGACTCCATTGAATAAACAGTAATTTACTTCTCTGGGAGAAAAAAAAATAAATTTATATATGTATATATATATATATATCATTATATGCACAGATGTTTGACATAGTCAAAGATGAAGGTGAGGACTTCAAATAGTCATGGGACTTTTTTCTTTGCTCACAGCATTACTGGGACACTGTGGTGATCCAGTTGTATGCCTCTAATTGGTTAATATTTATTTTGGTTGTTATAAATATGTGCAATATGTGCATTTGCCACAGGCCTTTTCATTTTGTATAACTCAAAATAATATCATTGTTTACATTCAAATAAAAAAAAACTCTAATTAAATAAATAAATATAAAATTAAAAATAAATACATAAAAACAAATAAATACATAAATAAACAGTAATTTTATCAACATAAAACAGAATCAAAATTCTAAATAAATGTCTAAAAAAATCTAAATAAATGAAAGTCTGCATATTTTCACATCAAAAGAAGTATTTTACTGCTGGCAAGGCAGTATTTTCATAAACTAGTCCGTCTTTACAGTAAAAAAGATGTAAATACTTTTGTACTTGGTCCCACATGACCAGAGAAAACAGAGAAAAAACGATGTGCCGTTTGCGTTTGCTCAAGAGGTCGGAATCCTACAACTCCCAGAATTCATCACGTCCGTGGTGGATGACGTAATGAAAGCGTCGCCGTTTTTCGGCGGGAGTCAATATGGCAGCCCGGTGATAATAAACAATCTTAACTTTCAGCTAAAAGGTAAGCTAAAATATGTTTCTAAAGACATTTTAAGCGACACAGAAACAGAATATTGGTTCATATTTTATCAGCGCTGCTTAGTTTTAACATTCGAGCTCAGTATTTTCAGCCTCCATTGTTACTAAGCAGTTAATAGTGTGATACTCGCTTTTTGTTACGAAATTCTCGAATTACAACCAAACAGGACAATAAAATATGTTTCTAAAGACATTTTTGTAAAGAAATAGGCAACACAGTTACATAATATCTGTTTATATTTGATTAACACTAAATACTTTTACAGTTTTATGTGAGTTTAAGAACGTTAACCTACTTCTACTCTTTTTGTATCCTTTATAAGGCCATTATCTGTTTGGAGACTAATAATTAGGAAAATGAACGTTAATATTTAGATTAAAAAACATGTGTCAACTTAAGGTGATATGTGTTTTTGTATTTGGTGAAAAAAATCAGTCAAATGTAAAACTGACTGCCACTTTGACTTCATACAGTTACAATTCAGTTCCACAATTTATTTATTATTATTTCAAATGTGCAATATGGTTTTTAAGGTGCAATAATTCTCTGTATCACAATATTCACTGCAATATTTGGTGCAATGTTTCTATTTCAACCACAACATTACTCTATGTGATTACTCATATATGCAGTATTCTTAAACTCTTGAATGTATCATGTCATATTCAACATGGTACACGTTTTATATTTTGTATATATTCTTATTGCTATCCTTTCTCATGTATAGATTGTTCTTATTGTAGCTTTGCACACATATTTGTGTTCTTATATTTTTGATACTTTTTTTACATACTATAATTCAAATATTTACATGCTGTGCCAGCTGTCTGCTCTTACTGTATTTCTATTTTATATTCTTATATACTGTGTTGGTGCTTATTTCTACTCGCTATTATTCTTAATGCTGACATCAGAGCGATTGTAACAAATGGAAATTTCCACCTGGGGAAAGATAATATGGTTTATAGTAGGATTTAAAGTGTCCGCCTGATGAGATTCAAGAGAAGTGGCACCAATGCAAAATTCAAGCGCTATCACTGATAAAATGATCATTTCTTCTTTCAGAGATGAAAATTTGGAAGTATAATCTGTGTTCCAGGCTATGCGTTCGAGCAGCAGCCCCAAAAGCCAGGAGATTTGAGCGGAGTGATGAGGAAGACGATCTTGGTGCTGGTAAGATAAAGAATATTTTACTGTAATTCACTTACACGTGCTATAAACACGTCATGATACAAAACTGGTGGAACCAGAGCTGATTTTTGAAACCGTGGAAAGACGGACCAATGTGTTTTTTATGTGTTTTATTTAGTGACTGTTGACTTTGAGTATGTTTTACATTGATTAGATAAAATTTAAAAAAAAAAATTTAAAAAAAAAAAAATTTAACCCTTTGAAACCTGGATTGAAATCACGCGTCTTGTGTTGCATTCAGATGTCTTGCACAAGTATATAAACCGTGAACCCTGAATTTAAAAAAAAAAAAAAAATCTTTCAAAAACATGAGAAAAAATACAATGAGAAACTTGATAAGAAATGTTATGGAAATTGCAAGAAATTGGTAGTATTAGAATATTATTTTTAAAAAAGCTCAGAAAAAAAATCCAGAAACTTCATTTTATCTTCATCATATTATTTATATTTGAAATTATTTTCACTGAATTACTATAATTTTTAAGCAGTTTTTAGGGTCATTTCTTTGTTATTTTTTTAAAAAAACAAACTTTTCTGTTTTTTTGTTGTTGTTGTTAGTGGATGTAAATTGATGGTGCATACAAGTGGTTAAATAGCAGCCTTTTGCACGCTCCTTCTCAATAATGGACCAATAAATTGTTGTTCCCATCAGTCATTTAGACACAAACACATGGCAAAATAACGCCCATTTTAAAAAAATACTGATCCTCTGCTTACTCATCGTCAGATTTTGCTGATTAGATGCATTAATCCTGATGCAGAAACCGTTTTGTTCTCGTTTGGTTATATAATATTGTGATATCTGTCACTGTGACCTTTCATAAACTTGTGAAGGATGTTGAAGTGACTCTAAGCTCCACAGTCTCAGCGCCCTCCTGTGGAGATAAAAGCCGTCAACAGGCTCATCAGAGTAATAATGTGGAAGTTAAAGTTGTAACCAGTGAATCCAGATCAGCTAAATAAAATAACAGTTTCTTCCTTTACAACGAGGACTAATTTTTTCATTATCGTCAAACTGGTGTGACCTGAAAGTGGGTCCTCAGAGGATCCCTGTGCTCTGTGGAAGTGAGGAGGACCTCTGCTGGTGTGAAGATAAAACTGCTGCAGGCTGGATTTTAATGCTTCAGATGCTTTATATTAACCCCTTGAAACCAGAGAAAATTGTTTTAAATTCTTTAAAAAACATGAGAAGAGGGTGACAAGTACCTTAACAAAAACTGGCCCTACGATTAGCAAGAAATTAGTAAAAAAAATTACAAGAAATAAAAAAAACATAAAGGAAAGAAAAGTAAAACAAACAAAAAAGATATATATTTTTCTTTTTTTCTGTTATACAATTTTAAATCTTTGATCCTGACCTGCTCTTGAAGATACGTTCATGTTCTTTTTTTAAAGAGATTTAAAGCCCAGGCTGTCCAGATGCTTTGCAATAATTTTTTTTATGCAAATAAACACATCTGTAACTGCATCATTCCAAACACTATTTACAATAACAATAAGTCCTTAACTTTGAGAAACCTCAGATGAACTGATGTCCTCCTCGGAGGTTTAACTGAGCCTGTTTGTCCTCTGTGTGTGAGAAAGCAGCAGCTGGCTGCCGCACACAGAGACAGATGTTAGCTGGTCGACAGGTGTTTGTGTGCGCCACTTACACTCTGTCTGTCCTGTAATATACAGAGTAGCATTGTGTCTACGTACTCATGAAAACTGTGGTGATGTACAGCAGATTTAAAGACAGTAAATTATCATATCATGAAATATTATGGAAACATAACAGATGTATTAAATGGAAGGAAATATACACACACACACACACACACACACACACACACACACAAACACACCATACAACAATATAATAGTATTTCTGCAGGGTCTTAAGGGCTTAAAGTATTTGTGGTAATCATAGTATTTCATATCCAATCATATATTCCTGTGAGGCTTTTAATTGTTTTGCAGATGGATCAAGGGCTAGGTTTCATTTCAACATTTTTTTTCACAAAATTAAAGACATGTCAACAGTGCATTTAATTTTGTAAAGATAAGATTACATTTTATTTATCCAGGGAGGAAATTACTGCAGCAATTGCAATACAAAGTCAGATACAAATTGTGCAATATGCAAGGACTAAAATAACATGGCAGAAAAAGAAAATGGATAGCAATTATAATACACAATATATGGAAAACATAAAACTAAATATAAACTAGGTAACAGTAAGGTGCAGAATACATGAACTAGCATGCAGTAATGTTCAAAATATAAAATGTACAATATTAAATAGGTGCAAGTTATTATAATTTAATTATTATTTTTTGGGGGGGTGGCAAAAAAATAAATATGATACAATATTTTTATTGAAGTTTTGACAACAAAAAAATGCAGAAATGATTGAAAATTCAAGAACTGATTTTGGACGTATAAGAAGAGTAATTTGATTGTGTTGAACCACCATCACTCGGAAAGTGAAAAAAAGGAGTTGACTGAAAAGATGAAGTTATATGGATAACATAAAAGTATTACACCTGCCTTTAAAAAAAAATATTATTTTTAATTAACTATTTATTGTCATTTTTCATTTTATTTATTTTTTAAAATCTTTTTTGTTGTTTTTTTGGTTTCTTTTTGTTCGTGTTTGGGAGTGTGTGACTGTGTGGATGGGGATGTATATTTATATATCGATGTGCAGATTTTCTAACACCACCTCCTCTAATAAAGAACAGTCCCTTATAGTTGCAGTGTGCGTTTGTTTTTGATACCTGCCTGCACGGTAGCTGCATAACCAGACCGAGGGCGCTACTGTGCAGCAAAACCAGCAAGACTTGAATATCTCAGCACCTCTCTCTCTGTCTCTCTCTCTCAGCCTCCCAGCGGTTGAAGGGAGGAAAAGATGGCACCTCAGCAGCCGCTGTCAGCCACTCCGCCCGGCTCCTCGTCCTGCGGACAGCGGCGTGCTTCCCTCTGAAATGGCCTCGACCGAACCACCAGCCGCCTGACGAGACCCCGCAGAACATTTTTACTTGTATTTTTTCAAAGACAGACCTGAAAACTGTGCGCATCCGTGTAGCATTTCTCCACACCCTGTCGCCTTTTTCCCCTCAACCCGCAACATCTGCACACCCAGCCGGCTGCAGGCTCCGCGGGAAGCGTCGCTGTTTTCACTCCAACACCCAGAGCTGCTGCTGGATCGTTTTTTAACTAAAACTCAAGGACAAATCAGTGACAGGAGCCACCATTCAGACGCACAGCGGAGGAAGATGAGGTAAGCATGCGTTGCTCTTTTGCTGCACAGACTGCTGTGATTGTGCCGCGCGTTATTATGGGATATTAAAGGATATAGCGAGATAAGCCCAAACATCCTATTAGCGGACATACTGTTGGTTTCATTGGCGCAGTTTGATTCAAAGGCCTGTCATGTGCACGCCACCGCAGCACAAAAAGGTGTATCACTGGGAGCACGCGCCTGTATTGACCGGCGGGTCACCTGTTGGCCGACAGAAATGTGAACCTTTAAGAGGAGCTGCTCTCACGTTAAAAACACAGCGCGAGGACGCGAGACGAAGCATCTCTGACTCCCAAGCTCGCTCTGTGATGTGTCACGTGGAGGTTGTCTGCAGAGAAAAAAAGAGGTGTTGTCATGGAAACCGGTCTACACGTGCACAGCTATGATGCCTAATTGCCACACATATCTGATCATTAGATAAAAAGCATGTGTTTGATCTTTTTTTTTGGGTCATGCATACCTATGTATGCGCACTATGAAACCCCACATGCACGCGCGCACACACCTTCCCAGCTGAGAGCCAATCAGCTGAGAGTGCTTATTACGCGCATCCAGACACAGCTGTCTCACGGATGCAAAAACAAGTTTTACTGGCTGGCTGTAGGAGCCAATCAGGTGAGATGTTACTGGAAGCCGGGCAGCCAATCAGCTGGCAGCCTGCTGCTACACAGATGTGGGTGGGGCGCGAGCACTTGGCACAGGTTCACCATGAGCAGGAGGAAACCCAGAGCTGCCTCTAATTGCTGTTGGCTTTGAAATGTGTGTGTGCCCCAAGGTCAGAGTGGGATTTTGCCACCAGCATGCTGGAGGTCAGTGTCTCTTTTAACAAGCTCCCCCTCAGACTCACACTGTGTTTATCTGCTGTCTGTGCTGTCCTCTCTGCTCTGTCTGTGCTGTCCTCTCTGCTCTGTCTGCACTGTCCTCTGTCCTCTCAGCTCTGTCTGTGCTGTCCTCTCTGCTCTGTCTGCACTGTCCTCTGCTCTGTCTGTCTGTGCTGTCCTCTCAGCTCTGTCTGTGCTGTCCTCTCTGCTCTGTCTGCACTGTCCTCTGTCCTCTCAGCTCTGTCTGTGCTGTCCTCTCGCTCTCTGTCTGTCTGTCAGCTCTGTCCTCTCAGCTCTGTCTGTACTGATGGTACCAATTCATGCATGGATTCATGCCTGTGGGCAGAGCTTTTTATCCTCATGCATGTTAGTTTTTTTTGGCCTGCTGTGTGAAAGATAGTAGTACATTACACAAATGTGCATAATGCATACATTTTAGTAAGATTATGTATTATATGTATATTTATTTTCATTTTGTATTTTGATTGTGTATTTTAATCTTGGAGCTCAGCACCCATATAAGTCTAAAATACATAATGTAAACAAAATTGTTACATTCATACTATTATGTGCAAAAAATGCGCAACTGACACCTATTAAAACTGCATTTTTTTTAACCCAATGCCAGCAAAGCATCGAAACATGCTTTGTGTTATTTCTGGGTGTCATTCTGGGCTTTTGCCTTTGAATTTGTCATTTTTACTATATTTCACCAGATTACTTAATTTTTTTTCCTACAATATTTGGCATATGGAAAAAAATACATGCTATTTTCCACTGATGCACTGTCACCATTAATGTTTTTGCAAAACATTGACATATCCCAGGCTGTAATAATAATAATAATAATAATAATAATAATAATAAAAAACATAATTCTTAAAAAAAACAAACTAAAAACATAGTGCCATCATTATAAAAACCTGACATTTAAAGGGTTAGAATTCTGAAAATTAATAAATATTTGATGTTTATGAATAGGACTGATGTTGGTTAAGAAAGTTAATGAAAGTAGAAAATAATATTAATGTATAATATTTATTAAAGCTTAATTTTGAAAAGCACATTTTGTGCTCAGAACGATATATGTGTGTGTGTGTGTGTAATATTAAAGTGGGCCCTATGGTGACCCCTGATATATTTAATATAAATATACAAGTGACATGTTTTTTGTATATTTTGCATCATATTCAGTGAAAAAAATAACGATAGAGGACAACTGATAAACTGCACTACATCCTAATTTCCATAGTAAACTGTATTTTTCCATTTAGTGAATTAGAAACTGTTTTGTACCAACAGAAAACAATTAAAAAACATAGTTTTCTGAGCTGTTTTACCACCATCCACTGTCCTATTTTTATTTTTTTTTAGGTACGAGTGAATCCTTCATTTCCTTCGTGCATTGCATTATGGGGCAATAGTGTGGATCAACTTATATCACGGACTATTTCAGTATAGTTTAATTTGCCACTTGAAAAATAACTACTTAGAACTACAGCAGTATAAATGGGATTTTGGCACAGGAGCTTTCATTAGATGTAAAATACCCTGACAAGCTGTCTGCTGGTACACGAGTTATTTTAGGTTTTGTCTGACAGCCACTTAGATGCTCAGCTGTGATTTAGTGAATCTGTGCTTTGCGGCGGTGCTCTGTAGGTGGCAACACAGACTGTGACTCACCACTTCATACAGTTTGTTGCGGCCCAGCCGGGTGCGTGTGAGCGTGTCTCTTCCTGCCGTTGTGTGTGTGGTCCGTTTGCATCTTCCTGTTTGTATATTGATGAGTGTGACAGTGTGTGTTTGGTCCAGCGTCTCTGCTGTCCTACTATAGTTATGCATGTTAGTAGGACACAAATGGTCGTTTAGCGCTGTGATCTAATGAGCATTGATCTCAGTGTGTGAGCTGCGCTTCAAACATACATCACTGAAGGTCAGATAAGCTGCAGCATCAAGAGAAACTGCAGAAACTGAGCTGTTTTGGAGTGTTTTTAAAGGTCACAGGTCAGCGCTGCGGTTTGTTGGTTTTTTATTTGCAGGTTTTGTATGCAACAGTCAGAGCACTGATATGGCAGCAAACCACTATTTGCTGTGTAAACACCCCAGCATGTAAAAGGCCCTGTCACCTCTCCTAGTTACGACAAGACAAACAGACTTTGTGGTGGTTTTGTGTCTCTTTTTAGTCGTTTTGTGTCTTTTTTGTTCGGTTAGTGCACTTTTAAAGATCGGCGTCACAAAGTCCTTCGAGAAGGCAGCAAATCAAGTTTTGTAAAAGAATACAGATAAATATAAATTTAAGAAAGACTATTTGGGGCATAAGAATCAGTACACTGAGGATGTGCTTTTAGTGGTCCATCATCTGAACATTGTGTTTTCGTCACAGCAGATCCACGTCAATAACGTCCGTCGTCACATCATCACAGAGCTGACGAGAAGCGCAGTCGGATTCTCTAAACACTGCGGTCGTCTTTTCCTAAGTCCTTATGAATTCTGCTTCACGTGTCCTTGGAAAAGACAATATTTGGATTTTTTGACTGCAGCCAATGTGTAACGAAACTTAATCCATGTAGAAATAGATCTCTGGTTCTCTCTCATTTTTGTGAAAAGTGCTGGATTTGATTTATGAACGCACCCATAGTCAAGTATCTGCTAGCAAGGAAATCAAATTTTAAAAAATGTAATTTGTCACACATTACTCAGAGTAGTTTGGTTTGTTGTTTAAACAGAAAATGAGCAGCCATATTTCACGTATTACGTTGTTTGAATTTGGTCATAAAATCAACCAAGCTTGATGGATCTCCATCTAATCCTGTTTGGGTTTTTCCTTTTTCAATAACTGAGGGAGCAGAAAGCCTAAAACCAGCACAGCTGCAGTATCTGTTTCTCATTTGTTGAAGATTAGACACATTAGTTTGGATTATCTCCAGCTGTGACAGGCTGAAGGTGCTGTCAGTCTCTGGAGGAAAATGCTGGGACAGTAAAGCCGGGTTGGTGGTTGCAGTCCGGGATTTGGGTTGAAGGACTGATCACAGGCTCGATGGAGCCTGAATGTCTGATTCCTCTTATCTTACAGTTTCCACCCTCTCTCCTGCATATTGATTAATAGACTGTAAAGACAGCATCCTTGTTTCTGTGTTCGTCTGCTGCTCCGACACGACCAATAACTCAATGTTTGCACTCAGCCCAAAGCACCGCTGTATTACATCTGCAGTACATCTTCACAGAGCTGTTAGCAGAGCTGTGCACTCCTGCTCTTCTTTTATTGATCAATCATTTAAGTCCTTTAAGTTGTATGTGAAATTTCTGGGCTTCTAAAACTGTTGATCAGAAAAAAAACAAGCATTTTTGAAGTCCCACTGCTTCTACCGAACATGCAACATTTCTCACATCTGACTGTTTAAAGGACAAAGAATTACCAATATTTATTTTAGTCTCTAACATGAAGCTTAAAAACCCTCTCAGGAGTGGGACTATTGGCATTTAATTTTGCGATTGCATTGGTGGTTAATTAATCTTAATTTTATCTTACAATTTGTTTTTATTGACTTTGTGTTGCCATTCTCATGAGACTGAATAATTCAGATTTGACATTTCATATAGAAACTGATCATAATCAATAGGTTTAGGCAGAAATCTGGGAAAGCCTCAGAGCTGGCGACCACTGAAACTCGTTTATTTTGGGATTTTTGCCCAATGACGCCAAAATTAAACTGCCTACCCGAGCTTTATCTTTCAGTTTAGACAAGCGACTGGCTGTGATGTGCTGTAAATAACTGCACAGAAAAGATGTTACGTACATATCCTGTAACTAACTTTGTGCATGTGCTTGTGAGCAATCATAAAGTGTGACAGCAGGATTGATGTGTGGCTCCGCCTGCGGCCTCAGCCTGTCCACGGTGGCCTCCCACCATCGCCACTAAACCTCCATCATGCGTGGATGGGAGTGTTTCATTATGCTGGGAAAGTGAAGTGTGGGCGTTTATCGATCCGGCATCGTCACCGCTGGCTGATGTGTATTGACAGGAGCGGTTGGTGGTATGTGTGTGACCCATATGAACACCAACATTAATAGTAACTGTGTGCCGAATTAATGCGAGACAAGGGCGAACACATAGAGGTGAAAGTGGCTCACTCAGACCAATATGCAGGCTAATGTAAATGCAGAGAAGTGTGAAAGCGAATGTGTGATTTCTTATTGTTGTGAGAGGAACTTAAGCTTCAAAGAGAGGGGGATAACTCGGGCATTTCCATAATACAGCGACGATGTAAACCAATATTGTGTGCATCTGGTGCCTACCCTGAAATAAATCAAAATGTCTCGGTTTATGGTTTTTAATGCCCTGCTGTACCAAAGAGTCCTGACTAAAAGACGAGGTCGGATTTCTCCCTCAGCGCAGCTGTGTGCTTTGAAGTCACACAGGTGTGTCCTCTTGATTACACCCCCGTTACTAAGTTAAAACCTGAAAGCTGAGGTATTTCTTCCATATTTTCTTCCAGAGATGTTGAAAACTCGGACTAATTTTCAGCTGCAGGCTATTAGGGAAGCATTTATCTCTTGTTTGCGCAACATGATCAGCACTGGAATGCTTTTTAACTCGTCAATAATCCTAAAAAAACAATGTTATAAGGCTTCATAACCATTAAAACACCACCAGGTGAATATTTAAAGCTGCTATGATAATTATGTATATGTGAAAAGAGTCACACGTGACGACAAAAAATTCTGGTTCCCTTCAGCTTTATGGAGCATTTTAACACATTTGTTGTTGCTATTGTTTTGGTTTTACAGAAACTTTGCTATTTTAGTTACATCAGCCTCATGTCGACACACAACAGGCAAATTAAGGCTCAAAACCTGCTGACGACAGGGGTGTAAGAAAATATCTATACACAGTCGCAGTGTTATGTTTTATGATACTGTAGATCAGATATGGTACCAAAGATTGTCAAAAACAATCAAATATATATAAATTTGTACTTAATTCATTAATTAATAATTTGCATGCAAAGATTCATGGCAGTGGTTTATTTTGTGCTGTGTTTATACCCCGACCACTAAATAGCAGTGTCTTAATCTTTGTCTTTCATTTTTTCAAGACGTTTGTCCATATTAGTTATAGGACAGATTAAGTGTGACAGTGGAAGAGAGAGACGGGATGAGATGCAGTAAAGGGCCAGTGATTTTTTTTTTTTTATTTAGCCGTACAAAATGTCGTTATTTTCAGTAACAGTCAATCCCCAGCTGCAAGAACGCTGCTAACATAGGCCTACATGTAGCTACATGCTAATCTAAGGAAAACATGTAAATTTGGTTGCTGATGTTGTTAATTTCTGGCTTTTTTTTTGGGATTGTGGACAGAGACAGGCAAGTGGTTTTTGATCTTTTTAACATTTTAACATTTTCGAGTATGAACCTGAAAATGAACACAATAGGTCCCCTTTAAGGTAATAAAAAGACTGTAATCTTGCTTAAATACTGAAAAATTGATTTCTGTGCAGCCTAAGATTGTGTACTGGAAAAAAATGCAGCCGCTGAACATAATCAAAGGATCAACTAGGTTTCGGTTTTATAGTAAATAAACATAAGGTTGAGTCTTTCCACTAAAAGCTGCAGAGAACTGTGATGCTTTTATTAGCTGTCAACAATTTCTCATTCATTTTGCACTTGCCAGCTACGCTGAAAGCCGATTTCTATGAAAAATATTTGGTTAATGGGGCAGAAACAAAAACTCACAGACGTCTGTTGACTGCGTTTGAGTGCTGAAAGTTCAGCAGCTTGTTGTTTTAGTGGCACGGGGAATATTAATGGACTTGCATATATTTATATATTGCAGAAGCGTACAGATTGCACCGCAGCGCCTGTGCGCGAAGCTGCAGCCACATCACGTCATCTGTGAGTAATAAAAACTGCCACATTTGTCATAATGCAGTTGGACAACACAAAATGGAGCGGGACGTCACACGCTGTGATACATCCGGTGTCAGGTGTGAGGTCACGTGTCCTGTCTCTGTGGTGAATCTGTATAAAAACACAGTGCATTCTGGGTGACAGCAGTGTGGTTTATGAGTCATAATTATGCACACTAAGGCGTCACAAGGCGGAGCGCTGGCGCTGATACGCACAGATGTGTGTGTGTGTGTGTGTGTGTGTGTGTGTGTGTGTGTGTGTGTGTGTGTGTGTGTGTGTGTGTGTGTGTGTGTTTAAGAGAGAGAGGTAATCAAATCTTTGTGAATGAGAGGGAAATCACCCCTTCCCCCCCTCAGCATCTCCTCCGCCAGCTCCCATTGGTGTGTGGCGTAATTAAAATGATCGGCTCATGTGAGTCAGACAGCGAGTGTGTGTGTATTTGTTTGCAGCTGAAATTCGACCCCCCCCCGGGCCCCGGGAGGATGAGCTAGTGTGAGTTAACTGAGAAGACAGGAAACGCCGGAGATCTTTAACCTCCTCTCTGTCACACCTCTCACACTCATTTAATCGCGTTTCTTTCTCCAGCTCACTTCAGCTTGTGTAGCGTGACTGCTTACAGGTGGATTGTGGGTGTTTGTGGGGATGAAGAGACTGAGAAGTCAGATTGGATTAAAGAGAACAACATGTGACCGGATCGCTGTATTTGGACAGTGACACGTTGCTTTGTCGTTCTGACTCCAGCTCTTTGGATTAGACATGAAACAATGGCAGCGAGGTGAAAGGGGCTTGACTCAGCTTTAATTTGAGGGTTTTTAGATCTATGTTGGGCGAACTGTGCAGAATTAAACCGCCTTTGTTTTACTCCACTGTTGTCCATCTGTTTTAGGCTCCTCATGTGTTTTAATGAGCAAAATAAATTAAAGGTCAGGTGTTCATTTGCGTTTTTTGATGTGTCTCAATCATCACGAGGCCGAAAAATATGAATAAATTAATCTCAGAGACGTTAGTGCCGGACGATTAATCTGAGGGGCCTTTTACACGACAAAGGTGCCTGCATGAAATGTGAAGCTTTTGTTGTGGTTTGGCCTTTTGTCACACAAAAATGGTGATTTGGGGGCCTGAAAACACAAATTTTTCAAACTGAGTTCCAAAGGGTAATTTTTTAAAAACGCCACTCCTTCTTCATCTCTCTCCGTGTGAACTGGCAGTGCTCGGATCCCGTGAGAACGGTGACGTTAAGGCCAAACTTCATGCATGCTCATTACATTTCAGCACAACAGTAACAACAATGGCGGATTACTGAGCTGAGTTTGTGCTGCTGACTCTGCTGAGTTCATTAACGCTCCTCCAGCGAAGTGTAGCTTTGCTGCACCACAACTGTGATCAGCGTGTTTATTGTCACGGCTCTGTAGAAGAACGCCGTCGTGTGCAGGCTCGTGGTGTTCATCCATCGTGTGTCATTACAAAGTTACACCACCAGTTACAGGCCTGACGTGCATACTACAGCGTTTTTGGTTGTTTTGCAGATCAGTGTATATGAGAATCATTTTCACAATGTTATTATATGAAAATAGATTTTTTTTTAAACTCAAAGGAAAGACTTTTATATTTAGTCGGTTGTTCCCATCTAAACGTGGCCTGAGTGTTTATTTGCACTGGCTGAGAACAGTCACACTGCAGCTATTCATGCAGAGGAAAACCTCTTAAAATACTCTTCGAGGTTCACCAAAGAAGTAACTCCCTGATATGACTAAAGCATTAAGTTTACAGTTTGCAAGTTATTAAGTAAATGAGGCAGTAACCTGCAGCAGAGAGACAGGAGGAGAATACAGGAGATAAACCGAACAGCTCAGAGTCCAAGAACCAAATTAAACCTTATTTTTCAAATTGTGGTTAAACATCTACACGTTTCCCAAATGTCACTTTTTCCCACAGTTTTGCGTCAGCAGCAACAATTTTTTCGCCATGATTGCATTGTACGATTCACCCAAAAGCTCCGTCACTTCCTCCTTGTCTGTCCTCTCTCTAGCTGTGTCCGAAACCGTCCCCTATCACGGATATAGTGCGCTATATAGTGTGTTCGCCCTTTTGTGGTTCATATAATGCACTTTAAAATGCCCACAATGCACAGCAAATTTGAGTGTACATGTGATGTACGCTACATTCAACTCCCGTCTACCACAATGCAATGCGGTGGTGTATTTTCGGGGTGAAAAAATTCCAATGTAGTGTCCGAAATCTCGTTTGGTTAGTCCCTATATAGCGCACTAATACACACTACATAGTGAATAGTGAGTGAGTGAATGAGAGGACGGTTTCGAACACAGCTTCTCTCTCGCTGCTGCGCGCGCGCACACACACACACACACACACACACACACACACACACACACACACACACACACACGCACACACACTCATCATGCTGTGTGTCATAGAGAAGGCCATCCCTCCTGCTGTATGCTAATAGCCAGGTTGTTACAGTAGCACTTAGTTACTCTCTGCCCTACAATAACACACACACACACACACACACACACACACACACACACACACACACACACACACACACAGCAGTAACGGTGTGTAGCTTCGAGGATTAGAGTACAATCTGCTGTGGGGGTCTAACCTGAGACAGAGGTGGGGGATGGGTGTGTACTGTAAGTGGAGGCTGTACGTCCTTTCACCCTTCCTGTTCTGCCTCTCCTCCTCTCCTCCTCTCCTCCTCTCCCCATCCTTCTCTCTCCTGTTTCCCTCCTCCCCCTCCTGCCCTCCTCCTGACTCCCTCTGTGTCCCTCTCAGCAGTTTATCTCCATCCCATCCTGGCATTTAACTCTCTCTACCTGTCCGTCCATCTGTCTGCTCCTCTCTCCTCCTCCCTCATCCGTTTGTTGTAAAATCGTTCCTGCTCTCTTCTCCATGTGTGACCTCTGATCTGTCAGTCTGCTGCATGTTTTTTTTCTTTTCCTTTGTTTTTCCTCTTGTGCTCAATTTTTCTTGTGCTTTCTGCTCACGGCTTCAGTTTCTCCACCGCCCGGATGGCGAAGGCTAGTCTGGTGTTCGTTGTGGCAACTGAAATATGATGTTTGGTTTTTTTTCACTTAAATCTAGGGCTTTTGCAGTTAATCATATTTTGGCTTCCCTTGATTTTCAAAACAAGATAATTGAGATAAAACGATTTTGTGCAGTATGATGAGGTTTACAGCGTTGTTCCTGTTTTGTCTTTTATTTTGTAAATCAAGCGCACCCTTTCCCAGTGCTCTTAAATTATACTAATTGGGTTAGTTTTTAATAGTATGTGAATGTGAACAAACTACAGTAAATGTGCAAGATTTCACTTTTACTGTTTTCCAGTTAAATTGTATTTAAAGTTAAATGACATCCAGCATTAAAAATAAACACCAGAGTTAATGTTCAATAACTGCATGATGTTCTGAGAGCCAGTGAGTAATCATGTTAAATAATCGTTAAATAATCGTGATTTCAGCATCAATCAAAGTAATCGTGATTATTATTTTTGCCATAATCGAGCGGCTCTTCTGTAATCTTTATCAACACAAATATTTTTGACATTGACACGTCAGTTATGACAGAATGAAAAAGACAAAAACTAACAAAACAAAAGCTGCTTGGGTGCATAATCATTTTTTCATCCAAGATTAGTGTGTCTCTTGATTATTTTTCCACCCCGGTGTCTTGTATTCAGTCCATTTTTCAAATTTTTCTTGTAGTCTCTGTTTGTGTGCCAATTTTTGCAACCATTGTTATCCATTGCGCCTTCGTTGGTGGCGTTTCCTTACCCCAGCTCCTAGTGAGAGCTCTCTCGCTTGTTACTTGCAGTGTTTTGATCAAATATCCATCACTGGGAATAACATTTTCTTCAGAGTTTACATAGATAAAGCACCAAACTATTGTTAGGGACCTCATATCCTAGTATTTGCTTTAGTTCCTTACATACCATTTCTCAAAATACAATTATTTTCTGACATTTCCAAACAGATGGTTCTCTTGAACAGAAACAGAGAAAGGATGAGAGAAACAATTTAATGCTTTAATAAATGAAAGTGTATCCCAGTGTGCAGCCTCAGTCAGTAAATCTCAGTAAGAGTTTAGAGGAAAGGGATGCTGCTGCCCATGGTGTGCTAAAGTTTAATTTGGAAAGATTGTAATTTATTGATTTAACTGTCGTGTTTACAGTCTGTGTGGATTCACGCTGGCCACACTGGAGTTTTATGAAGCTTATAAATCGAGTGGAAACTCCACAATAAAGCCACACATGAAAAAAAACAACTTTCCTCTTAACAAGTGATTCAGTGTTCAATGTCAAGCTTTTGGGACCGTCCTCCCCGAGGAAGACAAAAAATCTGTTCATTTACAGTGCTTTTTTTTAAGAGGCAGACACACATGCCACAGATGTAATTGTTTGAAGAAAGATGATTTTAGGCCTCAGTGGCTTAATACTGGAATCCATATTAACAGTCCAATAATGGCCTGCATTGATGTTTTGGGGGTCAGGGACGGCAGTTACCGCTGATGAAATAGTTGCTTGTGTGCTGGTGTAAAACAACTACTGCGACATTTGGGATGCTTCATGACATCCCAAAAAAGAGTGCTCTACCTTGTGTAATTCAATTAAGTAGGAATGTACTTTTTTGTTTCATTTCAGTGAAACAGTTTTGCTCTCAGGTCAGGAGCAGTAAATGAAATTAATCAAACCTGTAGGTGTGACGTCAGGAAACAAGACACGCTAAAAAACACACTAGAGCCCGGCACTGGACTGTTTTCTTAATGTCACTGTTGCCCGCTCCCGCTGAATCCGACCATTTCCTCCCGTTCCTGCACTTTGTGTGTTTTTACAAAGTTGATGTATTTGTTTTAACCCTAATCTGCAAAAAATAACTCGCATGCAGAGATATAATATTTCAACTGTGCGGCTCTCCTAGACTTTCCAAATGTTGTGGGATTGAATTGATCAGTTTCTGATAGTGAATTACGTAATTTTGCGGGAGGTCGTGACACTCAGTACAATCCTTGGTCGTGACGGAGGAGGCTGCAGTGAGTGGAGCCTGTGACATAAACACGAGCCTAACTACGGGGCTGTTTACATGGCAACGGTTCGTGCATAAACTTTTGTTGCGGTTTGGCCTTTCTTTCTTATGACAGCGGCATTTTGGGGGGCCTGAAAACGCAAACTTTTGAAACCAGATTCCAGAGTGTAATCTTTTGAAAACGCAGCCCCTTCTGTTGTCGTGTAAGCTGGCGACCTGCGTATCCTGTGAGAACGGAGACATCTCAGCCGCACTGTTCTTCTGTGGTGTGTCATTACAAAGTTACACCGCCAACCAAGTCATGCACGCTACAGCGTTTTGTGTTGTTTTTGCAGATCCGTGTACACAAGGATCAATCTCACAATGTTATCATATGAACGCTGACAAACACAACACTAGGAACACTATTCAGTTTTTAGTCGGGCCGTTCTTGTCTAAACGTTGGCTTAACTCGGATATGATTGTCATGCACGCTATATTTAAACTCTGATGATGTCATCACGGTTGTCTCGACAGAGACATCTGAAAGACATTGAAAGGCTTCGGTTTTGACATTCTTTTTAAAATCTCTCTTTTGCAAATCTCCCTAACTTTGTAAAAGTGCAGAGCTAAATCTCTGGAGTACCCCTTTAAATCTGCGCTTAAACTGAGCTGTAATGATGCCTCATTGGTGTGAGAAGGCTACATGATGCAACTCCTTGTAAGCAGACATTTGCATGTGGCTTGAAGTAAATATGTTTCATCCAGAGTCAGGCAAATATGTGCACTAATAACACATGGACATAAAAGAAGAGGACACAGACTAAATTTTTATTGGCACAAAGAATTGTGTCCAAACACTTGTCAGCAGACGAGCAAACAGAACTAAATTGCTGTCAAATTGCAATGTCCACCACCGTCCACACCGATTACAGAGCAAACCGTGTCATCCAACTGCTCTGTCGCCGGTCCAATCAATGAAATTGCCTGCTGGCAGGATGCAGCAGGACAGATGTGGGTGATGTGGGCTGCACCAGAAAGAGCCTATGGGTGGGATATTTTCTGGGATGTCAGAGGATGTACAGTAAATATGGGAGGGATTTATTGGTTACTGGCAGGTCGCTGTGAAGTGGAACCCAGAAGATTAGTGTTACAGCCACACACCACTCACTGTATGTAAATTATAATCTAAATGCATCTGGACAGACAGAGCGAGGGGATATTAAAGGGGCAAATGTTGGTATATTGCACAGAAAATTCAGATGCTTATTGTTTGTTTCACTGATGTACACGTTGACCCTTATTCCAGTGATGCACTATTACATTTTAGAGCTTATGCACATGTAAATGCATCTTCAGATATATTTTTCTTACATATTATGGGACAAGGGCTCCTGGGCACAGATATGCAAAGGGCCCCACCACCGCTCCTGCAGGAGTGAAAGACACAGACTTTGTGGTGGTTTTGCGTCTCTTTGTAGTTATTTTGTGTTTTATAAAGGCAACATTGTGTCTCATTGAGGTTTTTATCTTATCTATTTATCATATCTATCTTTTTGTGGTCGCTTTGGTCTTTTTGAGGTATCTTGTGTCTTCTTTTGTTGTCTTTGTGTGTCTCCTTTTGGTTGGTTTGTGTATTCTTGTACTCTTTTGGTCATTTTTGAGGTAATTTGTCATCGTTGAGTGTGTCTTTGTGGTTGTTTTGTGTCACTTTGTAATTGTTTGGGTCTGTTTAAGGTAATAGTTTTGTCCCTTTGAGGTTAATTTGTGTCTCCTTTAGGTTTTTTGTGTGTAATTGAGGTAATTGAGTGTCCCTTTTAGATAACTTTGTGTCTTATTGAGGTAATTTGTGCCTTTTTGAGATTTTTTTGTGTCTTACTGAGCTAATTTTGTATCTTATTGAGGTTACGTTGTCATATTGAGGTATTTTGTTTCTTACTGAGGTCGTTCTATGTCTCTTTGTTCATTTTTTGTTGCTTTGTAGTCATTTTGTGTCTCTGTAGATTTCTTTTTTTGGCCAGTTTTTGTTGTTATTTCATGTCTCTTTGCAGTTCCTTTGTATGACTTTTGGTCATTTTGACTGTCTTCCCGGTTTGTACGTCTAAATTTGACATTTCACATTTTGCAGGTGAAGGCGAGGGGGGCCCCTCACACTTTGGGCCCTTGGGTTTGTTTCCAGTAGGCCCATTCAGTAACCCATCTATCTATCTTTGTGTAGTATACTTTAATTGCATACAGTCAGTTGAGCCTCAAGTTCAAACAAAGGGTTGTATTTCTTTTTCTCCACCTGTGTCCCTTCCTGTTAAAGAACATCCAGTAAAAGCTGTCAGATCACAGTGGGTGTGTGTGTGTGTGTGTGTGTGTGTGTGTGTGTGTGTGTGTGTGTGTGTGTGTGTGTGTGTGTGTGTGTTGTGTGACTGTGTTGCATCCAGAGCTCCACCCAAGCCCGGCATGCCAACTCATATCATGTGCGAGAAAAGACGGGAGCCATCAGATGAATTAAAATCTGTTGCTCCTCCTTCTCCTCCCCTCCATGCGGGCTTACGCATCCTGGCCTCGGCCAATCGGGCGGCCAGGAGAGGAGAGCAGTAAGAGGGGGGGAGGAAGGAGGAGAAGGAGGGGCAGGACCAGCAGCCTCCGGGGCTGGCGGCCCATCGTTCTTGTCACAGCTGGGAGGGGAGGATGGGAGGAGGAGGAGGAGGAGGGGGGATGGAGAGGGAGGAGGTAATCCAATGAGACACAGAGAGGAGAGGCAGTGCGAGGGCAACGCCTCACAGCACCGGGAATCTCTCTCTATCTCCATCTCTCTCTCTCTCTCTCTCTCTCTCTCTTTTTCCCCCTCCTCTGTCTCTGAAGCGTAAAAAAACCACAGGACTCTTCATCTCTCATTCAGTCTCCTCTGTATGTGGCTGAGAGCTGCTGCCACATTTTTAAACCTCTCTTTTCTCCCCACATTCCAGTTTCTCCTAATTCAGCTTCTCCACCTGCTGAAGGATGAATTGATGACCACAAATTGGGATTATATTTTTCCTGCAGCATCTTTTTCCGGAGTCATCTTTGTGCTCACAGCTGCTGGCACTGTACACTGGCTGCTTGTGGGGAAATAGGTTAGTGTGCCTGTTTGGTGCCGGGCAGCAGAGGTGATTGAATGTGTTGTGTACGGAGGAGGTGAAGAAGAGGGGGATGCCTTCCTGGCGGTAGCGCTCTGCAGGAGAAGGTGACTGGGGATGCTGGCGCTGAACTCCGACCTTTAGCGAAAGTGTCGGCGAGGATATTCAGGACAAACAAAGGAAGAAGCAACAAATAGGGACGCTTTTTTCTCTCCATTTTTTGTAGTCGTGGAGCAGGGCTGACCTGTGTGTCTGCTGTGACATCATGGACATCAACCTTCAGTCCCACCGGTTTTACTTCCCCCAGATCTACTGTGCTGAACCGGGGGCGCAGCCGCAGCTCACTGAGTTCAAAGTCAGGTAGGCATGAAGGGTGGGAAAGGCGTTTTAGGATCTGAATGGTGGAGACACCCAGCTGTGATGTCACCATTTGCTTTTGTCTGAATCAGGTGCCTTTCAGATCCACCCAAAATGAAGCATCATGATCGCCTTTTGCATAAGACCCCCAGCTGCCGCTGCTGCACATGAAGCGTTTCAGTGTACGATGAGTGCTGCTGTGAGCCGCTGCTTGCCCTTGCAGGGGGATGGGGCTGCATGCTAATGTGTTAGCTAGCTGTGCAGAAAAGTGTTATGCTCCTGGGAGAAGCAGAGGGCATTGATGGCCTGTGGAGGAGCTTGCCAAGTTTGGACAGAGGCGGTGACAGTGCCGCAGTTGTGTTACATTTGCCACCCTGGGCCCCGCGGCCGCTGTAGCCCTCTTGTCTGCTGCCTCTGTGGCTCTTTTGTTCTCTGCCTCTCTCTTTCTTTTTCTCCAATCAACACCCAAAGTGCTCAGAGTGGCTTGTTGCGTCCACGGCCGACGCCTGCTCGTCATGGTCGCAGAGCGCGCAAAGACGCATGCTCAGAAATGCAACAGCTTCCCTGCTCTTTGTCTGGTTGAGATGTGAGTGCTGGATGGAGCTGTTGCATTCAGGGGTGCAAAAAGTGTGTGACATCCATATTCGATTATCACGCGGCTCCTTTTGCACCATCTGTCCACGCATACATCACCATCCATCCATCCGTCTTCACGTTTTGAGATACCCTTGTAATCTTGTGTGAGATCCGTTTGACGATGCCTCCTCTAACAGCTCTGATTAGTGCAGCTTTAAGGGACTCAGCCAGAGTTTTGCCTCGCTAAGCAGCTTTGAGTTTGGCCTGTGCTGCGGGCTCGAGCAGCTTTACAGGGCTACAGCGTGTCACTATCACGGTCTGGCCGAACTCCTCGGTTGCTCTACGGGAGTCTGAGGGCGTTCACAGCTGGGCCGCATCTTAGGGAGAGAGAGCGAAAGAAAGTGAGGCTGTAGTTTTCCTACTGTCTGTTCATTTTTGTTATCCTGGAGCAGCTCAAATACCAACGCTTGGTCAGTAGCCCGACATGTCAAAACATGACAGACTAAGTACCCTTTCAGCCTCAGGGACAGCTTATCAATTTACACGTGTTCTACGCTATACCAACATATTGATTCTCTCAATACTGTTTTTATTTTGAAGTTAGCATCATTAGGATCCTTGTCAAAAAAGGGGATTACTTTCTCTCTTCTAGGTCATACCTATTTGTATTTAAAAAGCAAAACTTTCTGTTGTCGTGAACACATCTAATACCTGTACTCTCTGCTTTTGTCTTGAAACTAACTCTTTTAGTTTCACTTTCACACCCTGACAGCAATAAGAAAACGACAAACTCATCTCCCAGCCTTTTCGTTTATTGCTGGGGGCTGATACAGACCCCTAATTCTACTATGAAGAGAACTGCAGATTGTGTGTGACTAGTTTAAAGGGATAGTTCATCCAGAAATGAAAAGTCAGTCATTATCTACTCACCCTCATGCTGATGAAAGGTTGGGTCAAGTCTTATAGTCCACAACACACTTACTTTCATGGAGAAAATGCATGATACTCATCTCCCAAAAAATTGAAGTAAGTGGTGACCAGGATTTATTTACTGACTCCAGAGTTTGGGGGCCTTGACAGCAAAGTTTGTCTCCTCAGTGTTTCAGCTATGTTTTTGGGATGAAAAGGAGTGATTTATCAGCGGACCTCAATGACCGCGATGGGATATATGGCTGTAAAAGGGTCAGAGAGGTAGGAGGGAGCCAGCCCATTCAAAACTTTATAAACAAACACACAAACAAGGCTAAAAACATGACGCCAGTGTTGTTTTTCACAACAACTTGGCACACTGGGGTTTCAAGACATTTGGTTTGCTTCGGACGACCAGTATGGAGACATTTTGTTGTTTTATTTGGTATTTATTTAACGTTTGAAATGTAGTCACCATTTGTTTCAGTTGTTTGGGAAATGAGTGCGCCTTTTCGCCGTGAAAATTTGGCAGTGTTTGGTGGACTATAGACTTTCCATCGCCACAAGGGTGAGTAGATAATGACTAAATTTTCATTTTTGGAAAGTAGACAATCTGCTTCATGTTTGCACTGACGCGTGGATGCAAAGTGCACATGACTCTTCATGTCGGGTGTTTTTAGGGAATGTTAGTATGGACGAAGGATAATCCTGAAATGGTGCTAAAACATGTGCACAGTGATGACTTTTGTTTTAAAATGCCACACATGTTTTTTAACAATTCATACCTGCTGTTAGTAACCCAGGTTAGTACTTCACTCTGCAGCCAGAACTGTTAATAAAAAGAGTTTCAAGCCTTACAAACAAGTTAGCATGTTCGATCCCCTGCGGTCTCACCTCAGTGTCCTTCTGTCAAACGTCCACGTCAGCAAACATCAGGAAATGTCAGCAAATATCAGCGTTTGATGTGTTCATATAAACTGCAGCCTTAATGAAAAAAAAAAACACTACAGTCTCGCACATTTCTGGCTCACACCTCTCCTCTCCTTCTGGAAGAGGGGCTCGTGAAGGAAGCGCACCAACACACACCAACACACACACAAACCCTGCGTGCATTTGCAGAGATTAAAGAGGTTTAAAGTGCAATGTGTTTTCACAAAACAAATTCAGGCCTCTAAGCAATATTAATGTTTCACAAATCAGATTTTATGCAATGAATACTCACTTGAAAAATGTGCATAAATAAAGAGACTGCTGTATCTATTTCTAAGCAGATTAAGCACATCGTTTCTCAGGTAGTTAAAGTTAGTTCAGCTCACTGTACAGAGCTGCATCAGTAACCATATTATTAGCAAGGTGAGCTCATTAGAGCTGAGTGAGAGGGAAGAAGACGGAGAGAGATCGGAGATATAAAAATAAGAAATCAAGAGCAACAGAGAGGGGATAGAGAGGGAGAGGAAATGAGAGAAAATACGAGACCAGGAGGGAGAGGCAGAGAGGGGGGATGGTGAGAAAAAGAAAAGCTAAGCAAAAGGAGAGATTGTAAATGTGAGAGGGAAACGGTCAGATGGATGGAGGAGGAATTAGAGGAGAAAGGAGGAGCAGGCGTCTTTGTGGAGAAAGAGTATGTTAGATGATGGTTTCTGTTGGGGGTTTTTAGGTGTGGCAGACGCTTTGTGAGGGATGCTGGGATATTAGCTCCAGCCTGGGAGCCATGGTGACCGAAGTATATAGCCAGATAACCATGACAACCAGTGCTGGCCAATCCATGGGAGCGTGTGCGGTACATGTATGCACAGAAACGCACAAACACGTACAGGGAGAGACCTTCTGCTTCAGTGAGCGCCGAGCAGAAACCACGCCTTCTGGTGTTTTTGTGTTTTCTTCACTCTGAAGATTCAGCCCAATGATTTTTATTCAGAAAAGCTTTATAAATGATTTCATAATCCATTAATCTCAGCTGTTTTTTTCAGCGAGGAAAGTGGCCATTTTTATTAGCTTCAGAGAATGATAAAAATGATAAAAATATTTCAAATTAGGATTAACAAAAGAGATATAACCTGTTGGTGTGAGATCATTTTAATCACCGCTTACTATGACTGCTAAAGTTAGCTATTCACCAATAGCTATTGGCAACCACACAATCATCTTGTGCTGGTACTTCAATACGCAATAACAGTACATAACTGAAGCAACGTAATTATGGCTGGTTTAACTGCTAGGCCTATAGAGGGAAAAAAGCAATTAAAAATCAAGCATGACCCCAGGAGGTAAAAGCTTTTTCATTCTGTTGTCAACAGACACTGTTCTCAAGAGGAAAAACAACTGCACACATTATTAAATATTTAAATGGACCTGTGTTATGTTACATAACATGGATTTTGTGTGTGTGAATTATGACTTTCATTTATTAAAAGGGAAAGGTAGAAGTAAACCTCTTTCCCACCAAAATTGGCGTGTGCATGCAGGTTTTTCAAACACGGGTACACTTGTTAAATATCGGCAAAAGACTGCATTTCCACTGCCAGTGAACCAACCTCTGCATCACAGGAGCGTGCCTTTCTGTCAGCTTTTGTGTGTGTGTGGGGGGGTTGTTTTGTTGGTGTGTCCGTCGGACGTCACAGACAGGCAGGAGAACAGGTGAACACCAGATTAAGGGAAGGAACAGAGGTCTTTGAAAACTTTTCAAGGCTTTCATCTCTTTATATATCTCTTACTTATTCAGTCTCTCTTTCAAACTCACTGTGGATGTATTTGGATGTGTGTTTTAACGCTGCTTAGGAGGAGACGGGAGGTAATTAATGGCAGCGCGTCATTGCATCTTGCTGGTTAAGGAACGGAAATTAGCGCTGTCACCCTTGTGTTGTATTCCCGTCAATGCTGATGGGAGCTGGAGTTGATAAAAACCTCTGTCTACTGCAGGGTCATTTGACCGTGGTGTGACTACCGATTGTATCATTGTATTAAAAAGCCAGATGTTAGTGAGTTTTCTATGCCTTGGAAATTGTGTCTGAAAGTCTCCATACTGCTCGTCTGAAGTAATCCAAGTGTTCTGAAGCTCCAATGTGCCAAGTTGTTTTGAAAAACACCATTGATGTTGTTTTTAGCCTTTTTGTAGTCTGTAGCCTTTAGCTCCTACTGTTGGAGCCGCATGCATTTATGCAAGAGACCAGCGAGAGCTCGCGGTATCTGCATGCTCGCGTTAACATGCTACCAGGAACCTCGCACACACAGTAGTTTTAAATCTGACAAAGGGACTTGTTGCTTGCTGCTAACTCCTCAAGTCTGTCTCTGTGTTTTCGGGAAAGCTTCTGGGAGCTCTCGTTGGTGTTGCGTTAGCGTGAATGCGGCTTCCACACTAAGAGAGTTGTTTTGTAGACTTTAAAACTTCTCCCAGCTGTCCATCAGCGCGAGGGTGAGTAGATGATGACTGAATTTTCGTTTTTGGGTGAACTGTCCTTTTAAATCCACTTTGGATTCTCTTACCCCCGCTCTTGTCAAAAATTGGATTTCAGTTGTTCTTGCTAATTCTCCCCCTCAGCTCACGCACTTCTTACTCACCTTGAAAGCCTTTTTACGTAAATCCCAGAGCTGCTGTAATGTACATTATTGCTTGAGGATTATTTCTGGGGATGATGGAAGGGCTCTCTATGTTTCCCAGAGGAGACTAAACGTCCGTATTATTCCCTCGGCGCACTGCGCCCTGACAGATTAGAGACGGACTCCACCGCACGTGCATGTCAAACATAAGAAAGCCCTGCTGGAAATTTGTGAAACATTTTGGGTCACTGAATCCACTGACGGATGATTTGCGGCACAAATAGGAACCACATGTCGAGGATGAAACTGTGCGGTTTCACTAGAGGACGAGTCGGCCAATTACAGATGAGTGAGACTATGAGGTAGTCTGCGACGGAGAGCACTTAACCTAATGGCCTTCAGCGAACGTTCGACTGTAAAATGGATCACATGTAAACACGACTACGCTGAGTGTGTGTGTGTGTGTGTGTTTTTGTTTGTGTGTGAGGCTCTGCAGTAAGTAGCAGCAGTTAAATGGCATCATGGGGGAGAGTGAGCGCAGCCTCGGGGCATCTCCACAGCTTCCTCCCTTCACTCTCACCTTCTTTTCTTGCAGCGATGAGGACGATCTGGATCTGATGCTCCAGCTATGCTCTCACCTCCAGCCTTTACTCTGCTGGGAAAACTCTTCCCCTCTGCCAAATGGAGACGCATGCATTTTTAAAGCCACCCCCGCTCTCTGCTCTGCTCCCTATCTTCTGTATCTCTCTGCCTCCCCGATTTATCTTCCTGCCTCTGTCTTAATTTGTCATCTTCCTCTTCGTAGCCCCTCGATTTTTCTCTCTGTCCCTCGTTTCCTCCTCTCAGCATGGGGTCCAGGCGCCTCTGCCAAACCATTCGATTCGTCGGCTCATGCATGAGTTGATTGGAAGAATGATTGACCTTCCTACATGCCTGCACACACTCAGCAAAGTTTGATCCCTCTAATATGTTTACGGTAGCGCGTAGCTCCAGTTGGAGGTAAACGAGGACGGCCCGAGGCGCTAGACTCTGTATTAAAACATTCCAGCAAACGCTCATTAAGCTCAGATCAAGATTCCCACGAACAACAAACCAGACAGGAATGTCTGACTCCTTGCTGGGCTCGAAGCCTTTAATGCCACACATCAAACAGAAATAAAACGGCCTTCAAAGGTCCAGAGTTTAGGATTTAGGGGCTTCTATTGGTAGAAATGGAACATAATATTCATAACATGTTTTCATTAGTTTTTAATCACCTGAAACTAAGACTCATACCTTAGAACGAGCTGTTCGTCTACATTCAGAGTCCGCTGGACAAATCAAACACTGGCTCCAGACAGGGCCATTGATGTTTTCACTTTTTCACGTCGTCCATCGTAGTTTTCTCAAACGTTGGCACTGTTTCAGCTCTGTAACTCACCGTTCAATGCCACCAAACCCTGCACACACTCGACCTTCAGAGGAATAGTTTGACATTTTTGGAAACATACTTATTTGATTTCTTAACTATTAAACAAAATGAATTCAGTTAAAGAATTTAAGTCAAAGATATAAGACATAAAATTAAATTTGGTTCTTCTCATTTTATGTAAGATATTGATATTGACCTGCTCTGTGCTGCAGGTCACAGCTACTTTTGTGGTGAGCCGGGGGCAGCTCACATGTTTGCGTTTTGGTGCTGGACACTCAGACACAGAAATGGCCCAACTCAGTCAATAAAGCCGTCAATAACCGTTGGGTAAAATGATGATTCCTGTCACTGTGTGTGTGTGTGTGACAGGCACAGCAGCAGGATCACAAACACTGAAATAGCATTCATCCTCTGCAAAAACAAACAAACAAAAAATTAATTCCTAAATTGAAAAACAAATACCTTCCCAATTAAAAAATACTCCAGGAGCTGAATATTTGGGTTCAGCCCCACCGACTTCTAGCTGTAGCTTCATATTTAAAGGAAAAACATGTGAGTGGCTTTGTCCGCCTCATCTAACTCACAGCAAGAAAGCCAATAAGCGTTGTTTCCTAAAACGTGGAATTATACCTTTAGGGTGATGTTGATGCACCTGCAGGATTCAGATCTCATCTGCATCAAACCTCAGCTGCGTGCCAGGTTGCTCCTAGTTCACCGCAGATTAACTTGTTTGTTTAGGGCCGCAGTCAACTCATCAGGATCTATTGACCATGTGTTGTCTGTGCCGATGATGCGTCTGTTATGTCAGAGGATTTGGCCGTCTTTGCAGAGACATAAAGGACCATCCGAAGTCTAAATCCTCCGCCGCTGAGTCTCTCAGTTATTTTCCACTCTCTTCTGTCTCTCTGATCTAAGCCAAGCGGGGTCAGACAGCCCTCCTTTTAATTTTAATTGTTGTGCCTGGCGTCTTCTCTCAGTGATGAGTTAGGAGGGAACAAGACGATGTAAGGATGATATCCAAACCCAGCTTGCCAACTCCATTAGACCTTGTACCAGGCATTTCGCTGACGTGACACCCCTTTTATGAGGTTTTAGATTCTGTGCATGTGGCTCAAGACCATTAAAAAGTCCTCCTTCAATCCACTAACACGCCACTTAAACTCATATTAATCTTAAAGCGACATTATTGTATCCATCACACTCAGTAATACATGCATTTATTGGACATAACCCGTTGAAACCTGAGCAAATTGGCTTTCAAAACATGAGAAGACGGCAATGAGCAACAAACAAGGAAATGATCCAAAAATTTGCAAGGAATCAGTAAAAAGTACAAGAAAATTCCCTGATTTGGCTTTTGCTTTTATTCAGATAGGACAGTTCAAGTATGAAAGGGGCAGAGAGAAAGAGGATGACATGCAGTAAAGGGCCAAGACTGGAACCGAACCTGCGGCCGCTGCGGCAAGGACCCAGCCTCCGCACATGGGGCACCCGCTCCACTAACTGAACCACTGGGTGTCCCAGTGCCCCATGATCAAGTAATAATGATCATTTTAAATATAGTTTTTCCCTTGAACATTCACTTGATTTCTTTCAAAACATGGGAAGACGGCAGTGAAAGAAGAAATTATCCTAAAATTTGCAAGAAATTAGCAAAAAGTACAAGAAAGTTAGTAAAAAAAAAAAAAAAAAAAAAAAAAAAAAGAATAAATAAATTTTGAATTTTAAAAATTATAATAATTCTGTAACATAATAATGGCCATAATAATTTTGAATTTAAAAAATTATAATAATTCTGAAACGTTATAATGGCCTGAAATTCTGTTAAAAAAATAATTAAAATGAAAGAGCAAAATAAAACAAGGAAAAAGTGCTTCAAAATTATAGTTTTTCTATAAAATAATGTCAAATATGTAATTAGGATCATTTTAGAATATAATTTGTCCCTAATGTCGTTCTCTAAATCTACTAATTTCTTGCAGTTTGTGGAACATTTATGACTAAGTCGCCTTCTTCACGTTTTTGAAAGACATTGCACCAGTTTGCTCCGGTTAAAGGTTAAATTTCTTGTGAAAAGTGTCTGAAAACAAGAAAAGTGACGTCACTCCAGGTTTCAAAGAACCTGGTATCATATTAAACCTCCTGCCCTCCTCCAACAAGATCTCCCGCCGCTGTGCCGCTTTTTCAGAGTCTCAGCATTAGCGCTGCGGGTTGAGGAAACTCTTAAATGCTTTATGTGATCATGCGGCGCAGCAGTAAAAGAAACCTCATTCTTGTGCTCTCTCTTCGTCGGCTTTCAGCTGGAATTAAATCATAAATTCAAACTTGTTTTATGGCACTGCGACGTGGCGTTTTTCCTCCTCTGACCTCTGTGGACTGTCAGAGACGTTTAAGGCTTTATTAGTGGTTTGAAAAAAGAGCAACAAAACCCCCTAAAGCGAGGCAACACAAACAGTAGACGCAGCAAATGGTTAAAAATGTGCTTTACGGTCTGTGGAGTCTGTAGCGTCTGCCTCCGAGGCGTTGGGACAGTGTGGACAGCTCATGTAATATTCCATAGTGTTACATACGGATGCAAACGGCCGTGATAATACACAGCTGCACAGACGCGTATTGATGATGAGAGGATGAGACAGGATATTGTGTAGTAATGCTGCAGAGACAGCGGGGTCTGTAATTAAAGCGCAGGCCGTCTGACGGCTTATGTTGATGTTTTTTTTTCTTTTTTTATTCATCTCTCTCCGCTCATTCATGTTTTCTTCACAGCCATATTTTCTAGGCCAAGCGAATATTCCACTCCAGTTGTCATGCCAACAGATTAGCGTGCTCTTGCGTGGTCTCAGCAGTCTGCAATAGAGTGTAGTCTGTGTGTGTGTGTGCGTGTGTGCGTGTGCGTGTGCGTGTGCGTGTGCGTGCGTGCATGCACGTGGAAACCCGAGTGTGTGTGTGGCGTCTTCTCTGCAGGGTCTCCAGGCTCTGGCATGCATTCAAATATACTGAGTACAATCAAATGTCCACACACACACACACACACACACACACACAGACTGTTTGATTAGCATGCTTTTGACTTCACACATTGAGGTTTGCAGCATCAGAAGTAACCAAAGAAATTAATGTTTGCTCAAGCACATGACAACTACAAAAGTTTTAGAAGTCTTGAAGCCTGATGGTGTGTTGGAAAATTGGGCCAAATGCAAATATGTTTGCTGTTATGAAATAGTTTTATAAAAGCAAACATGTTTTTATATTTATCTTATCATTTATATTTATCTTGTAGATGGATTAATATATTTTTCCCACTTGTCCTGTCTATTTTGGGTAATTGTAAAGCCTGGAAGTGCTTGTGAGATGCTCAAAGACTCAGTTCAAGTCATTATTTGTCCCAGAGGGCAATTTGTGTCGCAGCAAGTATAAAAAAACAAAATCAAAACACATAAAGTGCAAACAATATGACACAGAAACAAACAACAGTTGACATTAATCTGTTCACAGGGTGACATGCATCAAAGCACATTCAAGCTCCACAGGAGCAGATTAAAAAGTGTCCACTGTAACTCCATAGGGCCTCAAATAATTCAGTGGGAGTTAAAAATGACAAACATCTCCTAAAAATGTAACCATTTATGTAGTAAACAGCATCTACAGGTAATGACAGTTACAATAATGCAGCATAAAGGCCAATGCTCCAATATAGCTCACATGCACAATATTCACTGTCACTGTCACAACAGCATCATCTATTTTTGGTATTTATTGCCTAATGATCTCTTTAAACACATTACGCATATGTATGCAGATTAACGAGATGGTGGGACATGATTTTGGTATCGGAAGTGCTCTGGTTTCTGTTTGTAGTTGACAAATCATGTTTAACTGACAGGTAAACAGACTGTATTTAGAGCAAAAGAGACAGAAAGCATCGGCCAAAATGTAATCTTGTAACACATGAGCTATCATCTGGTGACAAGTTCGCTTGATATTTACAAAAAATGTATGCATTCATATGCAGATATCTGCTGATTGAGATTAGCCGAAATGACCAGTGCACAAAGGGGGAGGTCTTGGATCGGATATCTGCTGGCTTCACCGAATCATCCCCAAAATAATGTCCCTCGCCCCCAGAGGCTTTATCGTCGTCAGACTGAAAGGCTCTGAGATTGGTTTCCTGATAGCACTGAATTCACTCAGAAAACATCATTAAAGGATTATGTGAATTAGCATCAAAACTGCTGCTTAAATGTCAGCGAGTCGAACAGGAAGTCACACTGACGTCTAGTTTCAAGTCTGTGGATTTTTCCACAGTGTTGACTTGAATTAAACGTGTCTACACGTCGCCATACTGTCTGTTAGACTGCAGCACCACAGTGTTTCAGGTAAATACTAATGTCTGCAGTTTAATATGCAGCAGGTACAAACTCAAGACCTACCTTTTTAGTCTGATTGAACTTTATTTATTTATTTACAGACTATTTATTTATCATATTAGTCTGCTTTACAGTTTTTAACATATATATTTATTTTATTTTTACTTGACCTTGCACAACCTCCATGGCCAAGCACACCAACATACAGCATCAAATGTACCTTAGACTCTCTTAGGGTTAAAAAAAACCTCCTTCAGCTCCCTCAGCTGCGGCTGCTGTGGCACAGCAGGCACAGTCCTCCTCATCATCCTCTCACAGCAGCAGGAGAGAGCACAGCCAAACTTTATAGCACCTTTAAAAACAGGAATCCAGTGTTGAAATCTGCAGGATAGGAGCTAGTTAGCTCAATAAAGGAGGTTTCATTGTGATGTGTTCAAGGTCGGCTCAGTAAAACGACAATCAGGCAAAGGTTAATAAACCGTCATCATTATGTGTTTAAATGTAACATCGAGAAAAAAGAAAGAATAGTATCGATGAAGACTTAAAAAGTCTCAACAATGGTATCATTGAAAATGAACAGTTCCCCTCTTGAGTAACATATTGAAAGGAAAAGTCTCTGTAGCTGTCAGTGGTCTGAAACAGTGCACAGTTTGGGAGATTGGCTGCACAATAGCCCCTAAAAATTTGGGCCAGAGAGATGATTTAAAAACTCTGGGTCCTCAGAGATGAAGCTTAAAAACTGCTGTTCTATTTTGGTCCTAATATGCAGTGTCATATCCAACAATAATAGCTGTTACTGAGTCACACTACAGCTTCTCCCATGAACCAGTGCTTTATAGTCAGTGTGGAGGACTGATGTCCGTCCTCTCCGTCAGGTCACAAGACTGTCTGTCCTTCACATTCACACAGCGAGCGAGTTTGATTTCCACACTTATAAAACTTGTAACCTCATTCAGCCGAGGCCAGTTATTTTTAGACTTTTTCTTTGCAACTTGAGCCGTTCAGTTTGTTTTATAACAGTTTGTATTCGAGCCGGCAGGCTGTGTGAAAGTCTGCTGTCAGTGCGCACCCATTTTTCTCTCCTCTGACTCTTCTGTCTCTTTTTACTCTCCCCGCTTCACCCCCCCCCAAACCACCACCACCAAAACCTCAAATACGCAAGCAAGCAAGCTGCTTATGTAACTGTCCTGCAAACGGCCTGACAGTTTACTTTCTTTGAGACCATTTTTCACAGATACATTCATAAACATGCTTCCACACATAAACATGAAGGGATTTAGGCCTCGGGACAGAAGCATGAGAATACACACTCTGTCACGCCATCCCCATTTCTCTCCTTCCCTCTATGAGAATAAATGTAACCTTTGAAAATGTAAAGAGTTTGTAACAATAAATTAAGATGTGTAGTGAGGATTTTAAATATCCTGAAGGGTAGAGCCTTTTTTAAATCTTTTTTTATTTACGTGTCAGATTCTTTACTCTTTATTTGCACCGTTAAGGTTTTAACCTCAGTAGGGACTTGGTAGGGACTGTTTGGTGCATTTCACACACTTTTCATTCTTCATTTTTTTGATAATTTTGGCCGTGTTGATGCATGTATAATACATTTTGGCAAGATTGTGTGTTTTTGTTTAATCTTGGAATTTCCAGCTCAGCTCCTACAGTATCTAAAATACACTGTGTATACAAATTTGTTACATTCATGCTGTTAAGTGCAAAAAAAAATGCGCCATTGAAACCCATTCAAACTGTAGTTTTTGATCCCACAGCCATCAAAGCATAAAAACATGTATTTTTTCTCGATTGGCTTTCTGGGCTTTTGCCATGATGTTATGTAATTTTTACTAATTTCTCCCTGATTAAGTCCTTTTTACCATATTGGACAAAATATGGTAAAAAGAAAATAGATTCCTAATATTCCTGTTTTTTTCCCCTCAGCAGAAATTTGATTTTGAGTCACTGGTTGGGAAATTTATTCAGTTGTACGCTCTGTGCTCCGAGAGTGTGGTGCAGAGAATAACTGAAGGGCATATATACAGTATATTCCAACAGCGCTCTGATTGAACGGTCCAAAAAATGTAAAATAAATACATGGCAGCAAATGCTGATATCCTGGCAGGCTGTCCTAAATGAATGTATGTGTGGGAAGCCCTGTTTATGGCAGCCCTGCCATTGCATGAAATGTTGATTTTTGACGCCTTACAAAGACATGATGAAGCAATGTTTTCCCTGCCTGCATGTCAACACTTAAAACAGAGTTTCTAAAAATCTTTACCCAAGAAGGAGTTTAACAGAAGTTTTCAATGACCTAAACACAGATTACATGTGGATGAAAGGCCAAAACACAGAAAAAGCTGTTTTTAAATATACTGGGGTACATGTTGACAAGGCTTAAGTAATTTCATCTCTTCTTTCCTTTTAAAATTTCTAATTGTTGCTCCCTTGTTCTGCTGTAGCTACATTCAAGTATCCAGTATCAGTATGTACTTTATCTGTACTGATTTATACAGCGATATTACATCATAACTTAAAAGGACTTAAAGTGAAGTGTTGGGTCATTACACTAAGCGTTAAGTGTTATGAAAGTTTGTTAAGGATGATGTATAATTGAGGTTATGATTGAAACAGAAAAGCTTCTGCTAAAATAGTTAAACATTTTAGGAAACAGCTAATGTGCTGTATAAACTTTATTCATCTATAACCAGCACCTTTGCTGCCTGTTTTTACTCTAGTTCGAGTCGCCTTCATGGTTTTGTTTTGCATTTTTTCGTGTGCGGAGAATACATTTGCATATCAAAACTTTTTGATCATCTCACAAAGTTTCAGGAGAATACGCTGTCTGAACATTTTTTTGCAGAGCAAACAGGGCTGACATCCAACACAGCAGGCTCTAGTTTCACAGAAAGTGCAGCAGCAGCAGCAACTGGGACAAACTCTCTGTGTCAGAGCATCCTCCCTGAAGTAACGACTGACAGCACAGTGTTTGTTGGGAGACTCAGATGGGAGCTGAAATTAATGTCATTTAACCAAAGTGGCTTCTCATTATGCCAACTGGCCCCCGTGGTTGGATCGCAGTGTCGGTTTATCACGATTTATCCCATTTTCTCTGAAAGCTGAGATTTAGCTCGGGCTCATTGCTAATGTAGCTCTGCCCTGGCACGCTTATAAATGTTTAAGCTGTCAGCTGTTCTTCTTTCTGCTTTATGCAGCTTTGATGTTTCGTGCAGATGATGCTCACATGCACAGAAACACACGCACGCACAAGAAGTTTCATTGTGCACCCTTTTTGTTGGCCAGTTTGCAGGCGGTGGATTCTCCGTCTTTTTCCTCCTGACTTAGAAAACAGAGAGCGTTTTGTTAAGACAAAAAGACAAACAATTTGTGGTGACGATTGTTCTGCCAGCGAACTCTCGGGATTTGGCGGCTCTCTCTCAGCAGCTGGCTGCGGGACACAAAGACACTTTTTATGACATGCCCTCCTCCTCTTTAACTGAACCACAAATCCAAAAAAAATCTTTAATACTTCAAGCTTTACAGTGATAACAGAGAGTGAATCAGCAACAGTAATGGACAAAAATAAAGACGTTTGACATCCTAAATTAATTTACTTGTTATTCACTTGTAGAGACTTAATGTGCTGAACTCAAACTCAAAGACTGCTGAACCACCAGAACAAACAGTGACATTATCATGAATGTTGGAGCTAAATCTTATAGTCTGGAAATGGTATTGGAGCTGCTCTGTTAATCTCAAGGTCACTGCTGCAGCGTGTAATGGTTGCATCGAGGCAAAGTGAATGAGATTGTTGTTTTTTGTATATGAGAAGCAACAAATCATAGAGGAGGATGCAATATTTGGTTTGCAAAAGACTTTTGTTTGCCAGTTTTGACATCTTGGATTTAAATCCAACTTCACGGATCACACAGAGACACACATTTTATTGCAGAACTAGAAAAATGCACCGAGTGCAGATGTCCGCGGGGCCACCCGAGGTGATCACAGCAGGCGATAAATCGAGACAGTTATTGTAATTCCAGCAGACATGCCACTGTGTTTCAGAGGCGTCCCAGAAACTAATAAAAATACACGCCTCGTCTGTCTGACAGAGCTGCAGCGTGTTGCACTGAGCAGATCAATTTCTCCAGCTTGTATGTTAGACATGGGAACAATGTTATCATGAGGATGAATGTATTATTATTAACGTAACCCTTTAAAACCTTTTTTTGTGTTTTCTTGTGCTGCCTTCTGATGCAACTCACAAGTTATTTAACCACTCGAAATGTTTGCAGATTGGTTTAATTTCTGTCAAAAACATGGTGGAAAAAACAATGTCCCACAAATAGTAAGAAATTAGAAAAAAAATTGACAAAGAAAATGACCGAAAATTAGTTCCAAAAATCAAAAACTAGGTAAAAATGTCCAGGAAAATATAATTATTTTCATTGCAATTGTATATTTAAAATTATGTTACGAAGAAAAAAAACTTACACATATATATTTTTAGTTTTCTGGCCATTTTCTTGCCTGTTTTTTTTTTTTTTATTATTATTATTTAGGTTATTTTCTTGTAACTTTTTACTAATTTGTTGCTATTATTTGGGAGAAGGCAACTTGGAGGGACAGTACACCCATTTGCATTGTCCCTCCCAGTTGCCTTGGTCAAAAAAAAACCAAAAAAAACATATTTGAAAAACACACAACATATTTGGTCCGGTAGTTTGTTTGTGTGTGTTCATGTGTGTCTGTTTGCAGCTAATCTCGTAAATGCGTGACCTCCTGCAGGATCACACCTGGCAGAGATAACAGTTAGAGCTGTGATTTCTCTCTCTGTTTGACCGACAACCAAAATTACACGCAACAGTCTTCTGCACTAATGACTGGGTGCAGTCAAGTATGCAAATGTGCCACTTTTCTACACTTGTGGCTCAGAATATAGAGACTATATATCAAGTTTGGAGTTTTTAGAGGTGTTGTGTTTCCATATTTACACTTTACTACACTATAATTCAAATATCTGTTTTTTTTCCTCTGGTCTTTCAGCTCCTTCTGGCTTTTATTATGGTGCATTTATGTTTGTAGTCGCATGTACTCATATTTAGCTGTCAGCTGTGTAGAGTTACAGGCTGTTTTTCGTGATATAGTGTCACTTCAGGGCGAGTTGGCTCTGTGTCACTCTGATTTTCATCTTGTTTTCACTGTTTCTGTCTCTTTTCATCGGTGGTGCGTCATCAGGAGGTTTACTCTGTATTAACCTTGTTCCGGCTTCAGCAGCATCACTGGATGGGCTAATCCATCAAATCAGTTTAGGACATTTTTATCTCCTAATGACGGCCACTGCTGCCCGCTGGCAGGTTTCCACTCAGGGACAATATTGTCAGTTAGTTTGTTTGCTCGATTGTGTTCAGATTTTACAAAATATTATATCGTCTCTGTCATAGTAAACTGCCAACATCAGGAGTTAGTTTGAAGCAGGTGGTCGATGATGATTAATGAAATATTCTATTACCGGATGTTAGTGTGGCTACCAGTTTCTTTATTATGAACTGTTTGCATCTTTTTATGTCCTTAACATTTAGTCTCTTTCGCATATAAGTTTTTTTTTGGTTCTTAAAGAGTTTTTTAACCTGTGTGTATTTATTTTGGAGGACAGGAAGTTGCAGTACAAAAAGAAGGAAAAAGTGCATGCAAAATATCTTTTTTTTTTAACATGGCAAATTTTCACCAGCAGAATGTTTTATCTACAATATCATCACTGCCAGAAGAGAAAACCCCAAATATCACGGTATCAGTCACACACTGTTGGTTTCTGTGGTTTCAGAGTGTCAACAAATGAGCTTCCCAGACACCAAGTGTGTCGCTTTTGCTGTGCATGAAACTGAAATGCACGATACTACAACCTTTGCGCTCCAATCCAGGTGTTGCCAAATGGCCAAAGTTTACACACTGCGGAAACTGGTGAATTTAAAAAAACGCTGTATACAACTGATGTAAAATGAAGAGACTGATTATGTTGCCTTGTCAAAAATCACCTCTGCTTTGGCAATCAGGTCTCAACCCAAACTCACCAAATACAGACGCTTAGTCAGTGGACTTCTGTGTCGGGTCCAACGCACTGAGAGACCCTTTAGACTCGATATGTGACTCATCGGGCAGCTACACATTTTGACACTACAAGCAATTAAAATAGTAGAAAGACTGAGAAGTTTGACAAGGGAAGGAGTGAATGAGTCAAACAAACTCCAGACTTTCCCCTGGGAGACAGCCGTCTGTGTCCTGTTATACAATATTGCCATATTGGATATCGGCAAAAAAATCCAACATTGTGCATCCCTCACATAAATTGCCGTCCTGCAACGTCAACAACAGATGCAGGAGAATACTTACCATGTTATATTTTGACCAAATGCCAATATTTGGGGAGTTGGGGTGGGAATGTGTTACCAAAAATAACACAAGAGGGTTACCTCAGGTGTCATAGTTTGACGTGTTGGGTCACTGAGTGTCAGTGGTGATAAGTTGACTTTGTTTACCATTACGGCCGTCATTCACCCAAACTGTAGGATCGATGAACAATATGAATCTGCACTGGGAGTGTGTACACAAATTTGCATGCTGCGACGTGTGTGTCTGTGCGCTTCTATTTCGGGCACATCCTTCTTTGTTGTTAGCGCACCGCTGCCTTGAGCGCGGAGGCCTTGGAAAGTGGAGCAGCACAATGGCTTTGATGTTGTGATGTCTGCGGGGTGGTGTAAGAGCTGCCGCGTGGACGGAGACCGAGTCGTACACACGGCCCTCTGACAGCACAGATTAGTGTAACAAGCAGACGAGCACTGACACGTGCACACACTCACAGCTACGCACACACACACATACACACACTGGCAGCGCAAATGAGAGAATTGAGTGACAGTAAATACACTTTTCTTCATAATGTTACAGCTACAACTGACTCAGAGCTGCTGATATTAAGAGTTTAGCTCCGTGCTAACTGATTCGCCCCTTGGCTGCTGCTGATTCACCGCAAAACACACCGAAAAATGAATGAAAACTGTTCAGAAACATTCGCTCTCACTTTCAATTATATTTTAAGTGGATAAGTACTTTATTTCCTCCTTGCACAATAACGATAAATTACACGTAAATGTGAAAATTTCCACCGTTGCTTCATTGCAAAATTCCATTACCAAGCAGTAATTTGGCTAAATTTAAATTCCTTCTTTTGGCAATTCATCAGCAGGAGAGAGGATCAAAGTGCTAATTATGTTTCATGCTTCAGGAGTTTTTTTTTCTCTCCTTCTACCTGGATTTCCACTGTCAGTCTAAAGCGTATCCGTCTCCTTCGATAGCTCCTGGTTGTGCCGTTCATCTCAGATCAGAGGAGTGACACTCGCAGAGTAAATTTAGTGCAGGCAGACAGGAAATGTGGCAGCAGAAACAGAGAGAGGAACGAAACACTTTGACGATTTGCAGCCGCCAGTTAGAGTGCAGCGCGAGTGTGAGTGGTGCAGGTGTGAGCAGACTGATGAAGGAACTGCTAAACACTTGTGAAATGCTTGCATAATGAAGATTTTAGGGAATTAATGAGCTTTATTTTGTGTGTGTGTGTGTGTGTGTGAGAGAGAGGAGAAATGAGAAAAACCAACAACAGTGGAAGGAGTTTGGGCGAAACAGGCATCCTATTAACCCTGCGATGACCTGAGACACAAGGGAAAGCAATTTAATGGAGCTGCTGTGTGTGCAGTGTGTGTGTTTGCATGTGTGTGTTTGCATGAGTGTGTTTGTAAGTGTGTGCACTGGTTTAAAAGAGGGGAGATGAAAAAGAAAACAGGGTGCACTTGAGCAGTAATTACTCTTTTCAGCCCTGCAAACATGCGGCAGTGAGGATGAATAATTCATGTGTTTATCATTAGACCCTCATTAATGTGACCTCCGACAGACACACTGACCTATTAGCTTCACAGGTTTGATGCTGTGAAGCCAGTGCAAAGCATATTAGTAATAATGGTATAATATTATCAAGTGCTAAAGTCATTTAAGCTACAAATCACAGTGTTCGGGGCACTCTGGGATGTTTGTGAAAAGTGTTTGGCTGAGTTTTTGTGCTGGATGTGCTGCAGCCATGATTTACAGTACAGCGGGATGCATTTTTCTCGGTGTTTGTGTTGCATTCAGTGGCCTGCGGTGCAGTTTTCGCTGCATGCACCTTCAAGGTTATGTCGTGATGTTTAAAGTCATTGTTGGAAATCACATGCTATTCTTAGTTGTATGATGTTAAATGGAGTATGCAGAGCGCTCCAGCTGCATGGTGGGTATGTGGATGTTGTGTAGGCTACATGAGAAATGTCATTTCTGAGTATGTGACCTGAGCTTATGAAACAAACTCAACCGGCTAAAAATGCATTGTGTCTTTTGGTGGTGAACTGTGACACAGACTGCTAGTGGTGCTATTTGTCATCCCAAATTGTTTCGGTGTGAGTGTTCGAGTGTTGAAGAAATCGGTTGTCGAGATGTCTTTCTTCTCTTCAATATGATGGATTGATGATGATTAGATGATTAGATGGCAATTTTTCTTTCTAGAAATTATGACCTGGTTACTTGAGATAATCCACAGATCTGCTCATGGACGAGAGGCTCGCCACAGCGCGAGATTTCACTAATGGCGTCCTCCTCGGCTGAGTTCTCTGTTAGCTCGCTCAGTACTGCCAGGTGAGCACGCAGTAGATGCACGCTTCCTTCTGCAGGCTGATGCATTTGTTGGGTGTGGTTCAGCAGAAAAAACAAAGTTCCTCCATGAAGACCTACATGGATTATCTTGAATAATCGAGTCATGATTTCTGGAAAGAGCCAGCCACCAAAAACAATCTAGGCTGATAAATAGCTCCATACAGTAGGTAAAGAGGAAAAATAGGTATTTTTTATTTGAAAGCTCACATACTATATGTAGAGTACTGTAGAGAACATATTTAATCATTTTAATTTGCCTTAAAATATTGCTGGAAAATAATATATTGCATGAGAAGACACGTTGCTTAATGAGGGTTTACAAAGTAAGAGGTCCTTCCATGCTGACTCTGTCTTTGTACTTTTTAAATAATTCATTTTATCGGCAATCATTAATATAAAACGCAGATACAGATAATCTGCAAAATGCCAAATATCAGCCTCAGTAATAATTAATAATCTGCCATCCTCTAGTCTGTAGTGTGCAGTTTGTACCTCAACCATTGAGGGGTGAAGTTAGATTTAATGTAACACTTCATTTTCATGACTGTCATAGCTGAGCCAAAACGTGCATCATCATGCAAAATAGCTTTTTTTATGAGGACAGCGCTTCAGTAGTGACTGAGCGCCTTTTATTTTCACTTCCTGCTGCTCTGTGATTGGACGTCTCTGTGGAAATGACTCGATGGGAGACGATTCCTGAGCAGCTCTCTGAGATTTCTCTGTCTGTCCCTGTCAGCTCCAATTTGCTGAAGCACCGACGTGAACAGGCCAAGGAGGACGATGGCATTTAAAGAGTGTGTGTGTGTGTGTGTGTGTGTGTGTCTGTGCGCGCACGTGTGCGTGCATGTGTGTGCTGTCAAGGTACATTCAGAAGCATGTGATTTATTCATGTCCTGCGCAGCAATTTTTAATTTTTCAACGGGTGTGGCGCATGGAGCGATTTTCACTACGTTCCTGCATTTGTGTGCATGTGCATTTATGACTGTGTGTGTTTGTGTGTGTTTGTGTGTGTGCGTCCCACAACTGTCAGTCAGAAAATCTTGTTTTGTTGTTGCCTCAGCTCCTTCACAGCTCCTCTCTCTCGCCCTCTTTTCTCCCTCACCACTCCATCTCCACCTCCCCGTGCCCTCAGTTTTTTCCTGCTCGAGTCTCTTTTAGCACAAGAACCTCATTTATTCATGCTCCTGGGCCCTCGATGCCATTTTCAGCTGGTTGCCAAGAACTTCTTTTTAAAAATTAACAGAGTCGACAAGTTAAAGAAGATAAATTAAACACATCGTTGCCCTGCTGGTGCTCGGGCTGATTTCAAGTGTGTGCACATTGAAACCGTTAATGCAAGATAACGTGTGTGTGTGGAAAGAGTAAGACTCAACCTGGGAAGAAGTTATTTATAACTGCGACTTAAAATGCAGCAGAGGAGTATTATGTGGAGCTTTTTTTTTCTTTTGTAGTGTTGGTTGAATGGAGTCTGGTGCTACAAATTCCAGCTGCATCTTACCGCTCTCCTTTCAGTGTGCTTTGACGTGAAAGAGAAGGACAGCAGGTATTATTTTCTTTATTCGAGTGTAAGCGTGGTGCTTTCTTTTCATGAATACTATTATTACTTCTGCTACTACATTTCTTATCTTGCAGCTTTCAGTGATGCTACCTTTGCATTATGAAGTCATTTTTATACCAGAATAAAGTCATTTTTCTTGCAGTGGGACGACAAAATCTAATCTAAAAGAATAGTCTTACGTGATGGAAAACAGTTAACTGGCTATGTTCAGAATTTTAAAATTATGCTAACAGCGCCTCTAAAGCTTTAAAACAATGTGAGAAGAGTCTACAGCACTGCTGGTAGCTCTGTGAGGATTAGTGATGCTCAAATTGCGCGAATTGAAACTGCAAATATAAAATACACCTGATGGTAATTCCATTTATCGCAAAAAAAAGTTTTTACGCTCACATGAGGTGGTATTTCAGGTGATTCGAAAAAAAGCCATATTTCACCAATCTGTGATGGAAACACTTTTTGGCTTTTCTAGGTCACGTGATGCTGTGGCTTCTGCTCTTGTCAGTAGGAACTGGCTCCCTCATGATGCAGCAGGCACCACAAGAGCTGTTATTGCTTCACATAACTCTTCAGAAGTGAGCAGATCATGTGGAAATTCTGAACACAATTCCTCTGTGAAATCGTGGACGACCAGAAATCCCTCATACGGGGCTCGCCTTTACATTATCGCTCCATAGCACGCCCACGTCGCCTTCGACTGGAAATAATGACGGCAACTGCGGTGGCTGCAATAGAAATAAAACTGCTAATGTTTTGACATCCATCGCCATAATTCTTGGGATGTCATTGTGAGCGGAGAAGTCGCATAACATCACTCAATGGAAAAGCAGTCATTTCGCAATTGTGTTTTCAAAAATATCTTTTCAATTTTGCTCAAATCTGTGATGGAAACTCGCCTTGTGTCTAACCGTAGCTCTGACAGTTGTATTAATCTCTCGGCAGGAAGGCAAATAAGCATATTTCCCCAAATGTCAAACTATTCCATCTATAGTATCTCTTAAACATCCTCCTCATGATCAGGTATTTTGTCTTTTACTTTATGCTAAAACCACACATGAGCTGCTCTACAAGCCAAGACTTTTCCCTCTTTCTCCCTTTTTGCTCTCCTTCTCTTCTCTGACGCAGCTCTTTCACTCGGCCTCAGGGGTCGATCCACTAATTTTAGCTTGGCAAAGAGGCAAAGACACAGATGGGACTCTTCTTGTTAATCTCATTTGCAAGTCAAAACTGTTTCTCTGTTCCTCCCCTGTGTTTTCCCCTCCTCTTTGCTCCTGCACTTCCACCTTGATCTGCTCTTTTTCCTCTCCAGTCTGCAGCCACGCAGTGCATTTTGTCTGGCATGCTTTGTGAAAAAACACATGGAAAAGGTCATGAGACTCTGCACTCGCACTGTAGTGTACTGAAGTCTGTGTGAGAGTGTGTGTGTGTGTGTGTGTTGCAGTGAGGGACAGAGCAGTGAGCAGGAGCCTCAGTGGGCTGTAATAAATGCAGTCAGCAGGCAGACCAAACACTGGAGGACACACACACACACACACACACACACACACACACACCCCACGACTGCCTCTCATTAAGAACATCAACAGATGTCGGACAAGCGCTTGATTACATTTGGATTAGACAGTTAGTGTAACTCAGGATTAGGAGCCTGAGTTGTTGCCTTGTTCACTGTAATTATCTCACTTACGTCCTCAGACAAACACACGGCGGTCACTGCTGATGCAGGAAGACTGGACCGTAAAATCAATACTAAATCACTAAAAGACTTTAGTTGTCAACCTTGTATTTGTTAGAGTTCTGTCTTTTTTTATCAGCAAAACGGACTAAATTCAGACAAGAAGCAGAGAGTAAAATAAATGGTTTGATGAAGACTTAAATAAACTCGTGATTCCTTATTGTTCGATTGGTGATCAGTTATTTAAGAGCACCTGTCATGCTTATTTTCAGTTTCTGCTTGAACATTTTTATTGGCTCTAATGGTCACCTTTTATCTACGTTTTAGCACCTGTCCGTTGAAAATACAAAAAAGCCCGGTCTGCTGTGATAGATCAGCATTTCAGGGTCTTTCACATCTCTGTGTCTGTGGGCTGGTTTTCCATTAACCCTCAAATTGTGCAAACTGAATTTGCCAATATGATATGTGCCTAATGAAAAATTACAAAAAAACAACTCATTTATTGCAAAAAAAGGATTCTGTGCTTGTATGAGGTGGTATTTCAGGCGGTTGGAAAAAGCCATATTTTGCCAAACTGCAATGAAAAGACTTTTTTTGACTTTTATAGCTCACATGATGCAATTGGTGTGTGCTTATTGGTATGAACTGGCTCCCTCATGATGCAGCAGGAGCTACAAGAGCTGTTATTGCATCACATAACTCTTTAAAAGTTGAGCGGCTCATCTGGAAGTTTTGTGTCCATAATTCCTCTCCTCCCAGAAATCCTTCATACGAGGCCACTCTCAAGTATAGGGGGCTCGCCTTTCCATTATCACTGGAATACGCGCTTGCGTCACTTTAGATTGAAAATAACAATTGCTACTGCAGCATCTGCAACAGAAATAAACCCGCTGATGTTTTGAACATCCGTCGCCGTGCTTTGTGGAAAGTTATCGATGGATTTTTCCTTTAAACAGCTGATTCTTGAGTGAACATCGTTTCAAAAGTCAAAGTCATCTTTATTGTCAATTGTGACATGTTTGTTAGACTTACAGGAATTGAAATTGTGTTTCTCTCCATGCCCACTGTGCAAATAGAGAATAGAAAAACAAAGAGGAAAAAAAGGCTAAAAATATATATGTACATAAATTAAATAACCGTGCAATAGAAAGAAAGAAAATATAGACATGGTGTAAAAACATACCTACATACAAACATATGCTATGGACATGTAGACATATTCTCATGCGCACAACGTGGTGCAGTGTGGTGGTGCAAAAAGAAAAGGGCAGGTTTTCATATGAAGTAATGTTTTATGACGTCTGCTCAACGTTGTATATGACGGCTCGCCCTCAATGATTTTTCGAGTCTAAATAAAGAGAATAAATGTACAGTACAGCTGCAGAAACTGAGTTTATAGTGCAAGTAGTGCGATTATGAAACAAAAAGTTTCATAATTGCACAGTTGAACTGAAGAATTCGGAGCATAATTATCTCCTCTTTTCTGTCTGTTTTTCACATGCAGTGAGCAGAGTATCTGCCAGGCGCGGGCCTCCGTCATGGTCTACGATGACACCAGTAAGAAGTGGGTGCCCATCAAGCCTGGACAGCAGGGATTCAGCCGCATCAACATCTACCACAACACTGCCAACAACACCTTCAGAGTGGTGGGCGTCAAACTGCAGGACCAGCAGGTAACGAGCAGCAGATGACGACATGCGAGACGAGTGTAGAGTTATTTTCAGTCGTTTAGTCACCAGAGGGAGAGATTTCACCGAACTGTGGGAGGATTGCAGCATTCAGAACGCTCTATTTCGGATTGTTTTTTCAGATTGAGTTTTTCTTTTGAAGTAAAGACACACAGCCGGCGTCACGAGAGGAAAGTTTAATAAGAGAAAAAGGTGTTTAAAACAGACACAGGTGCATGAAACAAAGACGCTTTGTGCCTTAAGTTTGTCAGTCTTTGTGTGTGTTTGCATGAGCTGATGTGTTTTATCAAAGGTCTTTAGTATCATTAACTCGTCTGTCCGTCTGTCCAGAGGCGACGTCTCATTAGTACATTAGATTTGCACCTAATTAATGACCATTTTAGATACTATTTATGATCAGATTTTTTTCTTCTATAGCTATTGAATGCATTTCAGTACGTTTACATGCACAGTTTAGTCGAGCTACAGTCATTTACAGTCTCGTTTAGACCGTTTAACTGGACTAATGTCCTTGTCCTAGTGTACAAGCACAGGGGAGAATCGATTTTTTGACTGAAATATGTTCGACTGCCACAGTACGAGGCAATATGCCCTCTTTCTCTTGACCGAATCAGTCATAACAGTTTATGAACAATAACTCTGGGGTAGAAAAACGCCGCGTCGCTGAGCAAACTGCCCTCATTGATTAGTTTAAAACCACCTAAAAAAATCAAGGCTGACGTCAGTGACTCGCTGTGGCAAAAAAATAAACAGTACATTTTCTACAACTGTGTTTGTACAAAGTTACAGCTCATAAAGTAAGTCATATAAAGCTCTCAAAGGCTTTTAACCGTTTGAGACCTGGATCATCTGACACCTTTGATGTGTTTAAGTATTTAAACCTTTGAACCCTGAGCAAATTGGTTTAATTTCTTTCGTAAAGAGGCAAGAAATGTCTGTGAATCTTGATTTTTAACTAATTTGTTTTAAAATTAGTAGATTTAGTAATGTATCTTTACAGAAGCTTTGTTTATTATTATTATTTTAATTTATTTATTTATTTACATTACTGTTATTATATATAAATAATATTATTTTTAAGCACTTATTTGTTTTTATGTTTTACTATACTTTTTTGTTGCTAATTTTTAGGTAATTTTCTTGTACTTTTTTACTAATTTCTTGCTATTTTGGTGTCATTTCCTCTTCA